>NC_135308.1:28909376-29232948 GCF_048772815.1 Callospermophilus lateralis
TAAATTACTAGAACAAAAATATAACTCTTACAAACAATTTTGTTTTTTACTCCTCTGGCTATAGTTTACTCAATTTGAATGAACTACAACCCTTTTCAGAAAATGATGTTATTTACAAAGTATTAAAATTAGATATCTATTTTCAGTTGAACTTGTTCAATGTGTCATTTATGTGGAATATGTGTTGTAAGTGAAAACAAGATTGGCTCTTCCAGGTTCAGTCATTTGTTCTTGGGACATGGAAAATTGGGAAGTAAATTAGTGTAAAGCACCATGTAGATAATAGGTAAAGAATCCATCCTACAAAAAAGAACAAGGAAGCAGATGATTAGGAAAGCATATGCATAACACAGTATCATCTTATGACAGCCAAAAAGAACTGCCTCAGGGGCACCTTTATTTATGTGAAACTTTATTTTATTGTGCCTAATATAATCATACATACACACCCACCCACCCACACACACACACACACACAATACATACATATACTGAAACCATAATAGGCTAAGACCTGAATTCTTGTGGTAATTAACATATTAGCTCCCTTGAAAAATGACTTCTTGTTGATCATGCAAACGAGAGTAGAGAAGCAGGTACTCCTTATTTCTTACATAAGAAATGATGAATGCCAAGACCTGGTGGCATGATAAAGCAGATTCACTGTGGGAAATAAAGTAGTTTCTTTTTTGGTGGTACTGGGGATTGAACCCAGGGCCTGGGCACATGCTAGGCAAGTGCTCTACTGATGTGGATCCCTAGACCTTTTCATTTTTAAAGTTTTGAGACAGGATTTCCTTAAGTTGCCCATCCTGGCCTTGAACTTGTTATTATCCTGCCTCAGTCTCCTTGGCTGAGTGGTTGTGCCACTGATACTGCCAGTTACCTGGACAAATCCTGCTTCCCCCAGCACTGAATTACAACACCAGAGGAGCACACCAAGGTAAGTGTAGAGTTGAAAGCAAGAGGCTTTATTAAAGCATAGTAGAACAGACTTCTCTCAGAGGAAGAAGGGGACCCGAAAGGAGGGATCCATGGGATGAGGAAGTCCCATACCTTTTATATCTAAGGTTTTCTTTGTTTTTCTACATTCCTGTCCTTTATCTTACCTGGGATGAGGGATACAGGAGATAGGCAAAAAGGTGGGAAACAGGTGGGCCCATGGGGAAGGGGAGGAGTGATCTGGGCAGAAAGGGCCTATTGCCAATTAACTAGCAATTCCCTATCTGCTGGGAACTGCTTCTCTAACAGTCTTTTTGATGGGCCCCCAGCCTTGGGAACATCAACATTTCTTCTGCAATCTGTATTTGGGGTAAAAATGTGAGTTCATAACCCACTTGAATCTAATGTATGAAATATGATATGTCAAGAGCTTTGTAATGTTTTGAACAACCAATAAAAAATATTAAAAAAAAGAGAGAGAGAAATTTTTTTAATATTTATTTTTCAGTTTTCGGTGGACACAACATCCTTATTTTATTTTAAAGTGGTGCTGAGGATTGAACCCAGTGCCCTGCACATGCCAGGTGAGCACATTACCGCTTGAGCCACATCCCCAGCCCGGGAACAGCAACATTTCAATCTCCCAGGTACAGTTTCTGATTTCCCAGACTCAGACTCCATTTTCTCTATTAGACCCCATGTCAGACCTGATTTACCTAGCTACACTAACTATCTTTAAATCTGGCTTTATCACTATGTCTGGCTAAAAGTAGTCTGTAAGCATTGGAGACAAGAGAACACTTAGAACAGTGATGGGATATGATGCATGACTGATGGTGTCCTCCCCCTTCAAGAGTTTGAATTGTATTTTGTAGCTGATTAGAGATTTTAACTAGAGGAGTGGTATGATCAAAGTTCTTATTTTAGAAGATGGAACTTCTAAATATTCTTAGATTAATCTTTGGCCAACTACCTATGATATAGCATGCAGCATGGTCAAACTAAACTCATGAAGATTTCTTCCATTCTTCCACACAGGAACTGATGAAACTAAATCATGGCAATACATTTTAATTGTAGGCAAGAATTAACTGAAAAACTGATAGAGTTGAAATGGTAACCATAGTCCTTACCTATTCTTGCTTCGAGGGAAATAAGAAGATAGACAACAGAAAATTTTAATTTTTCTTTTGTGTAGGTTGTTTTACAGGGGATGCATAAACTGGAAAACATGCAGCTATTGTTTTATTTACCCAAAACTCTGTTGATGTGGCAGTGAACAGAGTAGTACATCAATATGTTAACTCTCACATATATTATAATCTTTTTTTTTCCTGATAGAGGATTGTGATGAAGACAGTTTGGGGATCAATGCTTTTATTTTGTACTTATTTTCTTTTCAGAGCCTTAGATCTGGACAGAAGTCAAACTTCTATTTTAGTTACTCTAGAACAATTCTGCACTATTTATTAGAAATAGGACTAAGAGTAATGGTATAACAATTCACTTCTGGCTTTAGATTTGGGGAAAAACAAACAAAAAACTTCCCAGCTATTACATGAATGATGTTGAGAATTGGAGGTGGTTGATCAGAAAAATTTTAACATTATTTTGCTGGTAAAAAATAAAGCTCAAAAGAAATGTTCCCATTTAGAAATGAATAAAGAGCTGTCAAATGAATGTAAAATGTGAGCAAAGACAAATTTAGCAAAGTAAAAATAAGGCTAAAACATATAGCTATTTTCTAGGCAAAATTGAAGTTGAGATTCTTACCTAGAGATATATTACTATCAACCAAATTCTCAAAAAAAGTCCTATTGACTCTCAAATAGAAAAATAACAATAAAAACCCCTAGTTACTTAAAACAAAACAAAACAAAAAAACTTATAATAATAGTCCTCTACAATATGAAAGGTTAGAAGACAATGGAATAATAAGTATAAAATTTAGAGAGAAAAAAGTTTTGAAACAAAAGGTTACCACCCAAGCAAGTTGATATTTTACATACAAATGCAACAGGGCACTTTCTCAGAAACATGATGGCTTATATATATGGGGTCCTAGAGTAGTGGCAGTAGTGGCAGTATAATTGATACAGAATAACTACAATGAGTTTAGAAAGTTAAGGTAAAATTCATGAACAGAAATAGTTATATGAAATGACAAATTTAAATCTGTTCTGTTCCCATCTGAATGGGAAAAAATGAATATTTTTGATTTCTTAAAAATATAGTAATGAGTGCTGGGGATGTGGCTCAAGCGGTAGCGCGCTCGCCTGGCATGCGTGCCGCCCGGGTTCGATCCTCAGCACCACATACAAACAAAGATGTTGTGTCTGCCGAGAACTAAAAAATAAATATTAAAAAATTCTCTCTCTCTCTCTCTCTCTCTCTCTCTCTCTCTCTCTCTCTCTCCACTCTCTCTTTAAAAAAAAAATATAGTAATGAGGGCTGGGGATGTGGCTCAAGCGGTAGCGCGCTCGCCTGGGATTCCATCCTCAGCATCACATACAAACAAAGATGTTGCGTCTGCCGAAAACTAAAAAATAAATATTAAAATTCTCAAAAAAATATAGTAATGATTATTTAGGTTGATATTGCAAGATTAACTTGACAAAAACTAGAAATGGGTAAAAAGTTGAAAATTCATTGATACTTTTCCTTCCAGCATGAGGGAAAAGCAGTCAAAATATTTGTGTTTTTAAATTTTCATAGTAGAAGTAGAGTGGGTTTTGGAAAAACTTACATGACAAATTGTATTGGAATTAAAAAAATGTATTGACTCTCAAGTCATTGTAGATAATAAAGGAATAATAGCTCAGTATATGTGCATATGATGAGAGACAAGAAATAAAAGAAACAACAAGGAATCTTGATAAACCAAAAGAATAAAACCAGAAAACATAAATATAAACAAGACCTTCAATTAATACTTTGTTAACAGGATAAAATGCCTTGCTAAGACTAACATGCTCTCAGATTGTATTTTAAAAAAAGTTAATTTAATTCTATGTTGTCCATAATAGAAAAGGGAAAAAATTTTTGAATAAACAAGAGGAAAGACAAGCAATTAGGTACATTAGTGATAGAATTTGAAAGAATAAAAAGCAAATAATATGTTGACATATCTATATCAATAAAAGGTATATTACTATAATAAAGCTGCAGTATTAATGAATCTCATTAAAATGTGGATTCCTTGGGGATATAGATTATATCTGAAGCCAAACACAGTGACAAGCACATAGTGGCCATTCAAGAAAAGCTTATTAAATAAGATGAGCAAAAGATGATAAACTGTAGTTGCCAAATGTTATTTTTTTCTTCATGTAATAAGCTTAAGGCAAGGTCTTTATATTCACTAACTCCTTAAGATATAATTTGATAATAAAAATAATCCTATCATAAAACTATTTGACAAATAATGGAGCAATAAAATAATTGTGACAAAAGCTATTGAAAACATAAGGTAAATTGAAAAGCACAAAATTACTGGAAGAGTTGATAAGAAACCAATCATTAAAATACTATTAAATACTTAAGATATAAAGAAGGAGTTGAGGATTTGAGCAACATATAAATAAAGTTAAATTAATAGATACCATTTTGTGTACTACAAATAGAATGCACATTTTAAATAAGATGTAATAAATGATTGAGCAAATAAATATATTGTTTATAGAGTGTTTTGTTCATTAAAACAGGAAATAAGATCATTATAAGTTTTAGAGGGTCTCATTTTAATCATTTTGATTTTGACAGTCTGTTTTCTGACACATACAATAATGGCTAATGTTAAAGATTAAGACAATTTTAAATCACCCAAATGCCATGATTTTATTCTGGTAGTAATTAGCTAAACTTGAATTGCATCTCCAGCTTATCTAGGAAAGAATTTTATTGTAAGAGCACCTATCAACCAGTCTCAAACTATGCTAATAGAGCATAGTATGACTATAACTGAGGCCACCCATCAAAGAGGTAGGTGGGTAAAAGCAGAATCTCTAAGGAAGAGACCTAGTGAACTGCATACATGTTCTTCCTAAAGGTGTTTATTACAGATACCGAAACTCCTTCAGTATATTGAGTTGTTTCTGTGTCCCCCCACCCCCCACTTTTTTTTTTTTTTTAATTTCTCCTTCATCCTACCTTGGTTTTCCTGTCTCAAATGCCAAATGACAATTTTTTTGAAACAATTTATATTAGTTCTCAGCTTCTTGGGAAGAAGAAGCCCCTGATACTGAAGATGTCAGAGAATTTTTACCATGGCTGATAGTGGACAAAGGGGCTCATTTTGGTGAAAATGTGGAAAATCACTATTCATCAATTTTTGGAGTACTTTATCCCAGTAGACAGCAGTCATGCCTTTTGTTTGTTTGTTTTTTGATTCCCACCCTTTCCCTCTTTCCCCAGAGTGTTAATTTATCAAGTCCCAATGTTACTCCTAAACTGAGATGGTGAGATGGCTAGGGTTAGACAATATTGTTATCAGAAACTGCAACTAAAGCTGAATGCCCTAATTAATTTGTGGTTTTTAACGTGTTTTTTCTTTCTTTCTTTTTTTTTTTTTTTTGTGTGTGTATGGGATTAAGAGAAGGCTATATACAATAAGAAAACTAAGAATTTCTGGGAATCAGTCACTGTCATCATTCTTCAGAAATTCTCTAAATAATTTTATGTGCAGTTAATTTTAAGAGTCGCACCTTATTATGAACCTTAGAAAAAGGTCTCTTGTTCTTTGTTTTCAGGTGAATTGTAAGTAGAGAGTAGTTTTGTACTGAGTAGCCTTTTAAATGCCTATAGTTGAAAAATAATCCTATAAATTATGCTGGTGGAATTTGTTAAAAAATGTTTGCATATGATCTAATATTGCACGTCCAATCCTGTTTAGAGTTCAGCATTAATTTCTAATGCTTTTAAAAATAAAATTTAACTCGTGAATTTATTAAAATATCCTCAACTTGCTCACCCTCAGGGTATGTAAGAATGAGCTCCTGCATTCCTGGTAGCAAATTGCAGATCAGCATTTTTAATGCTGCCTAAGATCCTTTGTGTGTGTGTTTTTTAAAATTACCAACATATATCAAGTTTATGTTAATTGTATGAAAAAGCAACAGAAATAATCAGTAACATTTACACAACTTTAAAGTAGTTAACCTAGTTCTGAGGCAGCAGAATTACTTAATAGTCAGCACCTTAAAGTAGGTAAAACATGTAATAAAGCATCTCTACTATATTTGTTTTTCTGTTCATTTTGCAGGCACAGTTGGGTATATGTGTGTAGATGTTGTGGTTGAAGTGAAGTGGTTTAAATCAAATATATCTGAATTTAAACTAAGTATGTTTCTTTACACATGTTAAGCAGTCTACTGTGAATACCTTGTCTTTTCCTTAAAGTTTCCAGGCAGCTTTTAACAGGAGTGGAAATGTCACTAAAGTGACAATATAGAACAGGCACAAATTCCTTTGTGTAAAATTGTGCATGAAAAAACAGAACAAAATACCTGTACTTTTAAACCTTCATAAGAAATCAACATTTATTGAGTGTATAGTTCTATACTTTATTGACTAAACAATAAGTCCATCTTTTTCTTGAAAAGAAGGCCCCTGAGTAATGTGGAAAAGAAAACAAATCTTAGAAATGAATTGCTATATCCTTTCTCAGGGTCTGGGTAGCATTTTCTGTTTAAATCATACTTTTATCTAAATTATCACATTGTCCGTCCAAATAAATATGTGGTTTAATCAATGAAAGATAAGTAATAAATCTATTTTAAAAGTCAAAGCTTAGATTAGAAGGAACATAGGTCTAATTCAATATTACCAGCATCAGCCATAACAATCTGTGATTAGATAAAAGCTCATAGAGTCCTAAATTTATCATAGATCATTCAAAAATTAGAGGGCCTCCTTTACATTCTTACTCTATCTTTCCTCCCTTTCCTCTCCTATTGTCTTTTCCCTAAGCCAAATCTTTGGAGTATATACAATTGACAGAGTCTTACTAGTTTCTTTTATATATTTTTTATTGATTTTTTAAAAAAATAAATGACAGTAGAATTCATTAAAATTCTTATTACACATATACAGCACATTTTTTCATATCTCTGGTTGTATATAAAGTATGTTGACACCAATTCGTGTCTTCATACATGTACTTTGGATAATGATGTCTATCACATTCCACCATCTTTGCTACTCCCCTGCCCTCTCCTTTCCCTCCCACACCTCTGCGTTATCTAGAATTCATCTATTCCTCCCATGCTCCCCCTCCGTAGACACACACACACTATGAGTCAGCCTCCTTATATCAGAGAAAATATTTGGCATTTGTTTTTTGGGGATTGACTAACTTCACTTAGCCTTATCTTCTCCAGTGCCATCCATTTACCTGCAAATGCCATGATTTTATTCTCTTTTATTGCTGAGTAAAATTCTATTGTGTATATATGCCACATTTTTAATCCATTCATCCACTGAAGGGCATCTAGGATAGAGCACTTATCTCTAAAGTATATAAAGAACTCAAAAAGCTAAGTACCAAACAAACAAACAAATAAACAAAAAACCCAAATAACCCAATCAATAAATGGGCCAAAGACTTGAACAGACACTTCTCAGAAGAGGATATACAATTAATCAAAAAATATATGAAAAAATGTTTATCATCTATAGCAATTAGAGAAATGCAAATCAAAACCACTCTAAGATTTCATCTCACTCCAGTCAGAATGGCAGCTATTATGAAGACAAACAACAATAAGTGTTGGCCAGGATGTGGGGAAAAAGGTACACTCATACATTGCTGATGGGACTGCAAATTGGTACAGCCAAATTGGAAAGCAGTATGAAGATTCCTTGGAAATCTGGGAATGGAACCACCATTTGACCCAGCTATCCCTCTCCTCGGTCTATACCTAAAAGACTTAAAAACAGCATACTACAGGGACACAGCCACATCGATGTTTATAGCAGCACAATTCACAATAGCTAAACTGTGGAGCCAACTTAGATGCGCTTCTTTTATATATTTTTTTCCTATCACTATTCCAGTGGTTTTGTCTTAGACACACACACGTATATATGTGTGTTATGAGGACATTGTAGTTCGCGTCAACAGCTTTTTTTCTGTTTTCTTTTTAATTATCTCAGCCATTTTTAGGTATACTGTTCAGTAGTGTTAAGTATAGTCATATTGTTGTGAAATAGATTTCTGGAATTTCTTCATCTTGTAAAACTGAAACATTATGCCCAACAAACAATTCAACAGCCTCTGGTAACAAGCAGTTATTTTTTCCCCTATGAATCTGACTATACTAAAGCTCATGTAAGTGAATTCACACAGCATTTGTCTCTTCATGACTATCCTACTTCACTCAGCAAGAGCTTTGCTTTTTGTGACATGATCCTGAGCAAGGGTGTGACATGATCTGATGTGTTTTTGAATGTCATTCTGATATTCTGAAGAGTTGGTGATTTTTGGAAGGGACAATGGCAGCTTCGATTTCAGTGGTAGTGATGAGAAATGAGAAGTAGTTATATTTGGGTGATAGTGACAGAAGACAGATAGATGTGAGTGCTGGGAACATGAGGTTAGGGGAATAATTCTATAAAATGGGCCTACTGTGCTGACCACAAACATGCTTTCATTTTTGAAAATCAATGTACTTGTAGCCCTATCTGCTTAAGTCTATAGGATATGTTACATTCCTCAGCAAACTACCTGTTATCTGCAAGAAAAATGCAGGCCCAAAATGCTGATGGTAGGAAAAACATAAGTTACCCTGAAGGGTGGGACTTGTGTGACTGTTACACAGACCAGATCTCAGAACTCAGGGAAATAGTGATAATTCCCCTTAACCATAAATCTGTAAGAGTGAGGTTCAATTAGAATGGGTTAGCAAGGGCCAAAGTGACCTAGAATTGTCATAGCAGTGGAGACTTTGAAATCTAATATCATCCTGTATTTAGTTGAAAGTTAGGAGGTGGACCTGGATGAGACCCTCTGAAACTTCCTTAGGACCCATCTGCTCCCAATAAGACTGGAGGAGCATGCTGTCTCTCTCCTTTCTGAGAGGACCTACCCTTTCCCTTGAGAGTGTCTCCATTTCCCCTTTACTGTCCCTTCTAATAAACTCATGCCTGTTACTCCCGAGTGATATGTCTGAAATCTTTCTGACTTGACAGTAAGAATTAGGGTTTGAAGGGGGCCTTCATGTTGCCTCAGTTTCCCGGAAGACTCCAACCCACACCAATATTTCAAATGTAAATTAAAAGCTAAAAAGTTGCTAATGAATTATGTGTGGATGTGGGATGTGTGTGTGTGTGTGTGTGTGTGTGTGTGTGTGTGTGTCTTTATATATATATGTCAACCTTTGCTGAGTAGCTGAATGATGGTGGTGCTGTTTACTAAGCTGGGCATACTGGTTATAAAGTGGGGGACAACTAACTATTTTCTTATATACATGTACAAATAGAAATGTTGAAACAGTTGGATTTATAAACCATTATGGGGTAGAGGTCTGGGCTAGAGATATAAATTTGGGATTCATCTAATTATAAAGAATATTTAAATCCTGGAATTCTAGAAAGAGTCCAGTTGGAGAATGGAAGTCCCTTGAGTTCTGCTTGAGGAGGCCAGGCTATAGCACTAAGAAGCCTAATCTGTGTTAAACACTGTACCCTTTGCCAGGGTGCTGCTCCTAGGTAATGTTCTATTCCTCACAGAGACTTAAAGAGGAAATGATAAGCATAAGTCAGCTTTTTGCCCTGTGACCAAAATGGCTGGCATAAACAACTTAGATGAGGAATATTTTTGACTCATAGTTTCAGAGCTTTCTGTCCATGGTCAGTTGGTTCCGTTGCTTTGGATCTGAGGTGAAAATTTTGTTTTTTGAAATACATGTCAATCTTTTAAAAAGCAGAATAAACCACTTGGTAGCTTAAAAGTCCAGTAACATCTTTCTCAAGAGTCTGTGAAGAATCTATTCCAAATGTAATCAGTAAAGAAAATTTCCTCCTCTCTGTTTTTGTGGGAGATAGGAACCTAACTTGGGTGGGCATCTCACTCAGAACTATTTCTGCAGAACTATTTCTGGCCATAAATATATGAGACATTTATATTTTCTTTGGATAAAGTGAATTAGGAAACATAGATGACCAGCCCTACTACCAAGATTCTGACATGAACCATGTGTGACAAATGGTGCCATCAGGTCCTTTTATTTGAGGACTAGTTATTGTTTATATTGAGAACAAGTATGTAATGGGCTGTATCTGTTTGGCAATATAGAAGGATGAGATTGCTTTCTGTCTTTGCAATCTCTTAGTGATTACCTGTGATGTGCATCACGTCCTGGTTTAATGCTATTCAATAATGTTTTCATTCTTTTCTTCCCTGTTGGATTGCTTCTCTAGGTTGGGAGAAGATTTTGTTTTCCAGTAAATTTCTTCAAAGATAGTTGAATAAAATTAAAAGAAAATCACGACTATGTATTGCTTTTACAGATGAAACTGGGGTCCAGGAAAGGTAGCTGACCTAACAAAGTTGATCAGTGGTACAGCTGTGTTTAGAAGGCACAGCATCTGCTTTCACAAGAGTGCGCTTTCCTGTTCCTGTTCCTCATAGGTCTTGTCCACTGTTGCCAGCTGGCCAGGCTAGCAAGATGTGCTGAGTTCAAAGAAACTGGTTGGCTGCAACAATAACTAAGAAAAAGGTGAAGAAACCATGCAATAAATGAACATGAATTTATAAGGTCAAGGGTGGCACTGCTCAGTGACCCCAAGGGTCAGCTCCACACTGGGCAGTGCTGGAAAGACAGCATGTGCCTGGATTCTTTTTATTTTATGGGTGGAGGGGGAACACACACAAGGGAGGTTCTGTGAAATCTTCACCTAATAAGGCAGGGAATAGGGTTTTGAAGGTGGAGTCTTGCCTTATGATGTTTTGTGGTCAGCAGATTGATTGACATCTTGGCAAGTCATATTCATCTCAGGTACTGTGTGGGATCACAGGCAGAGTGAGAGGAAAGGCACATTTGTGTGGCACAGCCCAATCAGCGCACAACGCCATACCAGTCCCCACATATCCTCAAATGTGCATAGCTCACACACACAGCCCATAAATGGCTTAGGACAGTCCACATTCAAAAACTTCATTGTTTTTTAATGTTCCTAATAGAAGTAGCTAATAAATCCAGAGCAGTAATTTTCCCCATGCTTCAGTGGAAGCAAATCAGCATGGCATGACTTCTAAGGTTATTGACATTTCCTAAGCAATAGCTGCTCATTGTAATGTGTAGAGACTTATTTAGCAAACTAATGAAAATCCAATCATTTCTACATTTTTGAGGATGTTGGGTTCAGTAAGAGAGAGATCTAGAAAAGAGAAGGTGGTAGAAACACAGCAATCAGAACAGGTTTAAGAATGTTATTTGTTATTCCAATAGGATGTGACATAAAACATACCTACAAGGTCAAAACATTATATGTGTAGTAATTTTAATGAAAGACAAAGAAGTGACACAAAGCTACAGGATCAAGGAGTAGCACAAATAGATGCTACCAAATGTTTACTACAATAGATTTTACTGCTTAGTGAAAATAGGTTTGGGATAAAAACAGGGTGGCCATAATACTCTTAACTTGAACCACTGTGTAAATTTAAACTCAAAGAAAAAGTGAAGAGCTAGTTTTTAAAATAGCATAGGTGACACTGAAGAATTGTGAAGCTCTGCTGAGTCAATCTTTCAAAAGACTGTAATGTGTAAAAATATTTTTTAAAAAACATGCTCTGGTGTTTATTCCCATCAAAATGAATTCTTAGAAAATATCAATGAATTGAGGGCTTTTAATCAGCAGTTAGAGCACTTAAATTCAGATTAGAAGAGGCAGTTGATGTTCTTTCCTTCTTTCTTTTTTTTGGGGGGTGGTACTGAGATTTCAACCCTCAGGTGCTCTTCACTGAACTGCATTTCTAGCCTTTTTAAAATTTTTTTACTTTGGACAGGTCATGCTGAATTGCTGAGGCCAGCATGGAACATGGGATCCTCCTGCCTCAGCCATCCATATTGCAGGAATTATAGGTGTGTGCCACTGTACCCAGGAGTTGATGTTCTTTCAATTCTTCAAAATACTCAAAGGAAAAGAGTAAATGGCTGAGAAGAAGAAACACTGGCTTATAATTAAATGATTACCCTCATTTTAGTATGTGAACTCCATCAAAGATTAAAATATTTGAATTTGGGTGGGAGGGGCATATAAAAACAGGAAAGATAATGACCTTACTTAAATGAGTGAACCAAAGTGTTCGATATATTTTACTATCACAATATTTTCAAAAGTAATTTCACATATCAAAAGAATGAGGCTGATTTCATATCACTGTGATCATTCTTAGATAAATTAGAACAGAGATTTGAAGAAACCTTTCATTTTAATATGCATTTGAATTTAAGCAAATGCAAATTAATTAGTATTATGTTCTGCCTCTTTGCTACTTATAAAGTGATTTTGCCTTGAATAGATTTACATGCCTATAATTTGAATAAGTTATTTTAAACTCATAAGTTTCACTTATAATTCAACTTTCTGCAAAAACTTGCTGACTATATACCAGTAAATTGGTAACCTAGAAATGAGAAGTTTAATAAAGAGTAAGTAATATTTTGTTTTAACTTATTTCTTTGATCATTTATTACTTGACATAGTTGAAATAAAATATGAGCTATCAACTCATTTAAAAGATATGACTGTACTAGTATCCTTTAAAATCATTATTTATGAGCCACAAACTCATTCATGTTGATAATAGATGCTATAACATAAAATATAAATTTTATTGTAATATTTATTGTGGTAAAATATTTGTTTTGCCCATTTAAATGAATTTAAAGTCATTCTGCATCCCAGCGTCATATTTTAATAATTGTAAACTAGCAGAAAATATGAAAAAAATGATTGAAATAACTGCACAATATTTAAAGAAGCCAGTTTCATCCACTGTGTACCTGACTATTATAGGAATGGATGTGAACTTTAAAAAGTAGAGAACAAAAGAAAACATTTAAAAACTTTATATTCATCAAAGATAGCCATCATTAGCACATTTGCATTTTGCATATTTCCTGTCAATATTTTTCTTATATCCAAATTGTGATCTAAATCTAAGAACAGTTTAATGATTTTGTAACTTAATATTATATTGTAAAAATATTCTCATGCTGTTTAAATATTTTCAAATTTTATTTTTATTATCTACTGAGAGTTTGGGTTATTTATTTTTTATAGTTACAGACAAAATTTAAATTTTCACCTGTTTTCACATATTTTATGTCCAAATAGGTGATAATACACCTATAAAAAATATCAGGATTAGGATGATTAAAACAAATTATATAAATATTTTTAAGTCTCTTGGTACAAACTGTTGAATTGTTTCCATATGTACAAATGAATTTGTTCTCTTGTACACATTAAGAAACACTGAATAATATTTTATAAATATTTTCTGTACATTAAAGTGTGTCTTTATTCAATTGTCATAATAACTACAGAAATTAAATACTATTTTACATATTTGTTAAACAACATTTTTTATTTTCTTTTATTTCCAATTATTTATTCATTATTGTATGATCCTATTTTTTCATTTAGTAGTGCATAGTATATATATGTGTATGTATGTGTGTGTGATTGGGTGAGCTATAACCTGATTAGTCCATCCTGGTTTGAACAGACTGACAGGGTGGTAACTGTAGCACGTGAGGGTGTGGCTGGAGAAGAGGGATCACTATAGGTGTGCTCTGGAAAGGTGCACTTTCTAACAGCCCCTTCCCCTTCCTCTCTCTGCTTCCTGGCTGCCATGAAGGGAGCAACTTCCTCTACCAGGCCCTCCTGCCATGATGTTCTACGTCCTTTGGTCCCAAAGCAATGGAATTGGCTAACCATGTACTAAAATTCTGGAACCATGAGTCAAAATAAACTTTCTTTCCATTAAGTTGTACTCGTCAGGTATTTTGGTTACGTGGTGCAAAGCTAGCAAATGTACCCAATAAATATGGATTAAAAGAATGAAAGAAAAAAATCTCTTTGCAGTGATTGTAGAATCCTTTGTTTGAATGAGGTTGGTGTCTGTTATGGATCCTCTTCCTTAATTTTGTAAAGCAATAATTTACTGAGTGCCTATTATGATATTTTCAACACTATTTATGAATGTTTTAAATAGAGAAGTAATAGAACAAAAATTCTTCCCTTGTGAAATTTATATTGTAGTAGGGAATATCACCAATAGGTGATAATATTGAGCATAATAAATGGTTGAATTACATAGTGTATTAGAAAAATACAAGTGCTCTGGGAAATAGAAAATTAAAGAAAGTGAAGGAAAATCATATAAGCAGAGAAAGTTTCAATTTTAAATGCTTTTGGGTGAGGCAGGTGTAATTGAGGTGACAATCAAATGTTTGAAGGAGGAAGTTAGCTTTTCAGATAAATGAGAAGAGGGGATTTTCTTGTCAGAAAGAATGGTTACTATGAAAGACCCTCTTACAGAAGTACATGTGATATTTGAAGAAGAATGAGATTATGTCAGCTGAAGTAGAGTGAGTAGGGAAAGAGGAGAAGGGAGTGGAGAGTGAGAACGGAGAGCCAAAAGGAACAGTAAGAGATTCTGAGATGTAAAGAGTTGGAGTTGGGTATCCAGGTAAAGCAGCTTCCCTGGGGCATAGTAGGAGTTGTCAAAACTGACCTGGGGAGGCATTTTATTGTTTAAATTAAAGGAATCCCACACTATAGCTCACATGTTAAATGATAATTCTGGCTACTATGCTGAAAATATACTATAGAGGATACGATAAGCATATACTATAATATACTATAGGGGATAGGATAAGCAGACAGACCACTTAGGAGGATTTTGCTGTAGATCACTAAAGTCACACCAGGGGAGCAACTGAGATGTGATTAGTCTCCAGATTTATTATAAAGATGGAGCCTAATGATTGAATATTGTTTACTTCCAGTAAACATCATTCTTAAGTTAGTTCAGATCACATACTAATCCATGAAAACTGATCCTAAAATATCAAAATGATTTTCATCCAGTTCTATTCCTTATTAACTTTACATCTGGAATTAGTATTATAAAAACAAACAAACAACAACAAAACCACGTAGTTAAACTAGGAAACAAACAAACAAACAAAACCTCACACCTCAATTCTCAAAATTACTCAGTTATCTTGTTAACTGAAAGGAAACCCACTGATCTTTCCTCTTTTTCAAAATTAAAAAAAAATTGTCAATGGATCTTTTATTCGATTTATTTATATGTTGTGCTGAGGATAGAACCCAGGGCCTCGCATAAGCCAGGCAAGTGCTCTATCACTGAGTCACAACTCCAGCCCCCACTCATCTTTCAATAACACATATGTATAGCCTCTAGATTTGGCAATAGAGAAACTATTTCCTTTTGTGACAGAAAGATTCCTGTCTCCTTTTTTTTCCTTGATAATATTACTATTACTACTGAATATTGCCACTGACTGTCATCCTGATATCAGGAAAGTTGCTCTTTCCTGTTTAACCTCTGGCCCAATACATGGGGTCGAGAGGAATAATTTTCTTAGTTCTCTGTAGCAAAGTACAGGCCTAACTAAAATATTTTAATACAACTTAATCAGATTTTAAGAAGACAAGAATATACTTAAAAAATGAAATTAGAAAAACTAAACCACATGGTTTACAAATGATACATGAGGTTCTTGACAGAATATTCGTGCCATGATTCATGGATTCATGTAAAGTTTTTCATCCCTTCACCAAAGCAAAGCCTCACTTTACCTGGACTTGGTGATATCAAAGCCCTAAATAGTAAGACCCAAGAGAAACAAAATAGTTGAATCTTCTGTCAAATAAGGCCTTCTTTCCAAGTTATAGTTTCCTCTCTAAATATATGTCTCTTTCAATGTCATGAATATCACCACTTTTCAGTGATAGCCACAGGGATGTCTCCTTTCCCTGGCCAGTCAGACACTCAGAAAATACAAGACATTAAGCTTAGTAATATCTGTGCAAGAGAGACACGGGCACTAACAAAAGGTTTGGGTTTTTGTTATTTCATTTTTGATTGTTTCTTTGACTACAAGTGGTACTTCTGAGGAGACCAAGATGATCAACTTTTTCTTTAACACATCACTAACATTAGCTTATCTTTACATAATTGCAAAAATGAAAATAACTTACATACCTATTTTATATCTGGTTGGCTTCTGAGAAACTTGTATATATTTCATTTACATTCATCTGATGTGACCCTTTTTTACCATTGTGAGAAGACAGATTCTGTTCTTATTTTAGAAGGAAAATAATGTAAATCTTTCATGTGAAGTATTTTAAAGATTAACTGTTTAACGACTTAAATTAGCTTTTGAATAATAAATTGATAACAATATTATGCTAATAAGTAGCTACAATATTTGCTTAACAAAATAAATTTACTTACTTTGGAAGTAGATCAGTTGGCTTAATATATAAGTAAAGAGTATTCTGGAAAAATGTTAAAGTTTTATTAATCAAAACTTTTATTAATACTTTTCCTTCCCTCCCTTATCCTCTTTCCTACTGTCCTCCCTTCCTGCTTTGTACTGGAATTGAACCCAGGAGTGTTCTACCACTGATCTGCATCCTCAGATCATTTTATTACTTTATTTTGGGACAGCGTCCAGGTGGGCCTTGAACTTGAAATCCTCTTGCCTCAGCCTCCTGAGTAGCTGGCATTACAGACATGTACCACTGCACCTGGCTTCAAATCTTTTATTTTAGAACAGTTAACAGTTTGCTTGACCAAGTACACATTACAAAGTCCCTATTTTAGATGTTTTCTTGTAAATAAAATGGTTATACTTCCTTATATTTTATTTCTTTATAATTTGCAAAATATCTATATCTTATTGTCTTTTTTATGTCATGGTCAATGCATATACACATCATTTTTCTTTCTTTTTTTTTTGATTGAAAATGATAGGAGATGAGTAAATTTTCTGCATATGTTGTCCAGAATGCTAATTCAAAACATTTTTAATACAAAGATTTTCTGCATTAGAATAATTCTTTATTTTAAAGAATAGATATTGTCAAAACAAAGTGCTCCTGAGCAGAGAGAAGGCTTGAGCCAAAACAGTTTCTGGATACTGGAATCCGTAAGAGCGGTCGAATGTGCCCTGAGGCATAGAGATGCTAATTTTGTTTTATTGGATTTTACTATAGCTATTAATATATTTTGCTAGAGATTTATGTGATCAATTTATCCTATGGCCCGAACTAATTCCCCCAGTATATTTTATCAGAATATGTGACTTTTCTAAATTTAGATTTCTTTTTCATATTTTTCAAGATGGGAAATAGACGGTTTCTTATTATATTAGGTATTATAAGGAATTTTTGAGCATCTAATAATAAATAATATCAAACAATGTCATTGTTTTTCCTTCTCTCCCACAAGTGAACCAGAAGTTATTTAGTTACAATAATGCATATCTTCAGGTTTATTGGATTCTTCAATGAAATGACAAATGGATTACATTTTTGGTTGTGTGACTCTCATTGCCCTATTACACTTTTGATAATATTTGCCTGTGACATGTAGTTATTTTTCATTAACACATTCAATCATGGGTAATAAAATATTTTAATAACAGTGAATGTGAAATTAATTAATAACCTGCAGGTACAGCAGTCCAGGATTGCTCTCCATCTCAAACACAAAGAAAACAATTCCATCCTTAGTTATAAATTTGCATATGAAGGACAAATCTATATGGGTTTCTGAATAAAAATAATTTATAAGTACATTGGCAAACCATGTTCAGGTTCTATGTTTATAAATTATTTCTTAATATGTTAGTTACTATGACAATCATAATTAAGAATTCCTTAGGAAACTTGTAGTATGTCAGAATATATCAGTATTGAAATATTTGATAATTTTAATGTGCTTTGCAATTTGTTTGAATGTATATGAGGTTTTACATATACTTAAATAACTCTGTGACTGTAATGCATCTTGAAATGAATTGTTGCTTCGTGTTTTAAATTCAAGAATATTTCACAAAATAATTTACATAGTTGTATTAGCATACAATTATGTTTAGGTTAACAGATCTTCTATCTCCTCTTTTTTGCCCACCTTTCATCTTTATTCTTTTTTCCTTTCCTTCCTCCTTCCTTCCTTTCTCTTTCCTTTTCCTAGTATCAAGCTTTTTTTCTGCAATGCCAGTATGAGAATAACATAATAATAAAATCTTTAATTATTTTTTTGAAAACCATTTTTATGTTTTACTCTCTGTCCTTCTAGAAAATAGTAATGCAATCAAAAGAGTTGAGTAGAATTCTTATGTATATTTAAAACATCCATTTAAGAATGTTCTCAAATTTTTAAACTATAAAAAAGAGAATGTTTGGTTCTCTAATTTTATATTATAAAAATTTATTTATATTGGTTAATCTATTCTTTTTATATGTGGAAAGTAGTATCATTGTTATTATTTGTTAGCTATTAAGAGGGGATCAGGAGAGTTGAGAAGTGATGGAAGCTGGTCAAGATAGGCCCTTCCTTATAGGCCCCTGTAAAGGGTTTGATTTTACTGTGAATGACAAGGGCAGCTGTTGGAAAATTGTTAGCTGACAAGGACTGGAGATGTAGCCCAATACTATGTTGCTTGCCTAGCATGTGTGAAACCCTTAGTTCTATCCCCAGTACAAAAATATGATTGTGAGCAGAGGAATTACATGGTTAAATTGCACTTTGTTCAACTATTCCCCAAGTTGGGAACTGATGGGGAGTGGGGGGGGGGGTAGGTAAAAACAGGGAGCCCAGTTTGGGGATTATTCCCAAGTAATCCTGGTGACAGATGGTCACCTAGACCAGGATTGTGCAAATACTAAGACATGCTCAGATTTGGGAAATACACACACACACACACACACACACACACACACACACACACACACATATACAGAAGCAACAATATTTACAGACATACTAGACATATGGTTTTCCAAGAATGCTTTCAAGCAGTTTATCCTAAGCTACTAAAAGAATGGTGTTACCGTATGATCAGGAAGAATGGTGGGTACAACACATTTTAAGAAAAGTGATTTTCATGTTGAAAAAGTTTTTAAGTGAGCTAACTATTTGCACTTTAAGTGGTGATTTTCAGTTGGTAATTGGGTGTATGAATTTTAAATGCGAAGGAAAGTTCTGTCCAAGAAATTTAAACCTAGGAAATATTAATAGTAAATTTGTAAATAATCTGGATGAAATCAAATAAGGAAGAAAGAGCAGTCTCAGCGCTGAATGTAAGGGCACCCCACTGTTAAGATCATGAGGGTCTGATGGTGCACACCTGTAGCCCCAGCCACTCAGAAGCCTGAGGCAAGAGTATCTGCAGTTCTAGGCCAACCTCAGTAATTTAGTGAGATCTGAGTCAAAATAAAAAAAAGATTGTAATAAAGACAGAATCAACAAAGGATGAAGAGAAGGGATGGAAGAACGCAACAGGAAAATGTGATATGATGAAAACCAAGTGAGGAGAGTGTCTCCTGGACTGATTAGTAAGAGGCGGTAAGTAAGATGTGAACTTGATGGTAGATTGTAGCAACTTGGAGGTTGTTGATGACCTCTATTTTTCTAGAAGGGGACAACAGAAATAATTACATATTGATAGAGGGATCCTTAAATTACATCTTGTGATTTTTCTCACCTTGAGAGTTCTTATATCAAATCCCTGGCAATGTTTAAATATTTTTTTCAGATATCGATTCATTTACTTCTCAAATAAAATATGATTTAGAATCTTTTATAATCCCTACCTTAGAGATAGGAAAATTGAAGCTTATTATGGAAAACTTCAGTTCCCAGACCCACTTAAGACTTGTGATAACAGAATCTGTATCTTTGTGCTTCCATAACTGAGTTTCTCTCCTGGTTTTCCTAGGATTTTATTTCTCTCCCAGTTCCCCAAAGCCTTAGAACTGAACCTCTGCTCCTGCAATTGTCCTGTTAATATCTATATCCTTGCATTTCACAGCAACTCCTCTGTTATGGTAGTCAGACTTCCTTGTCACCTGCCTACAACTTCTGTTTCTTTATTCACTTGGCAAATATATCCAGTTACCAAAAACCTATTACATACAATTATAAGTAAGAAGAGCACACACCCGAATAAAACAAATTTACCATCCTCTATCAATTTATACATTTATACCCTTAGAAGCCTTGAGTGAAAGTAATCCTCACTGCCTTCCCTTTCTGATTTGTGAGGGATTACTATAGATCCTTAGCTTTAAGTCCTTCTGTAGGAAAATTACACAAGTAATTCATAAACCTGTTTTTTAAATAAAAAATGAAAATAGAGAAGCAGAGTAATAATTAAAGTCTCTCTACATGTATGGATACACTTACAAATCCATTTTTTCACCAGAAGGAGCCATTATTAAGATCATTTTCTCCCCAGAGCTGGGGATTGACCCCACAGCCTTGTACATGCTAGTGCTACTGAGCTACAACCTCGACCTATTAATAAGAATTTGAACCAGATGAGGTGGCTGACACCTGTAATCCCAGTGACTTGGGAGGCTGAGGCAGGAGTATGGCAAGTTTGAGGCCAGCATAAGGAACTTAGCAAAACCCAGTCTCAAAATAAAAACCAGAAAGGATTTGGAATGTAGCTCAATGGTAAAGTGCCCTTGGGTTTAATCACAGTAACAAAAAAGGTGTATACCTCTTCAACACTTTTATCATACACATTTTTAGATGTAAATGAATTTATATTACTATGAACTAATTCTACCTCATTCATTATTTTGAATTTAAACTCATTTTTGTTTTACATTCCTACTGTTACTCAGATTTTTATATATTTCTAAAGATGATTATGTAAAGTAGTACCATCTAATTAAAAAAGCTAATATCATTTCAAAATTATATGTTCACACTATTCTAATATAAAATACACAGTAAAATCAATCTCTAAAATTCTACCTTTTAAATTATGGATGTAACCCTGATTAATCAAACAACTTCCATTGGTTTTAAAATCAAAGCTTAAAATAGGAAATTACTTTTATTTGGAGGCTTGGAGGTGGGACATAATAAATTATTTTAATGTCTTTGGAAAAAATCAACTTGTGATAACATTTTATTTTGCTATATTCTGAAATTCAAGATTCTATAGAAATAAATGTGTTTAAAAATTTGAATGTTTTGGAAACACTGTAATATACAATGATATGGCTTTTATGCTGATGAGGGATAAACTGATTTCTCCTTGCTGCATGATTGAATTACTTGCTCCATATATACCCCATTCAACATTGGAACTTAAGCAAAATCCCAAGCATTTTACCTGTATTATATCACTTCATTAATAGAAAATATTCATATATTCTATTGTGCATTTCTTCATTTTGGTTTATAAAATTTACCTCCATCTTGATTTACTGTTTACTTAAATTATGTCACTTTGCTAGAAGGGATTAAAGAGAAAATAAAAAATAATGAAGTAAGAATATATTGGTGAGTGTTTTAATATAATAACAAAAACTTTTTTCATATGGATTTTCTTTAATTTCCATTTTATTTCATTTATTTTAATGAGTTCATTTATTTAATGAGTTAACTTTAGTGATGCTCATTCCCGGGCAACTCTAACTTATATAACTTGTTTAATTGCACGTGGAAACTGAGAAGGAAAAATTACCACAATAGAAAGGAAAACAGTATGTACAACTGGAGCTTCAAATTTTCAACAATATTAAAATTTCAAGTTAGTATTAAATCCTCAGATAATAATTTCAATAAACCTTGGTGCCCTTTACAATAATAATTGTCATATATAACATTTCTAGTTAATATGAGAAATTTTCTAAATAATCATTTATAGGGTTATTATAAATTCTCTATTTATAAGGAAATATGTTATAATCTAATTATAATAATTATATAGCGTCTATAAAATGACCATTGGACACTGAAAGGGTCTATGACATGAGTCTTTATTATTACTGCAATCCAGTTGGATGAGGAATGTGCCAATCTTAATGAAGAGTTATGGACTTTTAGGGGCCATTAGATTGAGTGGGGACCAGATAATTAATTTGGGTCAGAGTTTTAAAGAAGTATTAGGATAAAGATGTTGCCCAATAAAAGAAGAATTCCTAAAACTCATATTAGAATGAAGATAGAATTACCAGAGCTTGTGTTAAATTTGCAAATCATATATCAAGAACATAGGTGGATAGAATCATTATAATGTTTTAATGTCACCAAACACAGGAAACAGATGATAAAAGCATAGAGCCTTCTTCATAGCTATATATCATATAATGTAATTTTAAATTTGTATATATTTGGAATATCTATTAATGTTGCCATCTTTTCCCTGTACCAGAAAGTTAAAAAAGAGACATGAAATATTTATATTTATCAGTAGGGTTGAAAATATGGGTTGAAGTTTAAATTTAAACTTCATCACCTTTCATGTACCACTTATTATCTTTTTTATTATCTAACTTACCTAAATTCTCTGGAAGCTACTTGGAAAATTAAAAGGAAGATATTGAGCATATCAAAATATTTTAGAGCAAGCATTAAAATCCAGTGGAGAGCAGTAATAGATTTGTTTATGGGAGATATTATTTATCTTTCTCTTGTTGTTTTTCAAGTAACTAGAAATGTTTAGAAAGATTCAATAGATGTCCATTGTCTCCCACAGTTCCAACTGCCATCTACCAAAGCAAGCTTATCCCAAATCCAGGATAAGGGAAGCAAGAGGAGAGAAAGCTATCACCAAAAATTTTAATCAGTTACTTGTATTTAGTTTTAAAAAGAACCTTGAGAGACTTGATTATTCATAGTGCAGAAGTAAGTGGTGCAATCTCTGGAATCAGAAAGCCTAGAGTTTGGAACTTGATTCTGTCACTTCTCCCAGGAGTGATCTTACAAAAGTGATACCAAGAGGAAGTTTATTTAGCTATAAACTGAAGAAAATATCAACATTTTCCTTGTAGAGTTGTGATCATTTAATAAGTTAATGCATGCAGATGTCTTGGAAGTATACAGAAAAGCTACATCAAAAGCAGTATGTACATATTAGCTATTATTTTATTAAGCAGCCTCATTTAAACTTTGTTGGTTTCTAAGCATCTACCAAATAAAGCCTGAGCTTTTTGGTATGCCAGATAAGGCCCTTTGTAGTCTGGTCCAAACTTCCCTTTCCATCCTCACCTTATGCCAGTACCAAAAGTGTTGTGTGTAAATAAATATAACACACTTTCAACATAGCTTCATAGAACCAAGTTAGTTATTTTCCAAAGATGACCTTCCATTTGCATTTGTTTTCTTTCCCAGTGTGCCTTATAAATTTCTCCCATCTAGCTTTCTACTGTGCATGCTTTAAGACCCTCTTAATTTTTAACTCCTATTGTAAACTTTCCTTGGTCCCTAGAAATGTTTAACACAGGGGTACTTTACTACTGAGTTATTTTATTTGGAGACAGGGTCTCACTAAGTTGCCAAGGCTGGCCTTGAACTTGCAATCCTCCTTCTTCAGCCTCTAGAGTAATGGTTCTATGTTCATGTACATTTCTCTGCCACAAAATTGTGAATTCTTCATGAACTTAAGAACTTCAAACTCTCGTGTCCTGCATTCATCATGATTCTGCAGACACAGACATTTAATAATACTTTCAGAAAAAAACACATGAAAATTAAGAAAAAATGAGATATATACACAGTTCAACAAAATTTTAATAAGCATTGGTATGCATTGCATGATTGTGTCTCCTCTAAATTCTGATACTGAAGTCTTAAACTGGTCCTAACCCCCAGTGTAATGATATTCAGAGGGGGGGACTTTGGGTGGTAATTGGGTGTGGCTTCAGTGTTGCAGGTAGTTCCTCATGTGGAGATTAGTGACCCTTTGAGAAGAGAAGACAGTTTTCTTTACTACCTCCAGAACTAAGACATAATGGTGGTATTGTTTAAACCACCAAGACAATGGTATTTTGTTATTGCAGCCCAAACAGACTAAGAAAAACATATTTTTTGTGTTTTCATGTTATGTAGAGAAACATTACATTTTTGAAGGAAGTGAATCTGTTATGAGTCTAGACTTTTTGGATAGAGCCTACCAACTGTTTGAAATTGGGATATCTTAATAGTAAATGCAGTAAGGAAATAAAAAAGTATTTTTAATAGAAATGAATACAGGAAAAAGAAAGTAAACATTTTAGTGATCAAATGGTCCAGACAGCCTGAAAATAGATGAAAATTCATGTAGGAAAATTAGGTTATAATATAGGGAGTTATAAATAAATATTTGCAAATGGCTTATAATGAGTGAATGCACTGATTAATAGATGAAAACTCAGTAGGCATCCTCCATTGAACTTCAAAGTAAGCATGAGATGACTCACTGTTAGAAAATATTTTCCACTGAATTCCTCTTACTTCTAATCAATTGAAGAATGCAGGGTTACTCCATCAGTTGTGCCTTCACAACTTTACACACTTACGTGGTTATTCCAGATCATTTCTAAGAAATTCCACTAATTTAGTGTTCTAGTAAATGGCCCATTAATTCTCAATCCACAGCAAGCTTAAAGTCATCAATAGAAGGGCAATAGAGTCCATTGATTCCAAGTAAAATTGATGATTATTCTTTAAATGACCAGGAGGACAATATCCAAACATTTCAAGGCAGTTACATCTATGCACATGCATTTGACCACAGATATTTTATAATATCATTGCATATTGAGCAATTAACTATTCATGTATTCACATACTCATACATTATTCAGGTCAGTCATTTTAATTAAAATAATACAACACCTTACAATGATTAATAATTGGATATTTCACAAAAGCAAATTTTACTTTATTAAAAATCATCAGAATTATAGTAATGAATGTTTGATCTAGTCCTATAAAAAGTTAAATGCGTAAAGTTATCTTCTCTGATAAATAAAAAGATATAATTTTTTAACATTTGGGAAATTATGAAATAAATAATACAATCCCCTCCACATACCCTACCTGAGCAGTAATTTGAGCTAAGGTTGTATTGGGCCTATGATCCTGCCTATATGCTTCAAAAATCAAATAACATAGTTTCTTCAAAATATTCTAAAGGTATTTCTAAATTTCATGTATAACCTGTGACCTTAATTTTTACTTACCATTTCACAAATCAATACTTTTTACTTACATCTCTTTTCTATTTTTATTTTCTTTTAACAAAAAACTATCGTAGTGTATAATACATCTCTCTGTTCCTGCTTTAAGATAGGATATCTATGTATTTCTAAGAAATGTATAACTATAATTTACCATTTATTGCAGGAATGACAACAAAGGAATGAAATGCTTCTTACATTGCATCCAAATAATCCCAGATGAGGATCATTTTCATGCTTAAAAAGTAGCTCTATTCACTATATCTTGTTTTGTTTGTTTCATATTTTTTGTGGTGTGACGGTCTTATAATAATTTTTGGCTCTAAAGTATGCTGTTGTTTGGTTTTAATAAGACATCAGCTTGCAGTAAAACTGAACAGATGCGATTTAAAGTGCTGATCTATCTTACAGATACCCATAAACTTCCATTCCTGTTTCACAGGAATGAATAGGAGTGAAATTCAGTGCAATTGTAAGTAGAATAATCTAAGTTTTTATACACCAACACTACCACCTCCTCCCATTTTACAGCAAACAATTTCTTTGATAAGAAAGCCTCCATTGTATTAAAAAAAATCTCATGGGCTGATTTCTCTGGACAATTCTTTGAAAATCTTATATTTACCATGACAGACTCAGCAGATTTCACTGGCTGAGAGTCAAAAAATTAACATTGGATTTTTCTGCATAGCAGACATTAATGTACCTTTTTTATTCAATGAGCTACTTTAGCATATGGGATATAAAGTTCCACTGCGTGATTATGTCTTGAGCTAGCTGAGTTATAGGCACATCAAGTACTTTTTGGATAGTGGATTTTAAATAAGCCAGTTCAGAACACTTTAAAATGTTCTACTGACTTCCTGAGGTTACTTACAATCAAATTTTCAACATAGGTATAATACAGTACCAATAAAGGATCATACAATTGCCCAGATATTAAATGTTTTTTAAAAATGCGTTTGGGTATTTTTAAAGAAAATATATATCTGTTAAAAACTATTATATATAGTTTTAACTGTTAAAAACTATTATAGCAGATATGGAATTTGCTAGGTTTGAAATCCTGAACTGCTGTAAACTGGGAGGACATTTTGTTTTATTTTACTGGAAACATAACAATCATTAAAAAAAAAAAAACCCTCATAAGTTAAATTTGATCTGGCAACATTTCTAGTTGATTAAAGGTACAGAGTGGTAAACCATCACCACCATCACAGGGTAGTGAGAAGAAAATTCAATATAAAATGATACAGAAAGTGGCAATCCTACAGATATAGAGAGTACTGTACCAGATATTTGTTAGTATTCAGGGAGATCAGATTTATTAAAAAGGTAGAAAACTCTTAATTTTTTTATGTCAATTATAATAAGGTAAGTGTATCTGATTAATCTTCCTCTAAACAAATATGAAGAGTAGATGAGTATATAAAGTAACCCTTGAAAGAATTAGAGAACTAGAGGGTCCCAAAGTCTAAAGACAAGGTAGGCAAACTGATATGAGCCTCAGGCTCATCTGAAGTTTTCCTTAGGGTTTTATCAACTCCATGAGTTAGGAGGCAGAGCAGAAATGGAAGGCCTGAGTCTTATAGAGGTCTCACTGTGCTGGGGAGACAGAAGTTAGTGTTTAGGCATTCCAGGAATTGATTTTGAAGGCAAAAATTAATAACTACAGGGAATGAGTGAGAGATTATATGAAGACTACGTGAAGGCTATTGATAGTTTCCTAAACTGTATAGTATTCAGGAAAAGATCAGAAAACAAGTAGCAAAGTGTAGTTTTAGATCCATAGAATTGAACAATATTTTAGCACTCTTGTTCTAGAGAAAATGAAGCAGAAGTATAAAAATCGACAAACTGGATGACCCTCTGTCCCATGAACACTCATCCTTCAGTGATGGTCACTGAAAGGAAATACTCTAAGAGCCAGGTCTCTCTCTGGGAGGTAAGAGCTGACCAAAGAAAGTTCAGCTTTAATAAACTCTTTGATTGGATCAGGGTTATCCACCAAAATACTCCAAGAAGGACTTAAGATGATTAGACTTCTTTTAAGGAACATCATCAGTTAGAGACTCTGCAATTTTTATATTTAGTGTCTGCCATTAAAAATGACCACATAGGTCCAAAAACTGAATGAAAATCAAGATTAAAAATATAGACTATAAAAAATAGCTTCACAGATTACCTAAAGATCCAGATATTTGCAGATGAAGGTTATTGATAGTTTCCTAAACTGTATTGTGTTCAGGAAGAGATATCAGAAAACAAGTAGCAAGGTGTAATTTTAAATCCATAGAATTGAACAATATCTCAGCACTCTTAGTTCTAGAGAAAATGAAGCAGGAGTATAGAAATCAAAAAAATTGGATGACCCCTCCCTACTCATGAACACATTATTAAATCCTTCCTGACTTGATAATGATTATTATGTTCAAAAGCAAATAGAAAACTAAATCCTATATCAACTTAAAAATATGGAAATTAAAAAAATACACAGGCTGAATATAAGAATTAAAGAGCTAGGCTTATTATTGTGTTATATGTAGCAGAAGAGAAATTAGGCAACTGAAAAAAAAGTCAAAATACCTTCAAACACATATAGAAATAGGATGGAAAATCTGAAAATACTGTAAATACAGGAATTTAAAGAAAAGTTAAGAGAATAGACATAAGAATATATATTCGAAATAATATTTTCTGAGAATTTTCCAACATAGTCAGATGTGCAACCTATAATTCACAAAGATTGATGGACCAGTTAGAAGAAATAGAAAGAAAAATCATGCCAAGGTGACTCTTAAAAAATTTCTGAATCAAAGATAGAGATATAATCTTTAAAGCAGACAGAATGAAAATTATATTTTCTTTAATAAAGCAGAAATGAGAGTGGCAGCTAATTTTTTCTATGGAAACAATGAAAGCAAGAAGAAAACATAAAGATTTTCTTAAATGCTAAACATATAACTGCCAACTGTATATTAGCTGATCTAGTATAACTGTCTCAGATATAGTAGCATTTAAGGTAAGAAATAGTAAAAAAAATAAAGAGGAATATTTCATTATGATGAAAGTTTGAATTAAGCAGAAAGATATACAATTCTAAATTTGTATGCAGTTACAACTTCCAAAAATTAATAGCAAAGCCTGATGAAAGTTAAAGAAACAATAATAAACAAGGAGATTTTTAACATTATTCTCTCACTAACATATAAAATAAACACTATCAGCAAGTATATTAGTTTGTTAGGGCTGCCTTAAAGTACCACAAATTTGGAGGCGTAAACAATGAAAACAGCATTTACAATTCTAGGGATTTGATGTTTGAGTCAGGGTGTTAGTAATGTTTGTTCTCTTTGAAGGCTCTGTGGGATAGCTATACCACAGAATTTTAAAAAAGACTATTGATACATACAACATGTGTAAATATCAAAAAATTAAAAGCATTCTCCAAAGATTATATACTATAAGATTCCATTTACATAATAGTCTCAATGACAGATTGATAAACACAAAACAACTTATCATCTCCAGTTCTTAGGAGGGAGAAAGGTAGTTATGTCTGTCAAAATAAGTACCACATGGTAACCTTGCATGTGATTGGTGGTTACAGGAATCTATTAAATAATAAACTGTATACAGCCAAGTACACACACGTGTGATATTGTGAAACTGGTGAAAACTAAATAAGAGCGATGGATTATATCAAAGTTATTTTTCTGGTTTTGATATAATACTCTAATTTTGCACAATACTATTGGAGGAAACTGAGGTATCAGCATCGAGGATGTCTTCCTATTATTTCTTAGAATTTAATATAATCCTATTGTCTCCAGTTAGAAAAGAAAATATAGCATTCAGAGGATTAAAAACCAAGATTCAGTGATCTATTTAGATCTGGATCTAAATATAGATAGAGATGTAAACATATAAATAAATGTACATTTGTGTGTTTATGTATATTTATATATACACACTCCATATGAACATATATAAGTCTATATATTTAAATTTCTGCAAATCAATAAAAATAGAAGATGACCTAATAAAATGTTGGCAAAGGTCTTGAACAGGCACTACACATGAAGAGATATCCATATGGCTAAAAAGTATTTGAAACATTGCTTATGATAATTAGTTATCAAGAAAATATGAATTATAGCCACAATAAGTTATTACAGACTTAGCAGAATGACTGAATGTGAAACAAAACAAAAAGTAAAAAATGCAGAGTGATAGGATAAAACTTAACTAAAATTGTCCTACATTGTTGATGGGAGGGTAAATTGGTACAACTCTGAAAATTTTTTTAGCCACATATTCAAAGCTAAACATCCACATACTCTGTGACCCAGCAATATCACTCTTCAATACACATTCCATACAAATAAGCCCATATTCAACCTAAAGGAAGATGTAAGAACATTTAGAGCAGCTTCTGTCCTGAATTGTTTACTGTCAACAAAGTATACTCTGATCTTCTCCTGAAATGCAGAAGAAGAGCTTAGAATGATGTTTTCCAGAATCCCTTTCCTGATATCAGTCAGGGATGAATTTTTCCAAAGAGAGTAATTCACATTGGAAAGTGGAAAAGGAACAGAGGCTGTGATTTGCACAGGGCAAAAATGGTGTGTGGCTTGACAGGTGGCTGTTAGAAGTATGATTTACAGTAGTTTTGCAGTGAGCAGTTGGAAATCTAATTTGCTACTGCAGACAGTTGATGAGAGCTTTCTTATAGATCCTGAAGTATCTTCCAGTTTTCCTGGGGGCCTTTTAGAAACAACTATTTTTGTGACTCAGGTTGAGATCTTCATCTGCTTCCTGAAATTTCTTCTTCATCCGTGTTTACATATAGTCACAATTTCCATATATTTTTCCTCACAATAACTAAGTTTTTCACAAAATTTCTGTAAACTCTAGTTTATATACTAAACTAATTTATTATCATGATAATATAAGTGACCTTATTTTTCTTGAATAAATGCAGATTATTACCAAAATTTGAGTCAACCAAGTGTGAACTGAAATGAAGTGGATATAGTTATATGGCAGAATCCAACAATGGAATACCATTTAGCTGTGGTTCTCAACCAGGGAAAATTTTTATCATTGAACATTGGGAACATCTGGATACATTTTTGCTTGTTACAATTTATAGGGATGCTACTGGCATGTTTAGTGAACAGAGGCCAGGGGCGCTGCCAAACATCTTTTTATGCTTAGGACAGTCCTGAATAACAAAGGATTATTCAGTCCAAAATATAAATAGTACTGAGACTGAGAAACTTCCTATACAGCAATGAAAGACAAATCACATACTTTTGCTATTACAGTTGACATTCAGAGAAAATCTCACAGACACAAGGTTGAATCAAACAAAACAAAACAAAAAATAAACAGACTAAATCATTAGGTGAAGCATGATTCCACTTGGATGAAGAAAATTGCTAAAAAGAAATATGTGGGCTGGGGATGTGGCTCAAGCGGTAGCGTGCTTGCCTGGCATGCGCGGGACATTGGGTTTGGTCCTCAGCACCACATAAAAATAAAACAAAGATGTTGTGTCCCCCGAAAACTAAAAAATAAATACTAAAAAATTCTCTCTCTCTCTTTAAAAAAAATATGTGTTTACCTTTGGAAGATATAGGCTAGCGATAGCAAGACTTTGATTTGGAAGGCTATTCAATATTGTGATTTGTACAGTGGTGTTTTACATGAAGAATGGGCAGATAATGGCTTCTTGAAAAATGAGAGGTAAAATGTTCAAAGCCTAGGTATTCGGACATTAGCACAGCCTGTGTAGTAAAGAGGATGGCAATTTGATAGAGAGTGGTTGTGAAAGCTTATAGTGAAGTACTAGGCACTTTGAGCTTAAATATCACAATTGCACTCAACAATCTTAAAACCTACTCAAGAAAGTCTAAATTATTATTATTTAGGGGGTAAAGAGGTTTTATAGATTGAGATAGTTCAAAATTTATCACTACCAATATGAAAAATATATCACATTTCATAAGTTTTGTTACTTAATTGCCGCAGTCCGGCTGCAGCAAAATAACCGGGGGGTGACGAATAACTTGTGTACGTTGATGCAGCAGGAATAGGAGCCGTTTATTGTAGGATAACAGAGGTATTTATACATTTTGCACAGCTTATCTTAATTAGCATAAACTAGATACAGCAGTCAACCAATCAGGAATCTCCATACTTAATGGCTCGCTTTTGTTACTTTACAAACCACTCCCTCTGGCATTTTGCCAGGCGCCATGCAGACTTGTTTACAGACTCTAACAATTCTCTGTCAATATACCAGGTGCCATCCTGACTTGTTTACAGACCTTAGCACTTAATATATTTGTTTATATGTTATGTTATTTTATATATCTCTGTGTATATGTGTATACACACAGATATATAAAATTTCCCTTAACAAATCTTATGGTAAGATGGTTTTCTTGTGTCTGATATTTCTAGGAATGCTTATAAGAAAAGGAAATATGTCATTTCATGAAATTATATGAATACAATTACCTGAGGAAATTTATGAAAAATATTATCAAGTACTTCCACATATAAACGTACACTTTTAATAAAAATATTTGTCATATTAAATTTGTTTTCTATAAATTTAGGTTAAGGAGTGGCAGAAAAGTTGATGTTGAAAATTATACAGTCACATAAATAAACACAGATAAAACAGAAACTAAAGTTCTGGTGCATTAAAGTAAAAATATTAAATTGCATTATTACCTTCTGGTACATGAAAATTCAAAATGTATAATATGAATTGATCTTGTTGTTGGAGGCCTATTACAATATTATAACCAAATGTAAAATGAAACAAAAATATATTGGTTAACTACATTTATCTTTAAAAAGTATGGCTTGAGTCATTAGATTAAGAATGAATACAAAAGGTTTACTTTAAGGGTTGACTATTGTCTCTAAACTAATATAATTGTGGCCTATACAATTGTGTGCTTGAGAGTTAGCAGAAGCACTCATGCCTGTAAGGGCTAAAATACAATTCATAAGATTTGTGATTGATTCTTAAATTGTTCATAGCCATAAAACTGCATGGAGTTGATTTCATGCATTTTATTATGGGAACAATAAAATTCTTTAGTCTCTTTGCTAGTGATATTTTAGCTATGCAGAAATTACAGTGTTTTCTATGTGAAGTTGAATGATTCCCAAGATTATGTAAACATATATTGGTATATTATCAATTGGTTTAAATAATGCATATTCTATTTTCTATTATTCTAAGATGTCCAAAGAAAAGTCTGACTCACTACCCTGAATAATTACCAATTAGTTTATCATATGCAACAGAAAATCTATGGAGTTCTATCTAGTATTTCAAGATTATTAATTTCAGAGGATGCTTTTATATAAAAGTAAAATATGTTGTAAAATTGATGCCTTCATTTAAATTTTTTTAAAGTCTACTTTGTGTAAAAACAAATATTTATTATAATAAACAGCTTATAGAATAAAAGTTAATTTGGAAGACAATGTTTATTAAATGTTAAAGTATTTTATTTTGTGCAAAAGAGGAATACAAATTAAAATAGATTTAACAATAATCACCTTAGTAATTATATTGACTTAAAGTATGTACTAGATAATATTTTAATACATTTTTGAGACTGAATATATTATTTTTGACATAATAAAATCCATAGCACCTTACAGAGAAGTCATACAAAGTTTCCTCACAATTATTTTAAATACAATATACATAAAAGTAATGTTTAAAGGAGTCATGACAGATGAATTAATGGCTTCTCATTAAGAATTAAACTTAAGAGTTTATGTTTGTAATTTTTATTAGAAAAACAAAAATCAATATTCAGTATATATAAGTGTAACTACAATACAGAAAGATTTTTGCAAATTTCAAATCTCGTATACTAACCTTTGTTGACTTTGATGCCAATCATTTCGTACATATTTTTTTTTCAAAAAATCCTTGCTTCTCAGGCCTTGACATATATTTTATCACATCAAGTAAAATATCCCAGAAGAGCATTCAGTATTCATAATGTCCTGCTCTTTAGCTTTGGTCAACTGTGGAGAAGGAGCTCAGGTGATGACTGGCAGTAGACTGTGAACCCAGTCTTAATCAGACCTTGCAGAGCTTAGCACAGGGTGGTTCACTTTATGCTAAGGCTTCAAGAAAGTCAAATTTTATTAAATTTGGCAAAGCTGATGTACTCCATGAATTTGTGTATGACTTGTCCCTGTAGTTTATAATCAGATTTGACGTCTATTTGCAGTCTATCAGGCTGTGGCAATCTTTCTTACTTTGGTATGGTTTTTACATGCCATGGTCATTATTAGAGACAATGATAAACTTACTATTCCCAGTGGTGGGTTCTTACATATCCATCCTAGGAATGACAACCATTACCTAGCAAGAAAATAATACATACCAGGTACCATTCACACTAATTACCCACAATATTATGGCCTCCCTGGTCTTCTGGTGTCTCAAATATAGCACATTTCAGCCTAAGTTGGGGCCTTTACCCCTGCCTATTTTTCTGCCTGATGGACTTATCGTGCTAATGTGATACTGGCTACATCTCACTCAGGCATCATCTTAATTTCATCTCACCATGAAGGCTTTGCCTGACATTCTAAAATAGGTACTAGTTAATTTCATATCATAACACTTTATTGTATTAATTAGTATCTTTTGTTTTAGGGTTCACCCTTTATTTTTTAAAATTATTTCTTGGAAAGTTTGCTTTTAGTGTATGTCTTCTCTTCTTAGACTATAGGTGACAGAGATTTACTTTTTCCAATTTATCACCATATCCTGAAATGTATGCACTCAATACATATCTTTTGAATAAATGAAGGAAAGGAGGAATATAGTAATTCTCTAAATGTATATACACATTCAGTCCTCTCAACAGATCTGTGAGATAGGTTTTATTATTTTCATTTCAAAGAGAAGAAAACTAAAGCAAAGAATGGCTAAATGATTTGTAGATCTTCTTCAGCTTTCAAATAGTCATATCATTACATTATTGCATCCCCTCATAACTTCTCTGGAGGCACACATCATCATTCCTAGTGACAGAATGTGATGCAGATGGCATCTATGTCCCCTGCATTCCTGTGAGTTTATATGTGCTTTACAAGTACTAACCCTGGCATGCTATATGGGGATGCTTTCATCATATCTCACTCCCATATTTAGGAGGTAGTTTGCTGAAATAACTCATTTTCCCTACAATATCTAATAGATACATTTATTATCCAGACCAGAGCACATTCTGGTGATAAATTTAGATAATTTCTGCATTATCCTATTTCTCTGCACCCACCCCTGAACTGACAAGTTCCCCTTGCTCAGTGGTAGACCAGTGGAGAATGCCCCACAGAGCTCCACACTTCAGGCAACAGTTAGACTACCACACATTTTCTTTCCATTCCACCTCCATTCTTGTATCCCACAGCTGGCTGGTCAATTCACCTTTAACATTTTCTTTCTCATTCAGTGAGTTTATTTAAATAGTTTTCAGTGACTGTGTACTTCTCAGGCTAAAAGAAACATTCATTTTTAGGTACGAAGACTAGTGCAAGGAATATTTATTAACAGATTTTTCTCTCCAGATATAAATATGTCTGTTCATTCATGAAATTCAGTACAATCTTTATAGGCTAGATAAAATGTCCTACAGATTTTGACAGTATTCTCACTTTTCATAACATGTTTTTACTCCCAGTGTAGTCATAACTAAATTATTATTAACTGGTTATATGTAATACCTTAAAGTAATGCCATGTTATCTACAATTTTGATAATTCATTGAAATACCATAAATTAGAAAGAGTTAACAAATCTTAGCAATGATTATGGGGTACCTTCCCTTGCCAGCTGTTTAACTAGCTGCTACATGACCTTAAACAATTGTGTATTTTGGGAGCATCATTAGAAAAAGTCCTTACTTGGAGCATTTTTCAAGGTGACAAGTACTGTTTATAACACAGTTATAAAGCTCCAATGGGTTGATCCTTTGATATGTAATTCTCAGCTAATTCAACATTGTTTTTTCTCCAACAGTAAATATTAAAACAAAACAAAGCAAACACACAAACAAAACCCCCACATACACGGAGTTTCTCCAGTCAATATTTAGAAGTAAGTAGCCTACGGGAATAAATAGCTTGCTCAGAAGACTTGGGATGAGCCTGCCTAGGACCATTAAAACAAGATTACCTTTGTACAAGAAGCCACTAAATGCAAAATTGCAATAAGCTTATTTGCAAGTTTTTTTTTTAACCTTCTTGGTAAAATGTTATGCTCCTATTAGAGACACTGCTCCTGAAATCATAGTGCTCCTGGTTCTTATCATTGATAATCATCAGGTTATGCAAAGTTAATGTCAAAGCAGAAGAGTTTAAAAAGCAAATAGTTCCTCTTCACTTTTGTTTAGAAGTTTTATAAATCACAAGTATTAATGAAATTTCACACTTATAAATCTTTTTTTTAAAGAGAGAGAGAGATAATTTTTTAATATTTATTTATTTATTTAGTTTTCGGTGGACACAACATCTTTATTTTATTTGTATGTGGTGCTGAAGATCGAGCCCAGTGCCCCGCGCATGCCAGGCAAGTGTGTTACCGCTTGAGCCACATCCCCAGCCCCTGCACTTATAAATCTTAAGTTCATTTTTCTTAACCTATACTGTTGTCTTTATATCTATATTAAAAAAAGAAGATCCAATATACAATGATCAATTTATTATTTTTGTTAATAAAAACAAAGAGGTAAGGAAGTATAGTGTAATAGATTGCTTTTTTGCTAAGTTCTTGATAACTCTAACTTACTTAACACTAACTGAAAGCTGACACCATAATACTACCTGATTTCCCAGACATTTATTGTTTTTGAGTTGTTCTGAGAAAAATTAGAGAAGTTATGAGCTGCAGGCTAACCAAAGCAGCACAATTGTGTGAATTATCTGAAATTCAAAATGTATATAATCCAAGCTATTATAAGTAAAATGATAAGAACTACCTCACATTTTAAAAATAAGATTTACCTTTATCTTCTAAGGAATATATACACACATAAAATAAAGCTCAGATAGCAACTATGAACTGTAGTTTTCCTGAATAATTACAGTGTAGATTTTCTTATGTTTATTCAGATGATTTTATTTCATTAAATATACTTACATAAATTCTAACTAACTACATTTCACTCTCTACAATTTACAATTTACCAGAGAGATTTATTTCAAGCTACGTTACAAAACACTTCAGTATACATTATGATGCAGAAACAACTCAGATTTAGGCAGTTTGAGATAGCATGGTGAAGTTACATGGGTTAGCTATTCATCAGAAAGACTAATTTTTCTTCATTCCTCAAGGCCTCCTCAGTTACTAAATAAAAGCTGTTTAGTTATATGAATAATCATGTTATCCACTTCATTTTCCCCAAAATAAATACACTTGAGTTGTATAAAAAATGTGAAAATGCCCCATTTGTAATGTTTTCTGATTTCCATTTTGAGTTCATTAGTCCATTCAATTCAAAAAAGATTAAATCAAATCAAGAAACAAAAATTTCAATAAGCATTGCCTTAAGGTTCTTACCCTAATGAACACTGTAAGCTTTTATCTCTATTTTAAGCTACTGTGCTTGTTAAGAGTAGTTCTTACTGGATCCTTGGGCACAGTTTATGTGGCAAAGGGGAAAATAGATTTTTGAGAGTTCATTTGTAACATTTGGTTTCCTCAATTGCTTTCTTTTCTGGAGTGAAACTGATGATGAATACCATTTTCTAAGAAAAGATCCCTCGGGCTGGGCATGTGGCTCAAGCGGTAGCGCACTCGCCTGCCATGCGTGTGGCCCAGGTTCGATCCTCAGCACCACATACAAACAGAGATTGTTGTGTCCGCCGAATATTAAAATTCTCTCTCTCCCTCTCTCACTCTCCCTTTAAAGATCCCTCAACTATCATTATTTGATAGATTTGATCAGTTTAGATCAGGTTTCCAAATGCACTTTAGCAATGTGTTTGCAAATGTCTATATAAACCAGAATCTAATTGTTAACCCTTTATATTGATAACATTTACTTTGATTCAAATTCTTATTTTGTGTTATGTTATGTAATTCAAATAGTTAAGGTTTGGTTTTGAGTCATGTGATTAATTCAAATTTTTAATTTTGGCATAAATGTATTATACTGTAGCACACCCAGAAAATATTGAATTGGCATCCACCAATTAGAATTTCACAACTAGTTTTGTATACAATCAAATACAAATTCCTTTTCTTGAATAATATTTTTTCTGATATTGTATATGATAAATATTAACTAGAGAAAATTTGGAAAATTTTTAGGACAAAAACAACAAAAAATTAGTCATATTTTCATCATCTAGAAAAAATTACTTTAGCATTTCATGAACAGCCTCTATATATTTATTTAAATTCAAATTAGAATTTAAATAAATATATTATATATAATATATTATATATATTCTGATGAATAGCTAATCCATGTTAGAATATAAATAAATATATTACACATTGTCATGGTGTATTGCATTTTATAACCTATTATACTAAGCACCTTATTTTCAAACATTTAAAAGTATTCTTGTGTATATTATAATGCCTGAATAAACTATAATGATCAGAAAAATATACAGATGAAATTATTTTGTTTAAATATATTTCTATTTTTAAATTTCTTACATTTTTCAAGTTAATGAATTTATTTATTTTAATGAAGTATATATGACAGCAGAATGCCTTTTGATTCATTGTACACATTTGCAGCACAACATTTTATTTCTTTGGTTGTAGACAATGTGAAATTGCATCATATGTGCAGTCATACATGAACTTAGGGTAATGATGTCCATCTCATTCCACCACTTTTCCTGATTCCATGTCTCCTCCCTTCCTCTCCCCCACTTTATCCAAAGTTCCTTCATTTTTCCCATGGCCCCTCCCAGCCATTATGGATCAGCATCCACTTATCAGAGAGAACATTTGGCCTTTGGTTTTTTGGGATTGGCTTTCTTTGCTTAGCATGATATTCTCTAACTCTCTTCATTAACCTGCAAATGCCATAATTTTACTTGCTTTTAATGCTTAGTAATATTCTATTGTGTATATATACCACAGTTTCTTTATCTGTTCATCTGTTGAAGGGCTTCTAGGTTGAATCCATATTTTAGCTCTTGTAAATTGAGCTGCTATAAACATTGATGTGGCTGTGTCATTATAGTATACTGATTTTAAGTCCTTTGGGTATAAACCAAGGAGTAAGATAGCTGGGTCAAATGGTGGTTCTATTTTAAGTTTTCTAAAGAAGCTCCATACTACTTTCCAGATTGATTGCACCAATTTGCAGTCCTACCAGCAATGTGCCTTTTCCCTCACATCCTTGCCAACACATATTGTTGCTTATATTCTTGATAACTGCCGTTCTGACTGGTGTGAGATGAAATCTTAGAGTAATTTTAATTTAAATTTCTCTAATTGATAGAGATATTGAATATTTTTTTCATATATTTGTTGATGGAATGTATATCTTCTTCTGAGAAGTGTCTGTTTAGTTCCTTAGCCATTTATTGATTGGGTTGTTTGTTTTTAGGGCATTAAGCTTTTTGAGTTCTTTATATATACTGGAGATTAATGCTGTATCTGACATGAGTGTGATAAAGATTTGCTCCCAAAATGTAGGCTCTTCACCTCATTGATTGTTTCTTTTGCTGAGAAGAAGCTTTTTAGTTTGAATCCATTCTATTTATTGATTCTTGATTTCATTTCTTGCACTTTAGGAGTCTTGTTAAGGAAGTCAGGCCTGATCTTACATGATGAAGATTAGGGCCTATTTTTTCCTCTATTAGTCACAGGATCTCTGATCTAATTCCTAGGTCCTTGATCCACTTCGAATTGAGTTTTGTCCATGGTAGAAATTAGGGGTTTAGTTTCATTTTGCTGTATATGGATTTCCAGTTTTATCAGCACCATTTTTTGAAGAGGCTATCTTTTCTCCAGTGTATGTTTTTGGAGCCTTTGTGTAGTATGAGATAAGTAAATTTATGTGGGTTTGTCTCTGTGTGTTCTATTCTGTACTATTTGTCTACATGTGTATTTTAGTGCCAATACCATGCCCTTTTTGTTATTATAACTTTGTAGTATTGTTTAAGGTCTGGAATTCTGATGCATCCTGCTTCATTCTTCTTGCTAAGGATTGCTTTGGCTATTCTGGATCTCTTATTTTTCCAAACGAATTTTCTATTTCTGTTTCTATGAGGAATGACATTGGGATTTTAATTGGAATTGCATTGAATCTGTATAGCGCTTTGGGTAGTATGGCCATTTTGACAATATCAATTTTGCCTATCCAAGAGCATGGGACATCTTTCCATCTTTAAGATCTTCTTCAATTTATTTCTTTTCTTTAGTGCTCTGTAATTTTCATTTTAGAGGTCTTTCACCTTTTTTGGTAAATTGATTCCCAAGTATTTTATATTTTTGAGGCTATTATGAATGGGGTAGTTTTGCTAATTTCACTTCCAGAGGATTCATCACTGATATAAAGGAATGCACTTGATATATGTGTATAGCTTTTATATCCTGCTACTTTGCTGAGTTCATTTATGAATTCTAGAAGTTTTCTAGTGAATTTTTTTTGGATCCTCTATGTATAGAATCATGTCATCAGAAAATAATGATAGTTTGCATTCTTCTTTTTCTATTCATATTCCTTTAATTTCTTTCATTTGTTTAATTGTTCTGGCTAGAGTTTCAAGAACTATTTTGAATGAAGTGGTGAAAGAGGGCATCCCCATCTTGTTTTAGTTTTTAGCAGGGATGCTTCCAATTTTTTTTGCATTTCGTATGATGTTGGCCTTGAGTTCAGCACAGATAGCTTTGACAATGTTGAAGTATGTTCCTACTATCCTTAGTGTTTTGAATATGAAAGAGTGCTGTATTTTGTCAAATACTTTCTCTGCAACAACTGATATAATCATAATCATATGATTCTTATCTTTAAGTCTATTGATGTGATGAATTACATTAATTGATTTCTTTATTTTAAACCAATTTTGCATCCCTGAAATAAACCCCATTTGATCATGGTGCATTATTTTTTTAAATATGTTTTTGTACGCAATTTGCCAGAAATTTATTGATAAGTTTTGCATCTATGTTCATCAGGTATATTGGTCTTAAAATTTCTTTCTTTGATGTGTCTCTGCCTGGTGTGGGTATCAGGATGATACTATCTTTATAGAATGAGTTTGCAAGTGTTCCCTCCTTTCTATTTCATGGAGTAATTTGAGGACTATTGGTATTAATTCTTCTTTGTAGTTCTTATGGAACTCAGCTATGAATCTGTCTGTCTGGTCCTGGGATTTTCTTTGTTGGTAGGGTTTTAATGGTGGGTTTTTTTGGTTTCCTCTCTTGAAATTGATCTGTATAAATTGTGTATATCCTCTTGACTCAGTTTGGGTTGATCCTATGCCTCTAGAAATTTGTTGGTGTCTTTGACGTTTTCTATTTTACTGGAGTATAAATTTTCAAATAGTTTCTAAAATTATCTTCAATAGTGTCTCTTGTGATAGTTCCTTTTTATCTCAAATTTTAGTCATCTGACTTTTTTCTCTCCTTCTGTTCCTTAGGGTGGCTGAGGGTTTGTCAATTTTATTTGTTTTTTCAAATAATCAGTTTTTTGTTTTGTCAATTTTTTGAATTGTTTCTTTTGTTTCAGATTCATTGATTTCTGCCCTGATTTTAATTATTCCCTATCTTCTAATACTTATGGTGTTGGTTTGCTGTTCTCTTTCTAGGGCTTTGAGATGTAATGTCAAAGAATGAGCTTAATGCAATGAGCTTTCCTCTTAGCCCTGCCTTCATAGTGTCTCAGAGATTTTGATAAGTTCTATCAGAGTTCTCATTTACCCATAAGAATTTTCTTATCTCCTCCATGATATCTTCTATTATCCATGCCTCATCCAATAACATATTATTTAGTCTCCAGGTGTTGGAGTAGCTTCTATTTTTTATTTTATCATTAATTTCTAATTTCATTCCATTGTCAGATAGAATGTAGGGTAGTATCTCTATGTTTTTGTATTTGCTAAGACTTCCTTTGGGGTATAACATGATCAATTTTGGAGAATGATCCATGTGATGCTGAGAAGAAAGTATATTCATTCCTTGATGGATGGAACATTTATGTATGTCTGTTAAGTCTAAATTATTGATTGTTTTGTTGAGTTCTGTAGTTTCTTTGTTTAGTTCTTGTTTAAAATATCTATCCAGTGGTGAGAGAGATGTATTAAAGTCACCTAGTATTATTGTGTTGGGATCTATTTGATTCTTGTAGTTGAGAAGAATTTGATATACATAAATGCCCCATTGTCTGGAGGCATAGCTATTTATGATTGTTATGCCTTGTTGATGTATGACTTCATTAAGCAGTATGAAATGTCCTTCTTTATTCCTTTTCACTAGCTTTGGTTTGAAGTCTACTTTATCTGATATGAAGATGGAAACCCCTGCTTGTTTATGAGGTCCATGTGAGTGGTAGGTTTTTTTCCCACCCTTTCACCTTCCATATGTCAACGTCTTTTCCTGTGAATTGAGTCTCTTGAAGATATCATATTGTTGGGTCTTTTTTTTTTAAATCCAATATGTCAGTATATGTCTTTAAATTGATGAGTTTAGGCCATTGACATTCAGGGTTATTATTGAAATATGATTTATATTCCCAGACATTTTGGTTTATTTTTGGTTTTTAACTTGACTTGGTTTCTATTTTGATTGGCCTTTCCTTTAGTGTAGTTACTTCTTTTGCTGAATTTCATTGTTGTTTTTCATTTCTTTCTCTTGGAGTATTTTGCTGAGAATGCTCTGTAGTGTAGGCTTTCTCTCTGTAAATTCTTTTACCTTTTGTTTATAATGAAAGATTTTTATTTCATCATCAAATCTGAAGCTTAATTTTGGTGCATATAAGACTCATGGTTGGCATCCATTTCCTTCAGAGTTTGGTGTATGTTGTTCCAGGTTCTCCTGGCTTTGAGGATCTGGGTTGAAAAATTTACTGAGATCTGACTTGTTCTCCCCAATATGTGATCAGATTCCTCTCTCTTGTGGCTTTTAAGATTCTATCCTTATTCTGTATGCTAGGCAGTTTAATTGTGCCATTGTGGATATCTGCTGTAATTTCGTACATTTGGTATCCTGTAAGCCTCTTGTATTTGATTTTTCAATTCATTCTTCATGTTTGGGAAATTTTCTGATATTTTGTCATTGAAGAGATTGTGCATTCCTTTAGTTTGAAACTCTGTGTCTTCTTCTATCCCAATAAATCTTAGATATGGTCTTTTTATGCTATTCCATAATTCTTGGATGTTCTGTTCATGGTTTTCTTTCAATCTTCACTGTGTGGTCTACTTTATTTTCAAGATTGTATTTTTTGTCTTCATTATCTAACATTCAGTCTTCCAAGTGATCTAATCTGTTGACGATACTGTCTATTGAGTGTGTTTATTTGATTTATTGTTTCCTTCATTTCAAGGATTTCTGATTGGTTTGTTTGTTTATTTTTCAGTATCTCTATTTTTTTCTTGAATTAATCTTTTACTACCTGTATTTGCTCCCTTATCTCTTCATTGATATGATCAATTTTTGGTTTTTGCTCTCTTATGTCATTCTTTAATTCATAGATCATTTTAATTACATATATTCTGAACTCCTTCTCTGATATTTCATCAATGGTGATGTCAGTGGATTCTATTATTATAGCATCTTTGTTTGTTTGGAGCACTTTCTTCCTTTTTTTTTTTTAATGTTGTCTATGTGTCCTTTATTGCAGTGTAGATCTGAGGTATTATAATTTCTACCCTATAATTTGTAGTGTCCCTGCAGATCACCTGTACCTCACCTTGGTGTTGGGTTTCCAGTCCCTGGCTGGTGTCCCAAGATGGATGCTACTGCAACTTAAGGTGGTGGTGGTAATACTTGAGGTAACTCAAGATAGCAATGGGGTTGTCCCAACATGGATCCAACTACTTTCAGAGATGAGACTGAAAAGGTGGGCCTTACAATGGCTTTGGGCTGTCTGTTCAAAGATCCAGCTGCCTCCAGGTACTGTGTGATGTCCCAAGGTGGAGGCTACTACGTAGGAAGTGATATGGGGATGGCTGCAGTGTCCCAATATGGAGGCAGCTAAGCCTGGGCTCCCAGGTCCTCAACAGGGGCTGTGCTGGGCCTTACCTGGGCCTGGCTGCCTGTGTGGGTCTGCAAGAGTGGTCCTGGACCTGGATTGGTGGGGACAGACCTGGTCTTGGGCCTGGGCTCTCCCAGGTGAAATTCTTAACTGAAAACTCCTCAATGTTATACAGAGTGACCAGCAATGCATTGGAAATCCAGAGGATTAAGTTTATCCTCTGTTGTTGTCCTCAGATTCTTTCATAGGAGGGGACAAATTAGAGACATATCAACATTTAGAAGACTTATTCTTCTCTAATTTCCTTTCTTTTTACCTTTCTACTTCTTTTCCACAGGTAATATGACTACTACACACTGATGTTCCTTTTCCTGTCCATAATTACTATTCTTCAGAGTTGGTATGCAAATAGTTTTCTTAAGAAAATTTCTAAAGGTGAATGATCAAATAAAATGTATTAACATTTCTATGGCTCTTAATTCAAAATATCACATGTGTGATACAGAAATATAATTTATATTCTGTGGAAGCTGTTTATTTTGTTTGCCTTTCTCTCTTGCAACACTGAACCTGATCTATTTTTGCCTTTGTTCTGCTTTATGTCTTGTGAAGTTGACTGGCAAGAACTTGACTATATCACTGTGGCCTCCTTGCCTTTAGTTTGTCGTTGGATTCAGGGCATCAGGAGATTGACAGGAGGGAACGGAAGATCAGGAAATTTATCCATATTCACCACTGTCCTTCCTGGAAGTGTTTTGATGTAAACTTATAACTCTACAGGAAATTCCCATTTTTGCAGCTTAGACTTTAGTCAGTTTTCTCAAATCCTATTTGTTCTTCATTCTGGCTGAAGTTCAGAAATGGTTGTTTGCTAGTTATTGGGTGCTTCACCATTCCTTATGATTTCCCTTAATTGTGTCTATACATCAATGAAGAGAACCTTCATTAAAATATATTCAGTTAAAGATTTTGAATGTGACATCTGTTTTCTACTAGAATGCTAATATGTATTTCCTCAAGTACTGCCTGAGGATGCTTGCATCAACATATGCTTAATAATGGAAAGGATAACTTTAATAGAATATTTGACAATTTGGAAAAGATTTTATGAGAAATAGATGTGTCATTATTTTAAGATCTCTGGTTAGGAGCAATGCTGAGTATTGTAATATATTTTTGACACTAATACTTAATATATATTTGCACTTCTTTGGTGAGCATCCATCCTAATTACTGATATTCATTTTTCTAAAGAGGAGTTTGTTTTTTTCTTATTGCTTTGAAAAATCATCTTTTATAGTATGTGGTATTATTTGAATATGGTCCCCTTAAAAAGTTTATGTGTTATAGGCTTTGTCCTCAGAGCAGCACCCATGGGAGGAGTTTGAGGTTTAAGGAGGTGGGGCCTAGTGGGAAGCCTTTAGGTCATTGGGATCCAAGAGGACTATGGGATCCTGAACCTTTCCTGTTTCTGCTCTTTTTGTCCAAAAGGTAAATGGTCTGCTCCATCACGTGCTCTAAACATGATGGGCCACCCTCCTCAGAGGTCTAAAGCAAAGGGGCAACCCAATTTTGAACTTGAACCTCTTGAATTATAAGCTAGTAAACCTCTTCCTCTTGATAAATTATTTCCCTCAGATGTTTCATTACAGTGATGGAAAGCTGACCAATACAATTAGACTGTCAAATTTTTGATTTGATATTTAATTTAGTTTCCATTATTTAAGTCAGATACTTTGTAGTTCCTGCAATTAGTTTAGTTTCAGAAAATCATTTTCAAATTCCAGTTTTACCAAGTCTTGATGAATACATAAAAATTTTAATCTTAACAATAGTACAAGTTAAATTTGCATACAAATATACTAACTTTCTAGAGTGAGTTCAGGAAGGTTTTCTTGATCCTGGGGCTGCTGATCTCTGCCATTGACAATCTGACTTGCCTTTAGCACTATGATTGGTACTTACAGAAGAGAAGAATCTAAGTCAAGAGCAAAATAATGTCTGTCATGTGCCAGTGCCCAATTGACTGTTCCAAATTGCATCAGATCACAGTGTGGCCTCTCTTTTTTTTTTTTTTTTTTTTTTTTCATATTTTGCACAGTGTCTCTCAGCAGAAGAATGTTACTAGAAGCCTGCTGTGAAAAGAATCCAGGAAACACAGGGAAGGTTTAAAAAGGTGAGAATGGTTTTAGTCTTTTCAAATAAACCCATAGGGCATAGATGGTTGTAATATAGTCTTTCATTCTTCTGTTAGTTGAAAATTTAGATATTTTAACTCTCTAATTTACATACTTTCATTATGTAACTTCTGTTTTATTCAGTTTATATTTTTTGTATTTACCCATATCTTCACATTTTGTTTTATAATTAAACATATATAAAATATACAAGTACATATTTACTCTTTCTTATTCTCCCTTCTATAGTTTCTATTATTTTATCCTTTTGTACTACAATTCTTGATAGTTTCATATCTATTTTCAAGTTCATTAATTTTCTCTTTATTTATATTAAACCTTCTGTTACATTTGATTACTAAGTCAGTACCAAAAAAAGGCTTTAAATTTAACAATTACATTTAGTCTTGAATTTTTAGTTATTTTGTTTAAAAAACAGTTTAAATACTTTAAAATATAAAGTTTTAGAAAAAGTGTTTTCTTTACTAAAATGCTTAAGCTTGCTTTTTACCTCCACAGTAATCACATTTATTTCATATATGTTGATTCTACTGCATGAGGACTGAATTTTTTTTAATGTGAATATAGGTTCCCTAAATATCTTTGTTTGTATGTTGGACATTTTAGTTGAAACACCATTTTTAGAGATCATTTTGAAGATGTTAGATGATATAATATTCTTCCAGAGAGAAATTTTTAAATTCTTCATGTACTTGAGAACATTAGAAATATACAATCAACCCAACCAAATTTCAAGACATAAGGTTGCTTTGGACCACTGATAAAACTCAAAGAGTTGCTCTATTCTATGCAAAGGCTTGATTACTTCTATTTATATCTTCTATTTATATTTATTCCTAGGATGTAACCCCAACTCTAAATAAGGGATGGTTTATAGCACCTCATAGTTAGCATGTTTTTCTGTAATCTAATTTCTGAGCTAGTTCCAGGAGACTTCACATTTCCTACTCATTTTCTTATCTACCTTTCCATCTAGTTTTATGAAGAAATGCTGTGCTGAGTGGCCCCAAATATGTGGCTCATCTCATTGCTATCTGGTGTATTCCATATCTTAACCTCATGATTTTTTTAAAAAATTTACTATTGTATTACCTATTTGATTCTTCTAGGAACATATTTTAGTTATAGTATTCATAACTTCATTATGTTTTGAATAATAATTGCTTTCAAGTTCCTACTCACCATTACTAAAATCAGAAATCTTCCATTCCATTGTCTTCTTTGGGGAGGATTTTCTCCTTTGTTTTCTTAGTTTGCCTGTTTTCTATAACAAAATAGCTTGAGGAATTTATAAATGACATGAATTTATTGGTCACAACTATGAAAGCTGAAAAGTTCAAGATCAAGGCATTGATAAGTGTGGCATATGGTAAGAGCCTAATCACTATTTCCAAGGTGATGTCTTGAATGCTGTTTCCTATGGAGGGGACAAACATTATGTTCTCACATGGTTAAAGGGTCAAAAGGACAAAAAGAACCTATCTAGTTCCCCCGATTCCTCTTATCACTCATTTACATTATTCATATAAGCAGAACTGTCATGTCCTAATCACATCCTAGAGGCCTCATCTCTTAGTATTGCTTCTTTGGGGATTAAATTTCAACATGAATTTGGGAGGATATACAAACATTCAAACTATAGTATCCCACCCTGACCCCCAATTTATGTTCTTATCATTTCATCTCAATAACCCCAAGTCTTCTCTCATTTCAGCATCAAGTCAAAAGTAGAAATCTAAAGTCATACCTACTCATCATCTAAATCAAATATAAGAGATAATAGAAGTATCATTCATTCCAAGGCAAATTACTCCTCCAAATGTGAAACTGTAATGTCAAATAGGTTAAATGCAATGGTGGGTATAGGCATTGAATAGCCATTTAGGGATGAAAAAAGGGGTAACAAATCCCAAGTAAGTTCAAAACCAAACAAGGCAAAGAACACTAATCTCTGAAGCTTGAGAAAAGCCTTTGACTCCATTTTTTGCCTTCTGGACTCACTGGGTCAGAGATTGGGCCTGTAAGCTGAGGCTTCAGCTCCATTTCTCTGCTGGGATCAGTCCATGTTACGGCTCTTAGGGTTTTGAGTTAGATTCCTACAACTCTTCCAGGTTGGCTCTCTACATGTCTGAGGTTTGGGGAGTTTTCCTGCCCTCATGGCTTCACTAAGCATTATCTTAGTAGGGGTGGTCTACAGTGATTCCAGTACCTTTGCTCCACTGACCATTGCCCTAGTGGGGTACTCTACAGTGATATTTGGTACAAGGAGTTCCCAAACCTCAGTCTTGGAGAGTGGTTATATCACTGGTCCAGCTTCTTGGACTTAGCAGCTACTGGCTCCTCCAGTGCTCCAATGTGCTGACAGCTATTATGGGATTATCTAGCTTCTGATCATGTAAGCCATTTAAATATATATACTTTTATAATCCTACATATACATATCATATTGGTTCTAATCCTCTGGAGAACCCTGACTAATACATATCTCTTTGGATTTACCTTTATTCTCTATGGTTGTACCAGCATTCTGATACTGACCACTTAAAGGAATTTCTAAGACAATTCAAGATTTTCCTGTGGCTTTCCTTTTTGAATTCTCTCCAGAATAACTCTTCACGGTATATCCTCTACTTGTTTTACAGTTACAAATCCTCTTCTGCATTTTTTGATCTTTGCTATGGTACTATTACTGACTCTGTAGGTTCTTGTGCTCTCTAGTAAATGAATAGCAAAAAGCAAAACAGATAGGAACAAGGAGTTTTATTTTTATGCTATATCAGGGAGGCAGAAATTCTAGACTGACTCAAACAAAAGATGGGATGTTAGGCAGGGACCTGGTGTCTTGCTGTCATCACATCTGAAAGTGGAGTTTTAGTTGCATCTGTACCTTTTATCATGTCTCTTTCTGTGTTAAGTCTCATTATTGTCTGAATTCTTCAACTAGGTATAATTTCTATTGTGCTAATAAAGAAAAGATAATTATAGGCTACTTTAGTATGCTCTTTATCACCTAGAATCAGTCTCTTATCATCTGGGAGAGTACCCAATATTATTTTCAGGACAGGGTGGAATATTGTCTTGCCAAAGGGCATGTTTTAGCTTTTTGTTGCTATGACTAAAATACCTGACAAGAATAAGTTAGAGGAGGAAATGTTTATTTTGGGCTCCCAGACTCAGAGGCTCAGTCCATGGCTGACCAGTTCTATTGCTCTGGGCCTGAAGTGAGGCAGAACATTATGGTCGAAGAATATGGCAGAGAGAAGCTACTCAACTCTTGGCAACCAGGAAACAGAGACAGGTCAAGGAACCAGGAACAAAATATAATAACCGAGGGCATTCCCCTCTGTAACCTACATTCTTCTGCCTATAGTTGCTACTATTCCATTTAATGTTTAACCCATCAAATAAATTAATCCTCTGATGAGGTTACAGCTCTCATCATCTAATTATTTCACCTCTGAATATTCCTGCATTACCTAACATGAACTTCTCAGGTAATGTTTTCATATCTGAACCATAGCAATGGGTTTGATTTTAGTGACCTTGTTTTGTCTGGCTTTGGCTTCTTGACATTTCAGTGGACCACATAGTCTCAGAGGTTGAGCTGGCTTTCCAACCTCCAATTTCCAGGTGTGTTATCTTAATCTCATACCCTTGAAAATTGGTCTACTTTTTAACTCCTATATTTCTGGTGTATCTGCTAACCTCATAAGACTGAAGGCTTTCTTGGCTGTCTCAGAACTACTCTAACCCTATTACCAATTTCTTTAGTCCATTTTGCTGCTATAACAAAGTACCTTAGACTGAATATAATTTAAATGACACAAATGTATTGCTCACAATTATGCAGATGTGGAAGTCTGAGATCAAGGCACCAGCAAACTCAGTGTCTATTGAGAACCAGAGCTCTGCTTCCAAGAGAGCACCTTGAATGCCGCTTCTTCTGGACAGAATGAACTCTGTGGCCTCACACGATGGAAGGGTCAAAGGACAAACCAAAGCCTAGCTAGTTTACCATACCTCTTTTATAAGTCATTGATCACATTCACAAAAGCAGTTTTAATCACCTCCTAAAGCTCTACTTACAAATACTATTGCTTTTAGATTAAGTTTTAACATGAACTTTGGAAAGGACACAAACATTTAAACCATAGCACCCTAATATAGAAAATAGGCATGTGTATGGTATAGACTATGGACATTTCCACAATAATTTTATTATAAAAAAATTCCTGCATCACAGGAAATGCTGAGTAAAGTGTTATAATGATGAATAAGGTATTTAATAAACATATGGATGGCTGTATGGACAGAATTAATAGAGGTAGAGACTATAGCTACGTATTGGGTATACATCTGTCTTACTGAGGACAAATTGCTGCTTCTGCCAGGTTGGAAAAATTTCAGTGTGATCAATATTAATTTGCCACCAGTTGGCTGACTTTTTCTCTGGGGAATCATGCCATTTCACCAGTATTCTCAGTTGTTGACATATTGGATATTTAGTAATAATATTAACCAAATAAGTCTTGGTAAGACAACACTGTGCAATTATTTTATCCCTGCTGCCATAGATATATTTTTCATGGGTTGATTTATTGAAAACCAGGCCAATTGGGAAAGGAGGCAGACTGACCTCCATTGAATAGATCATTTTGTCTCTCTGACTACAGATGGCTTGATTTGTAGAAGATGCACTTTATCAGTCTTATGGCAATTAAATATTCTTACACTCAGCTCTTTTGCTGAGAATTAGTCCATATATCTTGTAGTTATTCCTTTAATGTTATTCTTTCCAAGTTTGTGACATTCAGTGAAGCCATTGCCACCATTCATATATTAGTATAGCTCCCTAATTGTAGTTATCTCTTTCAGGAAAAATAGACATACAAATTTAGAATTCAATATCCTCTCCATGAGAAGTATTTCCTTAGTCACTATCATTCAGAGACATATCTTTTAGGGACTATGTGAACAATCACTGTTGTTTTAGGCCATGTCTACATATTATGTGGAACCAAATATCAATAGAGCTCCAGGATTTTTATTCTTTATTTATCTGACCATAAGTAATTCCACATGAAGTCATAGGTTTGTGTTAAGATAGTGGTGCTATGAGAGTCTCAGATACTACTTATGAGATTTTTTGCTTTCAAAAAGAGCTTAATTTGGATCCATTATATAATAGTCATGTATGGTAATGATCTAATTTACCTTATGCCTTCATAGACCAAATTATATGTATTTTCTGATAGTTAGGTTAGACCACAAGGTCACTTTGCCATGCACAGTCAGACTTTATGTCTCTATTGGTTCCTAACATTAAGCCAGAAACTGTTCTCAAAGTTACTATTCTTTGGAAGAGGAAAGCATGCTTTCCCTTATCTGTGCAACAATTTTTGTCTTATAAAAACTTTACAGAGACTCCATATACCAATTGTATCTGTCACACTTGGAGAATCATCATTTATCTGGTTCATAAAGCTCAAGCAGCTTAGTAGCTTGCAGTTTTTTTTGGATTTATTTTTGTTGATGGACTCAACTAAATTTGACTAAGCAAAACCTTATTTTTTTGATAAATGAGTCTAATTGAAACTCGATACTAAGTTACACTAAGTTATATATAACTATCCATTCCAGAGAATTTGTCTTTTCTAAAAAAACAAAACAAACTAATTTTTATCTTGTATCTTTCTTTGTACAATTACACTCATAGGCCCTTTTCTAAATTGACTGTTTACTTTTATTTTATTTTCCCTTTGTGATAAAAGCTCCTTTTTTAACAAAAAAGTAAAATTGTCTTTATTCCATGATCAATTTGTCTAGTCAGCACATTATCAATATGGAAAAATAGTATGAAATACAAACTGATGTTATGATCAATGTACATTCAGCATAAACTATGGACAGTGATGTGGATAATGTAACCCTAAGGTTAGACTAAGAAATCATACTTCTGTCCCTATCAAGAGAAAGAAAACAACATCTAGTGGTATTGGTTGACTGATATATATAACAAAACATTTTCAAATAGATAGCTTTATAATATATATATTATATATATATATATATATAATATATATATATAATAAAATAAAAGTATAATGTCCATCTACAACTAAAAAAAATGTATATTCTGGGCCCATATTGCCAAATCTCCCACTTTTATCTGATTTTTCATAGTCTTCTATTTAGATAATGAACCAAAGTGGTATTTTATCTTTCCAGATGGCCTTGGTACCATTCTTTTGCCTAAAATACTTAATTTACAATTTATAATAATACAAGTCTGCTGCTACTGAAGTATTTCATCTTTGGTTTGCCTAAAAAGTCTTTATTTTACCTTAATTTTAGAATCTTTCATTGGTATAGAATAATGAGTTGACTGTTTCCTTCTCTTAGTAGTTGAAAAATATTGCTCTGGTGTTCAGGTTGGCTGTTTCTGATGAAAATTCTGTTCTAATTTATTATTTTTGTTCTTTCAGTTGTAATGTTCTTTTAATATTTTCTTTATTCAAGATTTTGCTTTTTAGTAAGTTGGTGATTAAATATCATATTGTGTTGTGGATTTTGTTTTTACTTTTCTTTGATACTCTCTGAAATTTTGGGGTAAGTTTTTCTTGGTGAAGTCTTTATCATTATATTTATCAATAATTATCAAAGAATTTCAAGCATTTGTTCTAGATCATTATCTTTCTTTTCTTCCTGGTGTTCCAATTCCAATTGCATACATGTTAGAATATTGATATTGATTTGGGTTGTGAGAGAGAGAGAGAGAGAGAGAGAGAGAGAGAGAGAGAGAGAGAGAAAGGAAGACAGATAGAGAGAGAGAGAATAGAACTCCTTTTCTCTTGTGTTTCAGGTTAGATAATTTCTTTTTTAACATATCTTCATGTTTATGTTTGTTATTTTTTGTTCCTCAGTGGTGTTAAGTTGTTTGAGAATCCCTTTGAAGGAATTTTCCATAATGTACCTTGTGAACCTTTTTTTTTAGCACTTTTCTTTTTACATTTTTCTTTTTATCTCCTTTCTCCTCCTTCTCCTTCTTCTTTGAAAATTTCCATCTGTTCATTTCTGCTGTGTATCTTTTTCATTAGATTTTCTAACATATACTTCTTAGTTGAAAGCATCTATACCTGGGTCATCTATGTTTTTCTACATCTGAGTCATCTCCGAAGGTTATTCTACTCTTTACTTTTTCTCTTTGCTACTGTCATCCTACCTGACTCTATTTTATGATTCATAATTTTTTAAAATTGCTAATTGTTTTATTTGTTCTTTTTATCTATTCATGATAGTAGAGTATATTTTGACATATTATACATACTATGGAGTATAACTTCTCATTCTGTGGTTGTTCACAATGTGGAGTTACACTGGTATGTGTTCATATATGAACATAGAAAAGTTATGTCTGATTTATTGTACTATCTTTCCTAACTCCATCCCCACTTCCCTACATTCTCCTTTGTCTAATCCAATGAACTTTTTTTCTTCCCTCTCAACTTTATTGTGTGTTAGCATCTGCATATCAGAGAGAACATTGAACTTATGGATTGGCTTATTTCACTTAGCATAATAGTCCTCAGTTTGTGGCTCATAAATTTTAATTGAATCCAACATATCACATGTAGAAAATAATATAAAATGAGGTAATTAGTATAATATTCCCTTGGTGTCAATAAAGGATTAGTCCTAGAATCTTCTACAGATACCAAAGGGGTGATTGTGGCTAAGTGGTATAGTGCTTGCCTAGCATGTGTGAGGCATTGGGTTTAATCCTTAGCAGCACATAAAAGTAAATAAATAAAATAAAGGTATAGTGTCCATCTACAACTAAAAAAAATTTTTTAAAAATCTGTTAGTGCTCAAGTACATTGCATAAAATGGCCTAGTAGTTACATATAGCCTACACATATCCTTCCATATTCTTTAAATAGTTTCTAGACATCTAGTACAATGCAAATTCTGTGTAAACAGTTTTTATGTTTATTTTTTGGGGGGTGGGTGGAAATGACAAGAAAAAAAAATCTGTGTATGTTCAGTACAGATGAAAGTTTTAAAAAAATGTTTTTCAATCCACAGTTGGTTGACTCAGTGAATGCAGAATCCAAAGATATGGAGGACCTATACCACACACACAGACACACACACACACACACACACACACACATGTACACACACACACTTCAGTCAGACTGATAATGTGATGGGTTGAGTCAATCCAGTCAGTAGAAAAGTTGGGTTTGCACTTTATTGTTGATGTAAAAGTCTTAGTGCATCACAAGCTCCTTCAATATTGAACTGTTATTCTTTTGTCCTTATTGGACAAAGGATGTTAGAGTTTTCTCATTGTCCTTGTTCAGCTATCAACATTCTGCATTTTCTATATATGAGCATCATAGTCTTACTCAACGATAGACTGCTATTGCTTACTAGGTTCATGGTCAGTGTAGGAGGTTTCTTGTCCAACTTTTGTTTTAGGCAGGGTTTTTTTTCACCTAGATTCAAGGTTAGACCTCAACATCTTGTCTCCCCGCCCCCTCCTTTTGTTTTTTCTGCATTTCTTAGGCAAGAGAGGATTTCTGTGTCTCCATTTTTTGTAGAACTTTTCCTGTAACCATTGCAGAATCTAGAAACAACACAGTTGTATCTATTCATTAAGTTTTACTTTTGATTTTCTTTGTGTCTGTCCTATGGGCAATTGGCTTTTGCTTCTACTTCCCTAACAGTTGCAGTGAATCTTCTTCTGGTTCCTGCAAGTAAGAAGGAGGACTGGGTACCCAACCCTATGTTAAATAGCTTTTGAATTTAATGCTCACCCCATCATCCTGGGATTAAGGGAATTTCTTTTTTTCCCACAGTGACTTAACACTTTTGCCTCAAATAGAACAAGCTTTTGGGAACTATTTCATGCCTTTATTCAGTGGCAGCTAATTGTATCCTTTTCTGCTCTTCATCAAGGTGGCTCTCACTGGTTCTTTGTCCTATTTCACTTTTTAAGTTGGAAAATTATGCTGGACCATGAGAAAAAGCTTACAGTGATATGAAACTCAGTGTGTGTGCTGCATATGTGTGCATATGCATGTGTGTGGGACTCCCCAGTTATGTTTTAAACTGATACTCTAAACACATTCAGCTGTTAAAATTTTAGTTTTCTTCTTCCCTGCTTCTATGGCAACCACCTCTTCTTCTCATGCTCTGTCAAAAGGATAATAGTTCATTTTTGGCCCTTTCTTTAGGGACTTGCCACTCTTATTTATTTGTCTTGATTGTCTTATGATCTCCAGCTTCCTGATGAGTAAAAGGAAAGTAAAGCTTTTGTGGATTTATTTTCTTCTAGATGTATAGATCTGACTGTTCTGCTTCTTCTTACCAGTAAGATTTTGATGCAGCAAATTAGAGTCTAACAAAACCATTGGAAAGTTTGACAAGTGAAAAAATATGGAAGCTCAGGGATTGTAAGAAAACTACCTCCAGTAGTAGTATGTGTGATCGCACTGAAATAGATGATTCTCAATAGGGCATCCAAGATTCACAGGCTTCTGCTCAAGTTAGCAAGTTGTTGACACCTAGGCATCTAGTTGCAGTTGCCACTTGAGAATGATATTATCTTCCTTTCCAAATCCATGTGAGAAATCCTTGGCAGAATATGTCCATTATCTTCTTGGAAAGACTCACAAGTGAAGCTTTCAAGATTTATGCCTGTTTATAGGAGAGATTTTTGCAGTGCTGTGAGATACACTGATTATCAACAAATACTATCATACCTGTCACAGCCTATTAAATTATAATTTCTAGTATAAGAAAATAATTAAATCTTTTTATATATTTACATAACTGATCTTTTGAATAAATGTTACATGTTTTATAATCCCTAAATTATATTATAGTGTGTTATAATAGCACTGCAAATATCAAAGGCTAAATAATTTTTTAATCTCATTTTAAAATTTCTAAATTAAATCTTCAAAGGAATCTCATGCTAAGCAATTGTTAACATTTGCTTGATAGAAGTCATATTAACATACAGATTCCATAGTTTGTTAGCAATGGGAGCTAATGCTTTAAAACATAATTAGATGGATTTTAAAATGCTTTATTTTAGACATAGTAATTAATTTACTAGTTTTTATGGGTAAAATATCATAATTTTATAGTAAGTCTTTCTGAGTCAGTGCTATCAAATCCAATATAAACTTTTCATTAAGGGACTCTTAAGTTTTTCAAAATAAGCCTATGGATTAAATATCATAGTAATAAAAATGAAGTTTCATGCATGTAGTAGGAAGGATCTTGTAAAGCATTATTCTGAATAAAAGAAGCTAGGCATAAAAGAGTATATGCTATATAATTCTATCCAGAAAACTCAAGAAGAATCCAATTTATTGTGACAGAAAACAGATTAGTGGTTGCTGAAGAATAGAAATATGGAGGATACACCCTGGGAAAGAGCAGGAGGGATTTTGTGAATTGCCACAAGTATTCTATAATTTATATTGGTGGTGGTTACAATGGTATATAAATTTATGAAGACATTAATGTATGCATTTACTTTAGTGCACTTTATGTAATTTACAATTCATGAAAGAATGGATACTAAAATAAACAAACAACAGAAAGACGAATCAGATTGGCAAGAGGTAGCAAAAGTCAGTTTCATGGAGAAAGAAGGACTTGTAGATAACTAAAAGGTCAAAAGCACCAGTAATAGGTGTCAAGTTCATGCAGTCTCTTATTAAAATCCTCTTTTAGGAAATGTTCATTTGTTCAAATGTTCATCTAAACAATTATTATACTAAAATCTTCTCTGGAAGTAGCAATTTTGTTTTCATAGAAACTTGTATAAATAAAGAGGGAAGAGATACTTGGAGCCATATCATTTCCATTTATGAATAACCACCTTTATCTATAACCCCAGCAGCAAGAATATTGATTTTTTGAATTTTTTTGTTGGTGCTCCTTACAACATTCATTTTACCTTCAGGAGTTAAGACGTATTGTGCTGCAGAAAAAACAAGTGGCATTGGAGCCATATAGACAAGGATAATAATCTTATCCTGGTCATATAGTAGCTTCATGAACTTGACTAAATTATTTAAATTCTATTCACATCTGTTTATTTATTGGTAAATAAGAAAAATCCATGCAGGTCGAATGAGGTACCATGCATCAAGTACCTAGTACAGTGTCTGACATATAAGAAATATCAAATATAATTGGTATATTAAGCTGGGGAATAGAAGCTAAGTTTTATTGTTTAATTCTAATTTACGTTCTCTGTTATCACTCATGTTTTGGGATAAAATCTATAAATCAAACAGGCTTCATTACTTCTCTTAGCAGATGCCTATCAAAAGGACTTTGGGCCATCTCTTTCTTGTATAATCTCTAAATTAGTTGGTTAAATTCATCTGAAAAAGTTCAATGAGTAAAATTTAAAAGTCCATTGATGTTCACTTTGTTAACTTAGTTTATTTGATCAAGTAGTTCTTTAGATCATAATTGTGGATGAGATCAACCAAGAATTTTACACTGGAATACCCTAGCCCAATGAGCTCAAAATACATTACAAAAATGTTAAAACTGAAAGAACACTTGGATTTAAGATATTCAATTTGATGCTAGCCTACATACTGATTCTGTTTTACTTCTTCACCTTTAGGGTCTTGTTAAAAAAGTCAGGGTCTATGCCAATATGTTTGGGTATTGACCGTATGTTTTCTTCTAGCCATTGTAATTTTTCTGGTCTAATTCTTAAGTTTTTGATTCACTTTGATATGACTTCTTTGCAGTATAAAAGAGATAACCTAGTTTCACTCTTCTACTAATGGATATCCAGTTTTCCCAGCACCATTTTTTAAAAAGGCTTTTTTTCCAACATATATTTTTGGCACCTTTGTAAAGTAATAGATGACTATAACTCTGTGGGTTTGTCTCAGTGTATTCCCTTCCATTCCTTTTATCTTCACATCTATTTTGATGCCAATACCTGATAGTTTTTGTTACAATAGTTCTGTAGTATTGTTTAAGATCAGGTATTTTCATGCCTCCATCATCTCTTGCTCAGGATTGCTTTGGCTATTCTGGGTCTCTCTCTCTCTTTTTTTTTTTTCCAAATGAATTTTACTATCAGTTTTTTTCTAGTTTTATGAAGAATGTCATTGGTATTTTGATGGGTATTTCATTGAATCTTTACAATGCTTTTGGTAGTATAGCCATTTTGACAATATTAGTTCTACCTTTCTAAAAAGAATAGGAAGTCTTTCTGTCTTCTAAGGTTCTCATCAATTTCTTTAGTGCACTGTAGTTTTAATTGTAGAGATCTTCCATGTCATTAGTTAAATTAATTCCAAAGCCTTTTTCTTTAGGTTATTGTGAATGGAATAGTTTTCCTGATTTCTTTCTCAGCAGAAGCCCAGGTACCCATCAATAGGTGAATGGGTTAAGTGAATATGGTATACATACACAATGGGTTTATACTCAGCCATAAAGAAGAATGAAATTATGGCATTTGCCAGTAAATTACGGGAGGTCGGGGGTGGGGCTGGAGACCATCATGCTAAGTGAAATAAGCCAGTCTCTGAAAATCAAGGGGTGAATGTTTCCTCTCATATGCAGAAGCCAGAGAAAAGTAAGGGAAAATAAAAAGATAAATAAATAGATAAAATAAAGACCAGCAGAGTGGAGGAAGGGGAGGAGGGCAAGGGATAAGGGGAGTGAAAGAGGAGAAACTGGAGACTGAAATGGAGCAAATAAAATTCCATGCATGTATGATTGTGTTAAAATGAACCCAGCCATTATGTATAAATATAATGCATTAATAAGGGCATAAGAAAGAAACAAGATACTCATTTTTTTGTAATTTTGTAGCTGATTAAATTGTTGCTCAAATAGACTAAATAATTGTTTAAGACAATTTAAATAACTAATGATGGCCCTGAAACCAAAATATATAGCTAAAACATGGCCTTCAAAGTCAAACTGTTACTTGAATTCCAGCTCTCTTATTCACTTTATCTGTATGGGCATGAAAACTGCTTAAGTTTTCTAACTTTAATTTTGTCTTCAATGAAATGTGGGTAACAATTATTGCCAAATAAGATAATTGTGAGAATAAAATGAAATATATTAATAAAATATCTATGATATATCTGGCATCTAGAATGTACTCAGGTAATGGTCATGCCCTTTGAAGTCCAGTGTGGTTTTGCTTGCTTGTTTGTTTGTTTGTTTGGTACCAGGGATTGAAACCAGTGACCCGTTACCACTGAGCCACATCCTCAGCTCTTTTTTTTTATATATTTTATTTAGAGACAGTGTTTTTTAGGGCCTTGATAAGTTGGTGAGACTGGCTTTGAACTTTGGATACTCCTGCCTCAACCTCAAAGCTGTGGGGATTACAGGTGTGTGCCACTGAGACTGGCAGTCCAGGGTTTTAATTACTGCATACCACTGTGATAGAAATCATAGGCTAACCCATATTCTCATGTGCTTAGGTAATCGTTTCACTCTATGATTCTCATAGCTGTTTGGATCAGTAGCACAGGGTCAATCACATTTACCTCTCAAAATTTGAACAAGTATGAGCAGAAAAATCACATAAGAAGTGGGACTTCATGAACAGAATTGTGTATATTTAATGGCTCTTCCAAAAATTTTTTTAACTAACTTCATTTTATTTATTTTTATGTGGTGCCGAGAATCAAACCCAGTGCCTCACACGTGCTAGGCAAGCACTACTACCACTGAGCTACAACCCATTCCCTTCTCCAAAGATGTTTGCATCATAATCTCTAGAACCTGTCAATATCCTACTTTACACAGCAAAAGGAACTTTGCAGGTATAATTAAAGTAAGAGTCTTGGGCTGGGGATAGTAGCCTGCATCATTCAGGTGAATTCACTTGTAATCATCAGGGTTTTATAAGGAGTCTGGCGTCTCAGATTGGTAGTTGGAGATGTGACCATAGAACCAAGAGTTGTAGCGATTCAAAGGAGGATTCCAAGGTGCAAGTAGTTCCTGGAAGCTGAACAGGCAAGGATGGAAAAATTTCCCTACAGCATTCATCAAGAATTCTGCCCTGACTCCTTGAGTTCTGATGTCTGACCTCCAGAACTATAAGGTAATTAGTTTGTGTTGGTTTAAGACACTATGTAATAGTAGCAGTAGTCAGAAGTTAATATATAAGTCTTAACAAACTTGAAAGAAGATACCCAAATTATTTCTGCAAAGGTTCCTAGAGTCACATTCTTGATTTAATTTTCTTAAGACTCCTCATTATTATGACCCTCTATAATATTCCCTTGAGATTCAGTGACTGTATGTATTCTACCATCATTCTACCCCATGTTTTGAGTGGGGGAAATGGTCTCTCTTTTCCTGTCAAAAAACTGGTGTTTTGGTTAATGTGGTGCACACATATAACCAGCTTCAGCAACTTAGATAATGTCACAAAATTAAAAAATGAAAAAAGTGGGCTGGGGATGTAGCTTAGTGGTTAAGCACCCCTGGGTTCAATCCCTGGTCTTCCCCTGCAAAAAAAAAAAAAAAAAAAAAAAAGAAAAAGAAAAAAACCCAGTGTTATAACCATCACATTACCTTTAGCTATTCATTTGTTAAGTGCTGTTGATTATAAGGTTCTAGCTGTAGCTTTACAATGAATGATCTAGGTCAGGCTCATCTTTGCTAATAGAATACCAAATTTTTATATTTTAAACTACATCTATAAATAAAAAGGAAGGATGTGTGTGGTATTTTTTCCAGCCTCAGAAGTACATTTATACTGATGGGCCACATAGGGCTTAAGAAGAAAAGAGGTAGAGGTTTATTTAGAAAAGTGATATTTAAAAGAAAACCTTTTCCACCATTCTTGGAAATGAAAAGTATTTACAGTAACAGCTACCTTTTAGAACTGTTCAATGGATTGTGGTATGTGTATTTTTGGATCCTTGCAAAATATTTGAGAAAGCTGAATGTTTTCTTCAGACTAATGATTTTGAGACGGACAGCACTGCAGGTTGAATCACTTTAGTGTTAATGAAACATGCAATTAAAATAAAACTCAATTGTAATGGCTATAATTAAGAAAGAATGGTTTACAGAGAAAAATGCTGCCTTTGAAAAATCTATTATGAGGATTTTTTTTTGATAACTTTAAATGTAAGAGGAAGGATAGAGGAAACAATGATCTTAAAATTCTTTTGTTTCCAAATGACCATAGACAGTAGCTGTTGAAAGTGCTTGTTTAAGGAGCTCTGAACTAAACAACTTCCTCCTGAAGATTATGCAATAGTATCAATGCAAGGAAGTAAGTAGGCATGGTTTTGTAAAAGAGAATAAAGCTGTAGGGAAAGGTCTATTTTCTGGGTGGACCAGACCTCCAGGATGTTAAATACTGACACAGCTCTCCTCCTAGCCCAGTTTCTCAGTCTTGGCTACAGGTTAGGGTGAATCCTGAAAAACTGAAATTTATGGACACCTGATTCCAACCAGATACTGACTCAGTTGCTTTGAGGTAAGGTTTGTGTCTGTTTGAAAGCTTCTTTTCGCCTTGTCATCGTATTCAGCCTGTCCTGCCAATCTGCTTGCATTCCTTACTTAAATTTATAAGAGTTCTGATCATCTCTCACTCTGAAGCTCCCTCTCAGTGAAAACAAATGAGCTATTGGCTGGTGGAACCTTCTGAGGTCTATAACAGCATGGCATTGCTCCCTCCAGGAAAGATGAGTCCTGACTCAGCTTAAGGCTTATGCACTGAGGATGGCTGTCACAACAACTATGAAATCAATAATATCAACCCAATGCCCCCAACATTGATCTAACCTCCCCATAACAAAATGCTTTAACAACTTTCATCCTCTTAACTGGTGGATAGAATGCAGCACTTACCAAGGGATACATCTTGGTGTATGTAACAAATTAACGCTTTGTCCCATGAAATCTTATTTATCTTTTTACTTGTGAATGTGGTCTCTAAATTGTACCTTAAGTCAAGGAGACAGCTATTGAAAGTAGCTAAACCAAATTAGCTAAGAAGAGGAATACATTATTCACATATCTGGACATTAAAAGTAACCCTGCTTTAATTGAAAGTGTTTTTCCTTAAATGTTAGTGTTTTTATTTTAACACGAATGCAGTGATTTTAGAATTGATACCAACTTTCTTTTGTTCTCTAGAGTGATTTCACTTTGCTAAACTAAAAGTGAAGTGTAATAGGAGGAATAGGTTTGCAAGATTTTGTTTGATCACACCATGGAATGGACTTGTTTTTTAGATGGTAAAGAATGAAGTTCAATTGTAATAAAACCATTTAGTCTTTTCTTTTTCATATTGATGTTCTGGAATTTTCTGAGCCAGTATAAGCAGGATGCAGGTTTTGTAGTCATTTTTTTTTGCTCCTACTCCAACTAGGTAGATAAAATATCTAATGTTAGAATGCACACCTATACATAAGTACAGCTGTGTTTTTTTTTTTTTTTTTTTTTTTTTTTTTTTTTTTTTTTTAATTCCTAGAGAAGCAGAATCTGAGGAAATTTTAAGAGTGAAAGGAGGTGGAACTGTACTGAAGCATGAAATGACAGCACTTTTTGAAAGTCCAGGGCATGCAGAATAGAAAATCACAAAAGATGCTGGTCACATCTAAAGAGATGTATGCTTCCAGGTGCTAGACCCTTGAGGCTGAAGAACACCTGCAGCAGGGAACAGTCAGGCTGCTTGATTCTTCTGTATTCCTCTCATCCCTGTAAGCCAGCACACTTGGGACACCCAATAAAAATGGGAGCAGTTCTGAGCAAAAGAGGCAGAACTTTGGCCTGAGTGAGTGGTAGGTTATGCCAAGCACCTTAGATTGGGGACTGAGGCTCCCTGCTGTGGCACATTCCTTCCTCTTAGGTGTATTAACAGTTAACAGTCGTAATATGCATCTCAACGAAAATAGATTGTAGCAGCAAATTATTCAAAATGATTTTAAAGATAACTTTTATGTAAACATATAATTATTACAAGTTCATAAGAAACTTTAAAAAAAATAGGAATACTTCCTCAAATAGGTAAGCACAAGATCTGACTTGGGAATTCACAGAGGAAAACAATGGCTAATTTATATGGAATAATCCTCAACCACATATTTAGAATTTATTCCTAACAATAAAATATAAAATCTTGGTAAAAAATAAGAAAGAATTTCAAGGGTGGGAAACATGTGATATACTACTGATGGTAAAAATAGTAGAGACTGGAAAAAATTGGTAAAATCTTATAAAATTAAAACTACAAATAACCTATGATTCAGTCACTTTAATTCCACATTGTTAAAAACTTTAAAATTGACAATACGATGAAGATGTTCATTGTACTGGCATTTATGATTGCAAATAAGTAAAGAAATAGGAAATTTCTATGAAACACAATACCACAATAGATAAGCCACACAATCATAGAATACTTTTCATAGGTTAAAAGAATGAATTGCACCTCCTTTTTTTTATCAATTTGTATATGGCAAAGTAAAAGCTGAATGAAAAACAAGATGAATTTGAATACTTTTTATGTAAACCTAATGGCACTTGTGTTACAACAAAGTTATCTATATATGTTTAGTTGCCTATCCCTTTAGATAGTATCATACTCTTTTTCTTTCATGAGAACTGGTTCAAAGAAATGGCCTATACTTAACTGTATTCACTTCTTCCCATTTTCTTCCAAACTCCTGCCTGGAAGTCTGTTTCCACTTTTCTATTGAAATCATCATACCAACCTTGGCAGCAATCTATTTCTTCAAATACAATGCTTGTCTCATAGTCATTGTTTTTTTTTTTTTTTAAACTGGCTTTTTACCTGCATTTAGCACAGCTGACCACTGCATCTTTTGAAAAATCATTTCATTTCTTGATTTTAAGATAAAATACTTCTCTTGCTTTATCAAACTTCAGTTATCTTTCTAGTAACTTTCTAGAGAAAGTTAATAATCTTTTTAATAACAGGAATGACCATGGAAAAACACCTTTGGGTTACTCAAAAGTTTGAGCTCAAGAAGAGGAAGGCAGAACTTATTTCCAGTAAGCTTACTATCTCCTCCTATTACCTTGCCTACTAACTACTAGTTGATGAACCTAAACTTAACCCCAGAACAAACTTCTTCCCCTGAAATTCAGACTCTTATGTTAAATGGGCTTTCATCTCATATGCTTCTACTACAGTATTATAATGTAGCATAGTTTCTCATTCAGACATCCCAGTAGTTTTCTAAATGGTTTCAAAGGCTCTACTTTTGTCCAATTAGTCTATTTTTTTTTCAGTGATTCAGGCAGACTAAACCTATGGCATATTTAATATGTGTGAAATACAGGATATAAGTTTTAACACTAGTCAAGGGAATTAGCTGAAGTTAATCAATTATGAAAATGTTTATACATCCTATGTATAAAATGTAAAAAATGATGCCTGTATTATTGAGATCATTATCAAATTGTGGGCATTCATACTGAGAAAAGTTACATGACTTTTGTTCTTTATCTGCTTGCCAGAAAGTGGTTATATTTGCTTCATCTTGAGGTTATAGCAATCTATAGGTTTGATGCATATTTTAGTGGCAGGTTTCAGTGCTTGGGTAATATATTTCAGTGGAAGATTTCAGCAAATGGCAAAATATCTTTGGGACAAACATTTCAGAAAATAAAATACTGCTGCCTGAGACTAGGTGATTGCAGATGCTTTTTTAGTTTGCAGGTTTTGTTCTGAAAATTTAATGTTAACACCAAAGCTGGGTTAAAAGTGCTTCTAATACTTCTGATGACTGCCAGTAAATGCCCATAACTCATTCTATGTTGTCTTTTACAAAATTTCTGTCCTTATATAAAGATACCCAGTTTGTGGAGATTACTTCTTTCCTCTGTGACCACCTGTCCTTATAGAATTTCATTTGCTCATTTGGCCAAGTCCCATATCGTACCCACTGCAGAATCATGTACATGCTGTGTCACTTGGAACTTATCAATCCTGCTATCCTTCATTTCAGTTCTTGCCAATTTTAATTGATAATTTTATCTATTAGTAATGGAAAGTATATGACACTACCATCACCCTATAGCTGCTCCTGGACTATTTCAAAATTGTTATCTTTATCATTTTTCTTTAAGAAATTAAGTGTATGACTGGATTCTTCATAATCTTCCTCTGCTGGAAACAGTTTGGACCATCTGGCAGTGATGACTCATAAGTAGCAATATTGTTCTTGATATGGACAGAATGTAGTGAAAATTGCAGGGATTATTTATCATGATTTAAAAAATGAGTGAGCCCATTTCACATTTCAGTTGTGACGAACATATTTCAGGGAGATAGTAGCTTATGCTTTCTTTGGAGAATGCATTCTGCACCAACAAGGAGAGAGCAATTTATCAGTTGATTAGATGGGATGATTTTTCTTGGCAATTGGAAGGAGAAGCCATATATATCCAGGGTCTCTTTTAAAATATTCACAGAATTGTACTTTGTGTTCTACTTTTTCCATAATTGCTTGTATCTATAAGTTATTTATTATGGCTGTTAAATTATTTTACCTAATAATCACCAATGGCAACCTTAATCACTTTTTAGCTTTATATTGTACTTTTACTAGATAATAGTAAAGTAACTAGGTGATAGTCACCTAAAATAATCATATTCAGTTTAAAGAAAATTTAAGAATTTAAAATATGAGTAATTATTTAAAAAGTAATAGTCACTCTAAACATAGAATCCTATTATTAAGGATATGGTAAATAAGTAATCAGGAAGCTTGGTGTCCATACTATACCATTCATTAATCCTGGAAAGTGCAAAAAGCATAGCTAGTTACTGAGCCCTCAGCTGAGCCTATAGATACTTTGGGGTCTTTTGCCAATCTTGATAAGCAAAAAGACTGTATTTAATAACCAAATTAAAACAGAAAACTATGCATCAATACATTGGGAACAAGATTTCTGCACATGGGACCCTTTAAAAGAATGATTTCTAATATTTTCCCATGCCAGTCACACTGGTGTAAACATTTGTTGGTACCATTTCTAGCCCATTCACAAGGATGGCATACAGGCTGGACACCTCTGCCTTACTGCATCCCTTCCACTTGGTAAAATGACTACTCTGATTCTACATGAACTCAGTAAACAATAAAACAAAGTTCCTTGATAATGTATAACTCTAGAAAGTCTATGGTTTATAAGAAATTATTTATGTAAAGTTGTACAGTAGGACTTTTGGTATAAGAAAGCTCATACTCTCCGAAGGGATAAACATTTAGTCCAAGATTTCCCAAGATTAATCACTTTTAAATGTTGATCGTTAGTTGCAATAAAACAAGAGATAACATATAAAGTTGAATATGTTTAAAAACAATGCTATTTAATATGCATCAGAAGAATATAAAAGCTGTATACTAGCATTGCAACAAAACAAAAAACAGAATAACATCAACAGAAATTTTAAGAGTATGCTTTCTTTTGTTTTGGAAAGCAATCCTGAACTTCCTGATAAGTTAAATAGTTGTGCAAGGTGGAGGATTCTATCAGAAATTGCTAGCTTCTATCAGTTAAAACTGAGAAGACTCTAGATATCTAGAATATTTTGTGGATTCCTTGAAAACAGCAACTTAGTTTTTAATCTTTTCCAAAATTTATGCTTAAACTTATCTTCCAGTTCAGCAAAATTGGGAAGTGTGGTATTGGGATGTTCAATTCATGAATGCTCTAATATCCAAATGGGATCAAGTGCTCTTATAAAGTCCCTGTGTCCTCTTATCCTCTGCCATGTGAGGACAGTATTCCTTTTCCAGAAGAAGCAAAATTTAGGGCAGCATTTCGGCAATAGACAAGACCCTCAACAAACAATGTGTCTGTCAGTGACTTGGTCTTGGATTTAGCAACCTCCAGAACTGTAAGAAATAAATTCTTTATTATTTTTTTTATCAACTATACAGTCTGTGGTATGTTGTCATGGCAGCACAAGATGCAGTAGATAGAAACCCAGCTGGAAGTTGCCTTGAATTGAAAGAAAAGCATTGAAGTAAAGAAAAACGCCATAAAAAGAAGTTGTCCTTTATTATATTATCAAGCTATAGAAAACCCTCAGTTGATGTAAGAGAAAACTTTATTGTAAAACTGTAATTCATAGACACAGGTTTTATTAGTAGAAACATACCACAGAATTTACTTGGTCCAAGAGGGTATGTATCACTTTAACTTCTGCTGACCACTTAGCATAACAGCACTTTCTAAGCCAGCATTCTTCAAACTCTGAAATTTCCCTGACCTCACCATGAACTGATGATTTCTGATTAAAGCATGTCATAATAAAGTGGGCCTAATTGATAATTATTTATGTTCTAAAATAGAATTTGTTCTTTTCTTGAAATTCAAGTTGAGCTCTTTATTAGAATGTTTAATGAATATACCCCCCAGTCTTACTCTAGGCAACTTGAGAGATAAAAAGTCAGATCTGAAACTTCACACAACATTTGGAAACAATATAAACACTTTCAGTAAGGATTTTTGGTTGTTAATGTCAGCAATCCAGATCAGATTGGCTTGACTTTAGACAGAGCTAAATCAGAGACTCTGATATCCTCATGGGGGAAGTTTCTTATCATTTTTTTTCCACTGTGTCCTTTATGGTTTAGCTGTATTGCTTTTTCTTGCTGTAGATGGACTGTCTCCATCAATCAAGGAACATGGTTAGCAGCAGCTGGAATTGGTCTAATGGATCAACCACAGTAAGAAAAAAGTTGATACACCTTGTATTAATTGGTCCTATCTGAGCCAAATTTCCTACATAAAAAGGGACAACAACAAAAATAGCCAAAAGGATGTGATCATACCATTGTCAAATGTAGATCATAGAATCATGCTTTGTCCCAGAGTTGATTCCAACCAAAGTACACAGATAATTGGGAAAAAAAAAAAGGGATGAATTGCCATGGAAAATAGATAAGTATTTAGCAGAAAGCAAATGAAGTAGTTTACTCTTCTGGTCAGAAAAAAAGTGTGTAGGATGAGTTTTTTTAAACTCAAGCCCTTGTGCTAGCTAAGAACATGTTCTACCCCTGCGCTTTATCCTGCGCTTTATCCCCCGTCAGGATTTGAGCTTTTAATAGATCCAATTTTTGCAAAATATCAATATATTTTCAAGTAGTACAATGACAATAGCATTGAACTTAGGTGAAGGGATTGGATTGTAGTTTGCTTCTGCCAATGACTATATAATCAGTGCAGTTTTAGATAGTAAATTTGATTCTTTGAACCTTAGCTTTCTTATTTGAAAATGTCTACTCATTCAATATATTATCTAGTTTCTTTGTGACCCATTTAAATTTTCCATTTTTAAACAGCACTTTATTTGATTAATGTTGCTGTATATTTTTAGAGCTCCTGACTTGGAAATAAAAAGTGTATAAATATTTTTTGAATTGATTACTGAAAAATATCTACAGCATTTTTATAATAATGTCACCTTTCTTCAGATCATATGCATTGCCATCAAATATTACTTGCCATTGATATATTTAAACATTCGTCATTTCTTCTTCTACTTCTTCTTCTTCCTCACTTAGCTCCTATTTTATTTTCACACAAAACTTATGTACATTAATGTTTATCTTATTTTTAATTCCAATTTATTATATATGACAGCAAAATGCATTACAATCCATATTATACATATAGAGTACAGTTTTTCATTTCTGGTTGTACACAAAGTAGAGTCACACCATTTGGATCTTCATACACGTACTTAGGGTAATGATGTCCATCTCATTCCACCATCTTTCCTATACCCATGCCCCCTCTTTTGCCCTCCCTCCCCTTTGCCCTATCTAAAGTTCCTCTAATCCTTCGGTGCTCCCCCCACCCAACCCCACTATGAATCAGTCTCCTTGTGTCAGAGAAAACATTCCGCATTTGTTTTTTTGGGATTGCTAACTTCACTTAGCATTATCTTCTCCAACTCCATCCATTTACCTGCAAATGCCATGATTTTATTTTCTTTTATTGCTGAATAATATTCCATTGTGTATATATGCCAATTTTTTAAATACATTCATCTACTGAAGGGCATCTAGGTTGGTTCCACAACTTAGCTACCGTGAATTGTGCTGCTATAATTATTAATGTGGCTGTGTCCCTGTAGTATGCTGTTTTTAAGTCCTTTGGCTGTAGACCTAGGAGTGGGATAGCTGGGTCAAATGGTAGTTCCATTCCCAGTTTTCCAAGGAATCTTCATACTGCTTTTCAGATTGGTTGCAACAATTTACAGTCTCACCAGAAATGTATGAGTGTGCCTTTTTCTCCACAGTCCTCTCCAACACTTATTGTTGTTTGTGTTCTTAGTAGCTGCCATTCTGAATGGAGTGAGATGAAATCTTAGTTTGATTTGCATTTCTCTAATTACCAGAGCTGTTGAACTTTTTTTTCACATTTGTGTGTCATTTTCTGAGAATTGTATGTTCAGTTCCTTGGCCCATTTATTGATTGGATCATTATTTTTGTGGTGTTAATATTTTTGAGTTCTTTATATACCCTAGAGATTAGTGCTGTATCTGATGTATGTGTGGTGAAAATTTGCTCCTGTTCTGAAGGCTCTCTATTCACCTCACTGATTGTTTCTTCTGCTGAGAACAGTTTTAGCTTGAATCCATCTTATTTATTGATTGTTGATTATAATTCTTATGCTATAGGAGTCTTGTTAAGGAAGTCGATGCCTAATCTGACATAATGGAGATTTGGGTCTACTTTTTCTTCTATTAGGCACAGGGTCTCTGGTTTAATTCCTAGATTCTTGATCCACTTTGAGTTGAATTTTGTGCATGGTGAGAGATGGGGGTTTAATTTCATTTTGTGGCATATGGATTTCCAGTTTTCTTAGCACCATTTGTTGAAGATACTACCTTTATCCCAATGACATTCTCATAGAAATAGAAAAAGAAGTCATGAAATTCATATGGAAAAATAGGAGTCTCAGAATGGCTAAAGCAATCCTTATCAAAAAGAGTGAAGTAGGTGGCATCACTATACCAAACCTTAAGCTATACTACAGAGCCATAGTAACAAAAACAGCATAATATTGGCACCAAAATAGACCCAACATTTGGATACTTCTAATCATCAATTTTGCTTTACTTTGAAGATTGAGCAAAATATTTATTTACCTATTCAAACATTTATTTCATTCTCTTCAATGTGTAGAATGTTTACCTCTGGGTTTTAACATCTAATGAAATGGAGAAAATATAGTTAGTAAAACTAGAGGATGTTAGCCATTGGCATCTGTCTCCCTTTACATTGTTCCTTTCAAATATGTTTCATATTTTAGCAGATAATGACAAAGATTTTCACATTTCTTATAAAATAATTGACATAATAAACATATTTAATGCACAAAGTGTGGTAAGATTTGAAATATGTTCATTTGGCATAGTTATTGAGATTGATACATTTTCTTATATGAATCACTAGTTAATTATTTTTACTACTAAGCAGTTTTAAGGTATATTCTAAAATTCATCCATTCATGTGTTGATGGACAGCTACCCATTTTGATAATTATATATAAATATGCTATGACTAAATATACCCATATGCTATGACTAAATATACCCATTTCATATGGCTCTATACTCTTCAGTAAATATTCAGGAGTGAAATGGGTGAATCATATGTTAGGAATATGTTAAATATTTGAGCTGTTACATTACTTTAATGGATAGTAATATTTTACAATGCCATGATCAACAATTTTTATGTTCTCTTAATAAATTGTTTTCTTTATCATTATGAAAAGAACTTCATACTTGATGATATCCTTTGTTCTATAATTTACTTTGCCTATTATTATACAGTTATAGCAGCTTCTTTTGATTAGTTAAGCATGGCCCATGGTTCCCAAAATTTAACTTGATCAAGTATTAACACTGAAAGTACATTTTTTTTGAGTTACAAAAAGCTTGAACTGCATTTTTATCCAATCTGACAATCTCTTTTTATTGTAGTGCTTATGTCATTGACATCTAATTGATAAGATTGGGGTTAAGTCCACTTAGTTAGCTGTTGAGGTAATAACTGATTGTCTTCAGTTTTAGCATGATGAAAATATTTATATTCCCCATTTTTTTAAATATTAAAAAGGAGGAATCTTTCAGCTTGTCAACAACTGAACTTCAAAAGAAACACCTGCCTACATACCCATATTTGCTTTTGTAAAGATCTTGTTTATAATTAACTGTAATTTAACAATTTAAACTTCTGCTCTAAGTTATAAGCCTAGTTTTAAGAAAACACGTAAATATTTTCATTAGAAGAGTCTACCCTAATTTAATTTTATAAAGACTATTGTATTTTATGCATAAAATGAGTTAAATATTTGTGAAATTGTACTTTCTATATCTTTCTCCAGGTTTAGTTCAATGCTTTTTGGCCCATGATTCCAAAGTTGGTGTTACAGTCCTAGGAAAGTCTAGACTTCCAGTCCTTTCTGAAGTTTTAAACTAGCATTATAGACAGAGGTGATCAGATAAATTGCCTATAGATTCTGATCACATTCCCAATGTTGTCCTATCTTGTATTCTGTATTTTACAGTCTGTGCAAAAGAAATGAATATAACTTTATCACTTCTTCCACTAACCTCATATATGAGGAACAAGCTTACACATCCATCAAAAAGTGACAAGTTTGATAAAGCTTAAAAGTTGAATTATAGTAGAACAAAACCAAATTGACTTATGCAAACAAATTTTACATTGTTACCTTTATATTCTCTTAAATATATATGTATGCCTTTTATTAATATAATATATTTGATACATAAGAAAGCTACTAATATATACTCAGGATCTTAAATCCTTAAATACCTTAAATACCTTCACTTAATTATTAATTAGTGGGGATAGATATATTTTAACATAGAAGGAAAATTTGATAGTGGCCTATGATAATCTCTTGATGCTATATCTCATTTGGTTCAGATATAAATATTTTGAAAGATGAATGCATTTTTTAATAAAAAGAAATCCTTAATATATTTATGTTACTCAATATCTTATCTCTTTAGTGGCTCATTGGTTATCAACATTAGGTCATAGAATATTTTCACAGAGAACTGGTACTAGCTGTAAAATCATATTACTGTACCACATAATTATCTTTCTGACAAGAAGGTATAATATTTTCAGAATAACTGTGTTGGCATATAGAACTGCAAAATACTTACCTAAAATATACCAATGCTTGTTTGTCCATGGCACCTGGTTATGTAAGACAGACTGAGAATAAACATTATAAACCATAATCCAGATACAACGGGTGCAGATTCAGTTTTTATTTATTTAGAGCTTTAGTAAGATAAGAGAAACATCTCATAGGGCTCATAGTGACCATATTATATTCTATTAATAAGTATCCATGAAAGTCTTAGTACTTTTAACAGCAGATTCTTTTTATCCTAAGTGATTATACACAGAGCAATGTTGATTCTGTGGAGTGTTTGATTTGGAAATATGAGATTTTCTGATGGAAACATCACTGGGGTTGTGGCCCAGTGGTGGTACACTTATCTAGCATGCATAGGGCCTTGAGTTCAATCCCCAGCACCACAAAAATATAAAAATAAATGTTAGTATTTCTGTTTCAGATAATGGGCTAGGCACAGAGGACAATGGTATTGAAATTTACTTTGTTACTAGTGATAGAATTTCTCAAATGATGGGAAAAATCAAGTTTCAAATTCCAACTGCCATCAGAATGATATTATTTTTCTCTTAATATCTCTTGTGAGAGATTGTAGTTCCTAAGGATGACTTGTCACACATACCACATTTCATTTGCCAGTTGCTCTGCTTAAAATGTGATGCTGACATATTTCCTTGAGAGGTGTGGTCTGTTCTCTGTGCTCAAACCTCATTGTACTTTTGTGACTTCTTTGAACAACAAAATGTGGTAGAGCGATGTTGCATGACTTCTGAGATCCAACCTTGAGTGGTAACATGGCTTCTATTTCTTGGAAGGCTTGTCATGGCAATGTAAAGGTCACGTGCTCCAGCTGTCAGTCCCAGCTTCTCATCCATCTGACTATCAGCATCATGATCAGACATGTAAGTAAATAAGATTTCCAGTGTTTCTAAACTTGGATTTTGAGTCTTCTACCCTCGTTGCAGACATTGTAGAACAGACCATCTGGGTACTTTCTGAATATACGACCAAACGGAACTGAAGTAATGCTTATTGTTTTTGGCTCTAAGCTCTGAGATAATTTGTTACATAGCAATAGATAACCAATGCATCTATGCAGCTCTTTTTTAAAAAAAATAATTGTGGGTTTTTATAATCATGCTTATGTTCTTAATGCTACCACTACACTTGTCCCCTTACCCAGGTACATTCAGCTCTAACTAATTTTTGCTACATGGCAGGATTTCAGAGCTCTGGTATTGGTACATATTTCATACTAGGGAGGGGGAATGAGTTTGGATAGGGACAAACATTCCCAGGAATAATTGTTATTTCCACAGTGATAATCACTACAAGTCCAATAATGAAGGAGAAATGCTGTATCTGGCAGTATTATGTTATCTAATTATATAATTGTTTTGTTGCTTAGATTGCCATGATTAAAATAAGCTTTACTAAATACCAATTCATGATCTAAAATATTTTGCTACTAGAATGCACTAGCAATGCTTAAGCATTGTTATTTTTTTCTACCTGAAAATTTAGGAATCCTGTTATCAATAAGTTGGTAATAAGAGTAGGTGTTTATTTGAAATTATTCATGAAGCTGTTGGGACAATCATAATGAGTAAAATGAGCTGCAAATGCAGTTTTATTGCTAAATAACCACAATGAAAGGTTAAGTGAAGTTGTGCTCATGTTATTTGAATATCTACTTTTTTAGTAGAAAGTAGATAGTTGGCAGTGTGACAGTATATTTTAAATTTGTAGTAATTTTGATTTAAAAAGGTCATCTAGTCAACCTTTTCTTTTCCAAATAATCTAATAATTCAGTGTTATTGTCTTGTGTGTTCTCTTCACTCTCCTGAAAAAATGCCAAGTCATTTATACTTTAGCTAACAAATTATTGAGAAATCTTACATTAATAACTTTTGATTCACATGTAAATGCTTATCAGTAACAGTGATTTATGTTCTCTTATTTTCCAGCCAGGTTTATTTATAGAGATATAAGAAGCACTAAACTCTAGCAATATTTTTTAAACTGGAGGTTGGAGGGAAATATTTAATCCTAATGGTTCTTGTCAATAGCAATAGTATGGGCAGTGCTCTGTAAAATAAAATTAAAAAAATTGAGGGATATGGATTTCTTTTCATGTTTTACTGGCTATATTTTAAAGTATTTTAAATGGTTTACTAAAACATGTTTCATAATACATGCTTCAGTGTATGTGTAAGTCTATAAATACTAAATTTCTTGTGACCTAACTTCTTAAAAATTATAGGTCCAGTGGCACAGGCAGGTATGTCATATCTTCTTGAGGCATCTCTGGTTTAATCTTTGTGATTCCTCTGTTTCCCCTAGGATGTATCCACAAAGTTTTAGTACTTGAGTCTCACTCTACTAAGGGTAGAGAGGAACCCAATTACACACTCTGCCCCAGTCATTTCCACAAATCATATTTATGATTTCCTCCCTGGTATACTCAATATTTGCTCTAGTCAGTTTTATTTTTGTATGAGGGTTTTTCCTTATCACTATCTAGTCTACTTCAATTTGAGGTCAGCTGCTGCTCACAATTCACTTCCAGGGTTAAGGAATCTTGTGCATATTTTTACCAGTGCTTTATGATGATTTTCCACAGTATTTGTTTCTGAACTCATTAAGCGCAGAGGCTACATTGCCTTTTGGTATTGACACTCCCTAGCACAGTGCTTGGAAAATATAGCAAACTAAGTTTAGTTTGAATAAATTGCACCTTGAATGATGTGAAGGGTATTGGAGTTTTTATAGCAACACAGTCAAAAGATAGTTCAAGGCATGATTCTAAAGAACAATTAGACCAAAGAGTAGAAAACAAGAGAGGTGGAAAAGGAGAAAACTAGGAAGATGGAATGGAAAATTCAAAATCTAGCTCATGTATTACTGAGAAAATGTTCCTAAGGCCAATATAGAAATACTGTTCTCTGAACTTTTGGCAGCTTCTTTAACTGCTCTACACAAATTTTCATATACTAGCCAGTAAAAAAGTGTAGATATAATTCATCTTGTTATGATTTGGACAAGTGACCCCCAAAGCTCCATCCGTATGTTAAAGGCTTGGTCTCTGCCTGTAGGACTACTAGGAGGTGATAAAACCTTAAGAGGTGGGATCTAGTTGGAGGTCTATGAGTCACTGGGGATGTGCTCTTAATGGAGATAGTGGGACCTGGCCTTTTTCTCTTACTTTCTAGCTATGAGCTGGGCAGTTTTGCTCTGCTACAAGATGAACCACCTTTCTACAGGCCTAAAAACAGGGGCAAACAGTGAAAAACTAGAACCTCTGAAATCATGAACCTAAATAAATCTTTTCACTTCAAGTTGATCATCTCAAGTATTTGTTATAGTAATGGGAAACTAACTTTACTGAAATAATTAACTATGTATGTAAGCCATGTGTATGTAGGCCATATAGCCATGTATGTAGGCCACACTACATGTTTCACAGACTTATGGTTCCAGAAATGCTAAGTATTATGGCTTATGCATAGTGGATATTCAGTAATAACTCGTTGAAAAATGAAGATATATTTCAATGAGAAGGCAAAGTATTTTTGTGAGACTTTAAAATTGGCTTCAAAAAGATCAGAAATCAAGAAATAAAGTGGTGTATAAGGAAATTACATGCTGAACATTATTTGTGAACTTTTTACTTCTAAAAATATAATTAGAAACAGGATTATTTATCGTTAACTGCATGCATGAAACTAATACTAGTAAGAAAATAATGTCCGGTTTCTTTGTGCTATAAAGACTAAAGAAATACTTTATTTTGGGGGGATTGGCTGACTTCACTTAGCATTATCTTCTCCAATGCCATCTGTTTACTTGCAAATGCCATGATTTTGTTCATTTTTAATGCTGAGTAATACTCCATTGTATATAAGTGCCACATTTTTTTTATCCATTCATCCACTGAAGGACATCTAGGTTGGATCCACAGTTTAGCTATTGTGAATTGTGCTGCTATAAACATTGATGTGGCTGTGTCCCTGTAGTATGCTGTTTTTAAGTCCTTTGGGTTTAGTCTGCAAAGAGGAATAGGTGGGTCAAATGGTGGTTCCATTCCCAGATTTCCAAGGAATCTCCATACTGCTTTCCAAATTGGCTGCACCAATTTGCAGTCATACCAGCAATGTTTGAGTGTTCTTTTTCCCCACATCTTCACCAACTCTTGTTGTTGTTTGTCTTCATAATAGCTGTCATTCTGAGTGGAGTGAGATGATATCTTAGAGTAGTTTTGATTTGCATTTCTCTGATTGCTAGAGATGATGAGCATTTTTTCACATATTTGTTGATGATTTTACCGAATGTTTTCTCTGCTATAAGGGGGTGAATAACAGTGGGGTAGGGAGGGAGAGCATGGGAGGATTAGATTAAGTCTAGATAGGGAAGAGGGGTGGGAGGGAAAGAGAGGGTAGGGGTTTATCAAGGATGGTGGAATGTGATGGTCACCATTATACAAAGTACATGTATGAAGACTTGAATTGGGTGCCAACACACCTTATATACAAACAGATATGAAAAATTATGGTATATATGTGTATTAAGAATTGTAATGCAAAAAGTGCATGTGTAATGTCATAAGTTGGTGTAAACATACTTTACATAGATATGAAAAATTATGCTCTATATGTGTAATTAGGATTGTAATGCATTCCACTATTGTGTATTAAAAAATAATAAAATCAATTTAAAAAAGATATTCCAACAACAACAAAAAAGAAAGACTTTAGATACCTGCTTTTGAGATTTCCACCCACCTTGGTTTAATAAAGTGTCCTTCAAATTCTTGACCATTCTAAATCTCAAGAAAAAATATTGAGGTGTTTTAAAATACAAGCTGTTGTTAAATTATGATTTATTATAGCAATTATTATTTTCCAGAACTGTAAAACATAATAGCACTGGACCTAAGGGGAGGGACAACATCTTTTTCATCTTTTTATCCTCAGAGTTTAGCATGTTCCTTTCACAGAATAAGTACAGTGTTTGTTGAACTGGACTAAATTGAGGCACAGAAAAGAGTAACTATGAAGATAGTTAATCATGTCAAAGTGTGAATATTTACACATATTTAAATTAAAGATGTTCAAATTATAGTAAAATAGTTGCTAACATAGTAGGAAATGAATAAAAAATAGAATTTTATTTAGAAGGCATTTTGGATATATGAATAAGCATAAATTTCCTAAGAAGATATTTTATTGAAAAAATAATCTATTTATAGGAAAAGTCAGTAACCATTAAAGACAACAGTACAATATTAATTAGTTACCTACTGGATTGCACTATTTTTCTAACCCTAATTGCTTTTATTGTTTCTAAATACTATCTTGGATTCTTGGAAGAGCACTTTTTTTCTGCTTTGAGGGTGGTATAACTGGATTCTTGCATTTTTCCATTATTGCTTAATTGGGGTACTTCTGGTGAACCTCTCATATTCTATACTGTTTACATCTGAGTGACTGACAGATGATTTTGGCCAATGGCACATCTCTCTTGGGGGCACTGAAGGTCAATTGAAGAAATGAGGATGTTAAAATGTTTGCCAACGATGCATTCTATTTAAATGGATGTAAGTTTATATAGTGGTACCCTCTACAGATAATATATGCTCATATCAGATCTGTGTGTGAATCTTCAGTCCTTCTAATAACAGCTGCAAACAATTTTGGCAAAACTTCTTATTTATAGTCTTGTTTCTTTAGACTTTCAACTTTCAAAAAATGTCAACTAAAACGTCTATTAAATATTTAAGTACTAGAGGAGATCAGAGGTAAGGGAAATTGCTTTATGCAGAAGTGCTCTGGAAAAAAAAATCCTGAAATATTTGATGTGGGAATTGAAGAATAGGTAAAATGTGAATGTTATATGAAGAAAGCAGAACATTCAGTGATGGGGAGAGCCTGGTATTAAATGATGGAAGCTGAAAATTATAAATTGCATTTCTGAGAGGAGTAGTAGAAATAATTTCATGTTGAATTACAAATGAAAGAGTATAAAAGTAGTTTGCAAATGTATTTTCAAGTTCTTGATGCTGGATTTGAGAATTTTGCACTTTTATGTCTTTTTCCCCCCAATGTTTCATCATCTAATAGATAGAAAATCCAAGTTAGACTAAAACAGTGAAGTCATACTTTATTTAAAATATTATTCTAAACTAAAGATTAATGAAAATAACAAATAATTCATTTCTTGGAGTTTGCTTTGCATTTGAGTCTTTAGTTTTAAATTTTAATTAAGTACATAGAATTATTAGTAAAGTATGAATTTAAATTTTGTCAATAAGAAAAACATTCTCAAGTTATAGAATAGCAAAAATGAAGAAGCTAATAATTTTAAGTAAATATTTTTAGATTTCATCTTAAGAATTGTGGGAAAGAAAAATTGAGGCAAGATTAAAATCACAAAATCAGTATCTACAAATAGATTTGATAATTAAAGGAGAAACTATTGCAGCACTTCTGATCACAAAGAAAAGGAAATATATCCTTATACACAATTAGATCAGTATTGACATACAATCCAAACAATGAAGTATCTAAAATTCTATTGAACCTAAAAGAACCACTATAATTTCTAGGCTAAATTGACAAGATAAATTACAGAGCATCATTTTATTACTATTGTTGGCTTAAAAAATAAGTAGTAATCAATCATTTGAATGTTGACATTATGGTGTAGGCAAAACATCTGGATTTCATAGACCTTCTTTTGTTCATTAACTGCATAGAATTTTACTCAGTGAATACCCACACTTTTCCCATTTAGAGTTTATTCTATAGGTATTTCAATTTTTTTAATCTACTGCCAAATCTGCTTTGATGAAACAATCAGAAAATACAGGTGCTTAGGTATTATATACCATCAATATCTGTGTGGTCCAAAATGGTAGTCATTGGCCATATCTTGAATTAGAATTCCTGAATTGTGCCTAGTTTGCATTAAGATATGCTGTAATATAAAATATAAATTGATTTGAAGACATAGTGTATACACACAAACACGATAAAATACGTAAGGTTGGAAAATGAATTTCACATGTTTCTTTTTACCTATAGCTACTAGAAACTTAAATTTTACTTGTGGCTTATGTTGTATGTCTCTGATTTCACTGATCTAGAGCTTGAAGCAATAAAATCATTCAATCATGGAGAGAGAAAACGTACCTCCTCTCATAGAATAATGAAATGTCCTGCAGCCTAATTGTGGAAGCAAATAGCTGAATTAGAGCTTCTGGCAAATGAGCCTCTAAGCTAGGACTTAGCAGTGGAAGTTAGATAACTCAGAATGTCAGTATTAATTTGTGAAGAGTCTCCAACCCTCCTCTATCTTGTATCTACAAGGAGGAAAAGATAAACTTATTTCAATGTGCAGTGGCTCTCCATAGTGGTTGCCCAGAAACTGTGGGTCCTTGGTTGAAGGACAGACATTAGTTCAATATGGGATCCAGGAGCTTGCTAACTGCACTGACTTGCTATTAAAAAATGTCTTTTTCAACAACAGTTTTGTTTAAATTCAAATAATTAGACTTTTTATTGCAAAGCATCAAAATCAGCTTTTAAAACAAATCTTATCTTTATGTTCTCCTAGGGGGTAGCTTAAGATTTCTCATGTCCCTATATACACAGAAAACATTATTTTTGAATAAATAGAGTTGCAAGTGCCATTAATCAAATTTACAAGATTGTTTTGTAATATGTTTTGCCTGTCAACTTTCTTGTTAATTCTTTTTATACCCCACAGTGAAAATGACCCATCATATAATCTGTTGATGGCATTCATTGAATTAGAATTAGACTTATAATAAATCTCAGACTTTAAAGTGCTGTAATCAAGAAGATGTCATTTTGCATGTGGTACTTCTATATGGCATACATTGGTAGTGACTGGGTCTTTTAGTCCAGTATGAGCATATGATTTACCCTGACGCCTACACATCTAAAAACCAGGCAATGCATTTTTTCGCTCCTCAATCGTTTTGTCATAATGCAAAACATTTTTACAAAAGAATTATATAAGGGTTTTGCCTGTACCATTCATATTTTTAACTTTTAGAGTTTTATCATTTTGTTCAAGGCACATAACTACATGATATAGCATTACATATATAGACAGTCTTTATTTTGAGTGATGCAGGGTAAATGAAAAACTTGGACTTATGGGAATTGAGTCTTCATGTGTTTAGGTTATAGAACAAGTACCAAATGCTTAGAAAAGTTGTATAAATAACTATGAACATTCCAATTTTAGACATAATATACCATAACATACAAAAAAAATGAAGGTATGTCCTATAGCATAGACAATTAAATTCTGTGCAAAACGATGATACTCATGATCCATAAGAGGCTTCCAAGATGTTAATTTAGAAAAATGTCACTTTAATTTCCTTTATCTTTTCTTCATATTTATGCTGTAAAAATTGAGTATAAATATTTTGCTGCAATGTATACTATAAATGACAATGTAATACAACCATTTAGAAAAGTTCTGTAAGGTTCTTGATGAGCTATGAGAATCTAACAACAGAATCAAATATCAAATTTTATAAAGAATTAGGCATATTCAATTTGTAGGGTTCTTCTATGAAAGACTTACCACTTTTAATTCTAAACCATAAAGCTTCAAGCTTTGTTTGGTGGAAAAAATTTTAAGTACATAATTAGGAATCTATAAAATTACTAATTTTATTCTGATCTTTTTGAAAAGATTAAGGAGGTCAATTGCAACAATCTCATGCTAGCATCCTTGTACTTGTTCCTAAACGTGATCACTGCTATTCTAAAATTCTCATTTGTTTTGAGTCCTTTACCACTATAAACAACCTATGCAAATATCAATTGCCAAGAAATATATTAAATTATTTTCCTGGGTTATTTGTCTAATTCTGATAATCTTTTGAATTTTGTACCATAGTGTCATTCTTCAGATGAGAAGAAAAAGGTTAAGACAGAATAATTTGTCCAGATTACAAAAACAGAAAATGAAGAATCAGACCCTTGTCTACTCTCCTCGCTGTTTCTTGCCTTCCCATGGGAAATCATTTTTTTTTTTCACTTTCCTTCTGAAGTGCTGTTGTCAGTTGTCTCCCATTTTCTTATTGGCCATTGTTTTCTTAATCTCTAATAATTTAGTTGGTTTTAGTTTTCCTTTTCTGAAATTTGCTGAAACTATACACTTCCCAAATTTTTGCTTTATTGTTACCAACTTACCTCGTTCTTGATTATTCTTACTTCTGATACAATTAACTAGGTCAGGATTGTAATTTCTTCATGGTATTGATAGCAGTGTGTTACAGTGCTTCTGTTTCTGTCTTAATGGCACTTTTATTTCTCATTTAATTACTCCCAAGTATTTCTTAATTTTCTTTAATCATCTTTCTCAACCATCAATTTTAATAGATCTAGCTTTTGTTTCTAAAAATGATTTTTTATTATAATTCTTGAACTCTGACTAGGTGTCTGTTCTAATCGTCTGAATTCTCCCATGTATACTCCTATGGGACCTTTATGTATTTCATTCCAAGGCTCCCAAAGATTTAGTAAAGTTTTAGTAAATTGTAATAATAAAGATGAAAACCAGTGTCCTCCATCAAATGAACAGACAACATTCCCTCCTTTGCATCTTTTTTTGAATTATTAATTTTTTTGGCATGATTTTTAACCCTCAGGGTAATAGTGCATTTTCTCCTTTACTAAATTTGCATGTGCTCATTGTTAGCTCTTTGATGCATCAATCATTATTTTTTACTTCCTATTCTCTATATTATGTAGCAGTGCCAAGTACACAGTAGGCATCCAAATAAAAATACATTGGGAGGATTGTTGGTCATAGAATATATTTTTCTCATAAAACTGTATGGTCAGTCAGCTTCTTTTCTATGTAACATAAGAAAATTACATGTTATTTTGGTAAAATAACTCTTGAGAGTACCTCAGCTAATTTTAATGACATTAGGAGATAATTTGTTACTTTTTTTTTAATTGTCAAAATTATTTAGGGACCAGAGAAGAAAATATCTAGAAGTTTACTTCTCAATCTTAAGTAAATGTGAGTTAGAATGATATTCATCTAATCAAACTTATTGAGAAAGGTCACTACTTTGGATTTTTCATTTGTGACTGAAGGTAACAGCTGATACAGAATAGCATTATACAAAGTTTCCATTGTACCCTGCCTTCTACCCTTCCTCTACCCTTGATTGTGTGGTGCCAGAGAGCTATTGTTAAACAGCTCTGTGACTTATTCATGTAATCCTGTTACCCTGGACTTTATATGCTAATTTGTGTTTTGTCATTGGGAAGATAATTTAAGAAAAAAAAGATGAGGCCTTATGCTTTCTTCCAATGCTCTGTGTGTATATTGTGGTCTATCCAAAGATCCTTCCTATTGTATAACTGCATTTACTGAGTAAAACCTTAGCCTGACAGTGAAAGAGTGTTTTCACCACGTGCAAGAGGCCATTTGTCAAAACTGACCTTTTCTGTGAAACAGCTATAATTATTAGTTGATTCAAGTGTCAAAGCCCCATCATAAGATAAGGAAGTCAGCTAGGAAATTTTTTTTTCATTTGATAATAGGTTTCAGAAAGAGTTATAGACAGATTTGATGTTTCTGTCTAAGGCTGAAAACTTAGCCTGAAATGTGCCTGGGACAATTTAGATAGCTACCTTTGTTGAACTGAGTTATATATCACAATTTTAGTTTCCTTATAGATTGTTCATAAAATCATAATAACTATCTGAGAAATATCTTGTTTTTATTTATGTTGTTTTAGTTCTGACACATAAGCAAAGGTACAACAAGAACTTTACAAAATAAAATTTCTCTAGGATACGTTATTATAGAATGTGTAAGTATAAATAAGCTATAGATGACAATGTAACCTTTTATTTAAAACCTCAGATGTAGATTATCGATTATAAAATTGGGTTCATAAGTTTGTAAACAAGGTATTTAATACAAATAAAAGTTTAGTTGTGAGAAATACAAAACCATAAGAGAAACTACATCAGGAAACTTTTAATAGATAAATAAGAAAAGCTTCCCAATGCATCACACTGTAACCATCCTTCCAAATATTAGAACAATAGTTATTTTACATTTAAAGGTATGCCAAGATTGGAAGGTCTTGCACAGTTTAGAGCTACTTAAAATATGTTTAATTATAAATATTAAAAGAACACATCAGAAATGTTGAATTGAAAATAATTATGTGCAAAAGATGAGTAGGGAAAAAGAGCAAAAAGAAATTTTTAAAAGGCAAAAATTTTAACATTAAAATTATGGAGTGTGATAGGCCTGAAGCCTGCTTTCATGATAAAAAAAATTCTGGCCAGAAACTAATGTGCCTTGTAATAGCTAGAATAATATTAAGCAGCCATATGGAGAGCTAAAAATAGTCTTCTTAAATCTATTTTTGGTGGAGATGTCACCTTGAAGGTGAAGAGAATAGAAACATGAGTTTTATGGAGTGAATTATGGATTTATCGACATATGGACACTGGACACTAAATACTACAGAAATAAATAAATTGGAACAAAATTGACATAAGTATCAACTTCTAAATGCCAAGAAACCTCTCCATTCAACCTCTCTGTACTAGGCTTTTGTTATACTTAAACACAATGCATCTTATTCTAGTCCTGGTTTGAATGGTTCTGTAAATCATGAAAAATACCATGCAAACTGGAACTGTGAAGTGTACTTTTAATTATCAATGGAAAATTTCTGATTTGCAAGTTTTCGTGAAAATATTAAATACTCTTATTGTCATTTATAAATTATAGAAAATGAAAAAAAATGGTAAAACTAATTTAATAAACTACAAGTGGGGTTCATTATTTGGAATTAATGTTTTATTTGTTAGAAACCTCCAAAGGGTAGTTTTGAATAGTGGTTTGGCTTTTTCTCATCATATAACTTACAGTATGATACAAGCATCCTTCTATATATGTCTACACTATTATTCTACTCCTTTGAGTTTGCATCAGATTTCAATATTTTAACCATTGTGTCTTCAATGTTGTATACTATCTGAGTCCCTTTAAAATAAAGGCTTACCACATTTCTATTCCTTTTTATCATTCACTACAAATGATTACCTTTATGATAATTTTTGCACATGTAGTCTTGAATGACAGAAGTGTCAACAAACTCAAGGCCCTTTGTGTGTGTGTGTGTGGGGGGTCCCATTTATATTTTGTTCTAATGTATCTTCAGCATCACTACTTCTTGTATCTTTGTACTTTCATCTACATTAGTCAATTCCTTCTTCAACTATCCAATTTAAAAAAAAAAAATTACTTTGGTTTAGCCCTGGAGGCAACACAACTGTGTACTTTACTGTCTGTGTAAACCAAGTAACAGAGGCTCAGGGATGTATTATCAATAGATTCAAAGAGTTGAGATTAGTCACTGATCATGACACATATTATTTAGCAGTGGTTTGCATACTGAAGCTAGAACAGTTTATACAACTATGGTTAACGTACTGGGCTAATTGCTGTTTAACCTGTTATTTAATTAAAACATGGTAACAAATTCAAGCATATTGGAGCCAATGCACAGTGTAGACTGACACTGTATGTCATTTTGTATGCTCTATTATATTGTTTATACAGGTTTTTCCTTTTGTATAAACCTGAAATTGTCTCTGAGGATATGACCTAAAAAGCAACATAATTTGTTCTAATCTGTAAAGTCTAAATGCCCCTGATTCCTACTGAAGCAAATTTTGAGATATTTGTACTGCTTGTGATGTTATATGCTTTTAGGATTTTATCTATAAAGACATTTTATCTTATTCTAAAAAGTATCTTTTGCTGGAGGAAAGAGGGTAGAATGTTGGGGAATTGGGCACAATGACCCTCCCAGTTATGAAAAATCCTCAAATTAAGATGTAACTTTATTTTTAAATGAACTTACATGTACAATCTAGATTTATACTGATGGAATTAGGGAATATTTTTATTTTTTAAATCTGCCTTTTTAATCCAAACAATGTATAATACATCAATAAGTATATTTGTTAGAATATTATCAAAGTTGTCTTAATATTCTATTATATAATATGTAGTACTATAATGCACATAGATAGGCACACTTTGTATATAATGGGTATATGTTCAAACTATATATTACATTGTTTCTGTTAGTAGAACTTTTTAAGTATAAAATTTCAAGTATATAACCAATGCATTTTCTTATTTGGGCACTTAAGCTATTCTAGTTTTCTTCTCCATGAATGTTTCTCTATACCAGCGTGTCTCAGAGTATAGAGTTTCAGAGCTGGAGGAGATCATGAACTTGTGTAGATCTTTCATATTACAGCAGAAAGTGGAGAATGAGAAGATATGAGAAAAAAAATGGAAGTGGTTCATATTTTCTCAAATAACCCAATGCAGTTAGAGTGTTTATAATCTGGAAAGCATACTTTTGTATCTTTTATTTTACTTAGTGCTTATAATAGCTGTTTGAAGCTGGACAGCAGGAATTGTTACATCTGGTTTCTGTTGGTACAGTTGCTTTAACAAAGTCAAGTATCTTTCCTAAGGTGACACAGCTTGGAGGTAGACAACTCCTTAGCCCTTACCACTTCACCAGAGAGCCAAGGCTGTATCTGTTACTTACCCTGTGGCCTTTGTATAATTGGAAATGGAATCAGTGTCCACACATATGTGTAGAACCTCATTTACAGAAACAACTAAATAAATCTTTTGACTGATTTTCTGAGCAAGTCCTTGGAAACCTTGATCCTTTTCAAAGGTTGACAGGTGTTATTACTATAATCTGCAAAATATAATTTGCTAGAAATACCTTTAATTCAAGGTCAAGCTGAAAGCTTTCTTTAGTCATTTTCATTATGTCTAAGAGTAAAGGGTTTTCTCTTAGAATATAGTCTGTATTACTTTTAAATCACATGTGTTAATGCTCTGCGTGGGTAGTAGTCCAGGTAGGCTCAGAATTCATTTCTTCTGCATCTCTCTTCACTTTTATCTAGTCTGAATGATAATGACTTTATTAGTTTGTCTTCAAAAGGCTTCTAAATTTTTCAGACAAGTTTTTTTTGTTACATACATATATTCCGTTTTTCTACCAATTATGTAGGCAGACAACTTAAAAATACATAGACACAAATCACAGAAGTATGTAAAGAAGTTAAACGTTATTAGCTTTTAAATGGAGTATCTATTTTTGTTTAAAGATCTTGTTTTGAGTTCTTTGTATCAATGCTATGCATTCAAAGCATCTATCTTAAATAAGAGGATGCTTGCTCTAAAATGTTGGTATTTTCAAGAGTCAAAACTGATACCTAAATATACCCCTGTGATTTTCCTAGTGCATCTTTCATGCTCAACTACCCTATGTACATGGTTTGAAGATGGTTAAAATCTTCAGGCAGAAGATTTGAGTTTTCTAGGTATATAGAAAATTTGATGTGATAAAAAGATTTCTAAGATATTTTTATTTGTCAAGCTATGATAAACGAGTGTAAATCTTATGATGTAAATGTTTGCAGGTATGGGATTAAAATATTTGCATTAAAGAAAGCTCTTGGTGTAATATCTTGCACAGACCTTTTTCAGTAACAATATGCAATCAACAATTTTCCTTTGTCTTAGTTAAAAAGGTCAAATTATTATGTACCTTTTCTGTAAATATTAATGAATCACTTTGTAAATGCTTCTAGATTTATAAAACTTAAAACTACCATAAAAGAATCACCATGTAAAAAATGTTTTATTTAAATTTACCTGAAAATTATGTATGGAGAATCATGATTTATTAAGCAGTTCAATAGGATAATATACATTTAACAGACTGAGACTCCACTTGGAGTTAGCTGTATGTAATAAGCAATTTGTTCAAGGTGAAAAATCTTACTTAAACACATGTGAGGTTTGCATATTTCCTAGAGGCTCACATTAAATCCATCCAACAGTCTAATGACCTTGCCACCAGCTTCCTCCCAGAAAACTGACATTTACATTTGTAAGGTTAAATGAAATGTATAATGGGAAAACCAAAATGAAGAACTACTGTGAATCAAAGAAACATATCATAGGTTTTCTCATCTCCACTGACAATTTAAACCTTTGTATAATGATCATGTCAAGAACAATATATTTTCATGTGTGTTGTCTATATATTGGGACTGACAATTCAAGTTCAGTGTGACAATCTGAAGTAATTATTTTATATGAGATAAGCTTTTAAAAATGAGATTACTCTGGGTTATCTCTAGAAGCATTCCTTGATTATTCCTGGCACCATATTTTTCTCAGTATCTGAAGATATCTGAAATATGCTTTGAGATATGTCACCAACTTGGTAAGATATTTTATATAATGTGAACAAAATTACAATTCATCAGAAATTTTTTTTATTATTTATTAAAGACTTAACTTTCTAACTTAAGAAAATTGATTTAAAAAATATAAACTTAGTTAATTAAGGATGATTAGAATATTAAATATTTAGTTGTCTTTTGTGATTTAAAAATTTTTAAACATAATTTTTTCCTCAAAAGTACTGATTCTCACAAACCCCCCACCATGTATCATAGCTCTGTGCCTGCAAATAAATTTCAATACAACTGCTTTGAATCTTAATCATTTGAAATTTTAAATACGTCTTCATCTTTTCAGAATTTCACTGATTTGCATATAGTGCTAGGATTTTTCTTTTAAATAATTGAATTTCTCTTTGTACAACTAACGATTTTTTTGGCGTGTGTCTTTGCTTTCCTTAAGAGATAATTAACAATTTACTGTAAGTTTCATTCTCATTTTTACTTATTTATTTATTTATTTTAGTCATTTTCTGTTTAAGAGCCTGACAGAAATTTCTGGATCTGTAGATATCTGGCTAAGTTATATTAACTGGAGTGTAGTTTTTTCCTGTGCTCCCATTGCCTCTCTTTCAATTCAGCTTTCACTCAGCTATCCTGACTATATGGGGGAGTTGATATGGCTCCTTGGCAGCGCCATGGAAATCGGGTACTCCATTGCTACAAATTAGAATTAGGAATGGTAAAAGTTGACTTATTTCCTCTATTATCAAGTATTCTAATCAAATTAATTATATTTAAATTCAATATTAACATAATAATCCCATGGAATCTCAAAAGGATTTGAGATTAAAGCTATTCACAGAAAATCAGTGCCTATTGTATTGACAAGTAGGTTTTATTTCTTTTACCAAGAATCACACTTCTAGACCATCAGATTCTCCAAACTTGAATATGAACAAAAAATGTTTTTGGCACTTTGTGGTATTATCATATCCCAAGATATTGCAGAAAATCCAGAATGAACAATGATCGTCTCTTCAATGGTATTTAAAACTTTCTTATATTATCTTTTCTTCAGTTATTAGCTTATCTATCCTCTTATACTTTTCCCCATAAACTAATGCCTTTAACTTTTCAGTGGCTTAAAATTTTTCTACAAATTATTTTTCTTATTTCAATTTCAGAATAATCAGATTTTAATTTCCTAATGACATGTTTCTTTAAACACATGGAAAAGACCTATATTCTATAGCTTAATAGTACAAAGATAGCAGAGTTCTCATTAAAATAACTGGTAAAAGTAGAAGATATTTATGGTGTTATGTAAAGCTAGTTTTGGTGGAAAGGGAATTGGCAGTTGATATGTAATGTCAGTGTGAGTTGTGTTGTGAAGATTGGTATTTTGACCTTTACAATAACTTTGTTGATATAGGTTAATAGTAAGGCATACTCTGAGAACATTTAAAGTATAGAGGAATAATTGTGTTAACAAAGACTAAGGAAATTGCAACCATCAACATAAATTGGAAGAAAAGTCCTGCAGTATTCAATCATGAGGGCTGTATGAGGGTTTAGCTAAGGAAACAATACAAATGGGGCATATGAGATGCTGAACATTGTATAGATACAAATACTTTTTTAAACCTTAACAGTATTATTTAAGTAGTTACCTCCCTGAAATATTTTGATATATATTAGCCACAATTCTTTTCTAGTTATTAAGAATAGTTTGGAATAAAATCATTAGGGTTTTATCATTATTTTTCATGTGACATTGAATAAGCTATTTATAATCCTTATATCATAACTACTTCATCTATAAAATAAGACTGATAATTTACTTCATAAATATGCTATGATTTAAATATGGGGACATGTGAATAAATTGTGAACTGATATGCGGTGTGAGTTCACAAATGTTAGCTAATATTTTTGTTATTACTATATACAAATCACTGTGGAGAATCTAAAATTGAAAATAACAGTAACCTCAAAACACTTCAACTTTCCAAGAATGGACATGTGCTTGTATACATGTAGAAGACAGTGAATAGAAGGAATATAATTTATAGTGACTGAAATTTGAAATCTGTTTGGATGTTGTAGAAAACTTACAGATTGGGGGCTGGGATTGTGGCTCAGTGGTAGAGTGCTTGCCTAGCATACACGAGGCACTGGGTTCAATTCTCAGCACCACATAAATGTAAAATAAAGTTTTAGGTGGACACACAATATCTTAAGAATAAATATTTTTAAAGAAAATTTACAGATGATTAAAATCTTTCAGATTAGAACTTTACAGATTTATTTTGGGTCTGGTTATTTGATTTTACTTGAAGCAGTTGTTTTTGTGATTCATAATTTTTATTAAATCAAACTTTAATTAAAAGTTTCTACCTGGAGACACTTCCTTTGAAATTCTAGCAAGGCTCAGTAGGACTGTTTGCCTATTTGTGACAATATTAAATGTCAGGCTGACAAATGTCAGCTGAGCAGATGGAAAATTGTATACTTTAACACTTCTAATGGACAGATGTATTTTAGCATAAAATGTAATATAGTCTGATTAAAACCATGGCTCACTTATTAATTTGGTTATTTACATATGCTAATGTACCTAGATAATATACATTCATACAGTACTACTTCAATAATACCAACATTAGAAATGGTAAGTATGTATGAATCATTCTTAATATCTAGGAGCTTTATGTTAGCATAGTGTTTTTGTTGTATTTCTGAAGAGTCTGAGATGAGGTATTATACTTATTTGAGACATGACTCTAACGTGAGGGAGTAAGGGAGCAGGGAACATTGAGTATGTTATTAATATCATTGCTATATTGGGGGTTAGATTTTGTAGGGAAAACTGAGAAGCATAAGAAATGCTTCTCATGATTATCTATAGGTTGCAGTATTTACCCACCATCAATCATCCTGAACTTTTCAAAAGTTCTTGATGTTATAGCAAATTTGTCCCCATGGTGGTAGTCATCCCTCATTCTGTACTGTAGCTGCACAGGCCCAGTCAGAATCTTAAACTCTGAAATGATCTATGACTAGTCTTAAAGAAGTTGAAAAGGCAATTGTGGTGAAATGCTCTCAGAAGGGTTATTTGCATGAAACTGACCATTCCAACTGTGGCTGAAATTATATCTGGGTCAAGGAGATAGTAAAAGAATCTTTTCTCCTGCCTTCATTCTGCTGCCCATTGTGTTGCTTTGCCCAGATCCCACAAAAGGTCTGCAAAATGGTGACCAGATACAAGTCCTTGAAGATTGTTTCATTTATTTCCTACCAAAAAAAAAAAAAATCTGGAATCTATTGCTTTAGTTTGTCTGGGGACCATAATTAACATTTCCATTTTTCCATCACTCATGCTAGATTACTCTTAGCCAATATTTCAGCTTGTTAGAGGAAGGTAAAGGGCAGAATTTCATCTCTGGAAGATTTGATCTATCAGGCCATGAATACATAATTTCTCATTCATTGCCGTTAACATATATAGAAGTTCTAAGGACTTCTCCAGGTTCCAAGCTATCTATCCTCAATAGGTAGCAGTAGACCTTAACAATAACAATCTTAGATATTCATGATACTATCACCAGTGCAAACTGTGGACTCTACTATACTCAGGAGTGATAGTAGGCTTTCAGACTGCTGAAAGGAAGGCTGCTGTTATGTTCAATATAGTCTGTCCTTGAGCCAGACTGTTGCATTCATGAACCCACTGCACAAGAACTGGGATGGCTGAGAACAGAGATTGAATGAAAGCTCCAGATAAACCATCTTGTCCATCACATTGAGTAACTTGTTCACTGGAAAGGATTCTCCTTCAGAGAAATGAAACAAACTTTCTCACACTTGGTAGTTTATCCCAAATGATCTTTCATATATTTATGCTGCAAACCTCTCATTTATTATCTTAATCTTGCTTAACAAAAATCTGACCAAAGAGCTCAAGATATTTGCTCCACCTAGCATTTTCATTTTTATCTTTACCTCATACTGATTCTGCCTCTGAAGTAGTCAGCTTAGGCCGCAGCAGTGCAGCATGAAACCCTAAAGACTGGTAGGATTTTTTTTTCTCATCATTCTCTTTAATGCTACCTCTACATGGGTGTGCAACAGCAATGCTACTAAGCAATACAAACATGTTAAGCTGCCAGCTCTCCCATCAGTGAATACTATGTGGTGTCTCTGTTCCCATATGCTGGACAGTACCTCTTTAATTCCATAGGTCAAGCTCAGAAAGAATTGTTGATCCAGAAGTTAGGAAGTATAGAGAGAATCTTTACCCTATTAAACTTAATTGGACCTTCAAGTCTGCTTAGGCTTAATCACCATTGTTCCATATCCATCTCATGAAAGATTAGTGTTGTGCCCAACTCATGTTGTGATCTGAGAATCTATTAATGCCACATGATAAGTACCTCTTCTACTACAGTCACTGAGATCCTATAATCAGATGTTAACATTGGGGCCCAGTATGCCAGGAGCTATTTATCAAAGATAAATAACATGGTCTTTCACTAGAATCCTAGCAGTTGGTACTGTGACTTCTATAGGTACCAGAGACTTTTCAGTTCATTGTTATTTACTGTGGATACTTAGGGTAGCATTGACTGTCTCAGGTCATGCAGCTCAAATGGCAGGGATTTACTCTCTTGCTCTAGGCCTCTCTTGCAACACAGCCATTTATTTCTTCAACACCAGCACCAGAATTTCTCATTTCAAGTTTCTTAAAGGAAAAGCCTAGTAGTTTTTAAGGCTTACCTGGTTGTACTAGATCCCCTCTGAATAAATAATTATCTATACAATTGATGTAGGAAACTTGATTGTTTCTGAGTTTTTTTTCAACTTGTCATAAAATGACCTAATAATGAGGATGAAATTGATAGTCCCATTCCCACCCATGCTCTTGGAGAAATATTACACACCGCTTGCCTACCTGGGACAAAAATCGGGGAGATCTTGCTGCCTGTCTTGCTCAAAATTATTATCAATTGAGAATCATCATGCAACATTCTGAAACATTTGTATTTCCCTTGTACTACAGTTTCTCAGGTAAATGGTTGCAGATCACACTGAGAGAGGATTTATAACACTATTCACATTAGGAAGAACAGTTCTGTGGCAAGCACCTTCTATTGGGCTATATAGGAAAGTCATAAACATTTTGGTGATGATATTGCCCCTCAGTGTGTTTCTGAGCAAGTAAAGAAAGGGAATGATTCTGGAGGTGACTAACAGCACAGTAGATGTTTCCAATTCCTAAATGGAATAATAGAATGAAGAGTGGTCTGAAAGCAAATTTATTTTATGCATACAAACTAGCTGTGTGAAACTGAGCAAATAATTTTCCTTCCTAAGTGTAACACATGGTCTTTAGAATTTGAAAAGCCCACTTCATTCCAATCTTTAATAATTCTGACCTGGATAGTGTTTTATCTTCTCCTAGGAACCTAACATGTTTGTGTTCTACATTTCCATCTTTATCTGAAGGCAGACCAATGTTTTCTATTTGAGTTGCAGGGATAGATTAACAGTTATGGAATTTCAAGCCCCATCAACCAATTTGGCAGATATTTCTATTGTAGCAAAACAATTTTCTGCAGATCTCAAAAATAACTATTTACCTACAATGTACGTAACTATAATAGACAAATTGCAGGGGAGGTAGGCTCTACTGAACTGCTGAGAGCAGAGTGCTCCAGTCATCCTAGGTGCATCTCAAGTCTGAGCTGGTACTCTGAGCTCATTTGGACAGAGAAGGTCAGCTTATTCAAAAGACAAATTCTTTCCAGAATAAAATTTTATGTGGCCATGTAATTATCCAGAGACTTAGTTGACTGCAGAAAATGTTGACATTCACATTTCATTTTAGAGATGCACGAAATAAGTCATTTGAATTTGCCTTTAACTATATAATTTATGCCTAAGGAAGTCAAGTATTAAGTTCATTTGTGAGTCTCAAAATGAAGCTTCTCAGTTGCCTAGCTGGTGCACATTACTCAGGAAACTCGGAACAGGCTTAATGAAATGAAGAGTACAGATCATTTCATCTTGGGCAGTCCCGTGGCTAATGTCTTCTCTTATGGGGTATAGTAGGAATCATCCAGGAGATCTTAGGTTATTCTGGGAAATTCATGACAATTACATGTGGAGACCCAAAGATGAGACAAAAGAATTCCTGTTTCTAATGGCTAATGGGGTCATCTCCATCAATAAAATGTGTCAGGGTTTTCCATGGAAACGGAGTCAATAAAATTATATATGAAGGGGGAGGAAAAGAGACTTATGAGGGGCCTAGCTGCTGCTGTTATGGAGGTTGAGAAGCCCCTCAATACTCTGCAAGCTGGAGAGTTGCAGAATCCAGCCATGTGTCTTGGAGTCAGGCAAAGGGCCTTAGGACCAGAGAGATCTGGCAGTGTAATTCTCATCTGAGGTTAAAAGGTCTGAACCTGGGTGACTTGGTGTAAGTCCTGAAGTTTGAAGACAGAAGAACCTGAAGCCTTAGCCCCAGAAGAAAGTGAGTGTGCCCTTCCTTTGCTCTTTTGTTCTACCTGGACCCTGAGCTAACTGAATGGTACCTGCCCATGTTGAGTGAGGTCAATCCTTACTCATTTCCCTGATTCAAACAACTGTCTATTCTGGAAACATCATCACACACCCAGAAACTAGGCTTTTCCCTCTGAGTACCACTTCATCCAATCTAGTCAAAGCTGAAAATAACTGTTATGGTATATAATATTTTGTTTCTGAAAATGACATTTTAAATACTCATTTTCCAGCTGTTCTGTAGTACATGCTGTAATGAGGTCAAGTTTTTCTTCCCCAAAATATTTTTATAAGTCTTATTACTTTATACATCTATTACACTGTAATTTAACTAATAAACTTCATTTATTACAAATAATTGTTCATCATTCACATAATCTTGTATTACAGAATTTGGATGGTTTTTACTGCAGCTCAGGGGTAATTCCATAGTAACTGAATCTCTGCTGAGGATGTTGGTGACTGCCTTACTTTTTTCTTCTCCATTTATGCTGCTCCCTTTAATTAAAGACATGCAGTAATTTTTATTCTAGTTTCCAAGTGTACTCTTCCTTGATAATTCAGCTTCTCATATGGAATTATATACTATTTTTTATTAAGTTAGGATTAATTTTTCTTGAAATATACTTTCCATGTAAGTTTTATTAGCTTAGACACCCCAATCATTAGAGTGTAAGCTATGTACAGAATCTTTTTTACATTACACATTTTTATAGCAGTGGGGTGCCCTTTAGTGTCAAGTCCTGGCCTTTGTGATTCCTATGGGTTTATAACTTTGTATCTTAGATTCATTCTTCAACAGTGATATTGTACTGGGCGGCTTTCCAGTCTTTGTTCTTCTTCTTGCTGGCTGAGCTCTTATTAAACAGTTTTCCAACCTGCTTTATGGTTTCTCTTAAGCTCTGAACATTCCAAAATGACATTCAACTGAACCCAGGTGAATAGGGGTTTTCTTATGGATTTAGTCACTTACTTGTCACCTCAGGGTACAAAAAGAGACTGTAGCTCTTAATTATTTCGATGATGTATATAATTTTAGGAAATGGCACTTAAAATTTCTCAATGTTGGAATTCTTCAAATGACAGTTATATATTAAATCAGTGTGTTGAAGAATTCGAACCCCTGGCACTATCCTTCCTGGTTGTGGGCTGTTTTTCTTCTTGTGCCTTTAGGAAAATACATTTCAGTTGTTCTTGTTGCTCCTCATCTCCAAGAGAAGTGTGTGGCTCATCACAAACCAGGATGGGAAAGCAGACAGCTAGTGGGGCAGCATGTGTGGCATAAAGAATAGGAAATTAGAAACAATACGTAACAGGATCCCCCCTGAGCTCTTTTCTGGTAGTTGACATTTACCAATTTAGGTCCTTATAGGTTTACTTTTCTTATTGATATAATAGACTAATATTTACCCCTCAGTTAGATATTATTATATGTTGAAAGAATGCAAGGAGATATTGTGCACTTAATGGACTATGTGCTGTGTACCACATAGTAGTTACACAATAAATGGGCATTTTCTTAGCACAACCAACACATAGAAGAGGTGATTGCTGATATTTAGTGGACTCTGACAGATTATTCCACATGTGCGTGTGAACTACTGTTGGTAGCAAACTTCAGCACTCACTTCAAAGTTTTACGTTGGTGAAGTTGCTTGATACGACCTCTTTGGATCTGTGACTTGATCCTAAGCCTCAATCTTGTCTGTTACATTCCAGAGCAGACAAAGACATGAACTGAAAACATTGTCCATGTACTTTATCTTTCCAAGTTTAAGATCATAGTATTCCATCAGAGAACTGATGAACACTGCTACCTTCAGACTCTGTCCAAACCCCTCCTTTATGGAAACAGCACATGGACAGGTGTGTCAGGTTCCGCCACCAATGAGAATCTATGCAAAACAATTACTAGACTTCAGTGTCCTGGGAAGCTATGCTCAAGAGCGTTGTATAATGGTCCTTACTTTCCATGTAGAAGGGGATTAAGACCAACACTGTGATTGGAAGTAAGAACTAGAAGACTAGTTGAGGCTGTGTTTGCAATCCAATCTCACTGTTACATTCAAGGAGTATATTTGTGTGGCATGCTGAGTGTAAGTTAAACACCCATGCCATATCATCTCTTGGTGTGACCACAGTTAGTGTTCTAACTATTCCTTAGTGTGTAGGTTCAGTAATAGAGGAACATTTGAAGTGTTCTCAACTTATTTATGCAAATCTTACTTAGTGGATCAAAGCAGAGTTAGAGATGAATTATGTAGTGCTAGACAGACACAGAACCTTGAAAACTAGTGCTATTGCTTACTCTTCACTGTTTGTTGGTAATTAAAATGACTATAATTACTTATCATGTTGTCTTTGAATTCTGTCACTTTAATCTTTAAGATAATTTTTAGCTTTAGGTTTTTATTCACTTCTCTCTTCTCTGGTCAGATATTTAGCAGGGCACATTTTGTCTATAATTAAACTGTGTGGTGTTTTTCATTTATGCATAGAAATTGATCTCTCCTATTTATCACTAACACAATTTATATGCACTTTTTTATTGTGCATATAAATCCACATCTGTGAATGTATGCCATTCAACATTAAGGAAGAAATTATGGCTGAAAAGTTTCTTATTTTCAGCGTGATTATCATTAATTCTTCCATCTTCTGCATTGCTGGTCATTTTTCTCTGCATCTCTTAAAATTGTGTTCATCTACTTTTTTTTTATGCCTGTAGAAGTACATACTGAGTTGGAATACTTCACAATATTAGCTCTACAAATATACCTCCAATCTCATTTCAACTTCTTAATGGACTCCAGTCAATGTCTTGGTACTAAAAGCCTTTCATTACTTACATCCACTCTGGCCTTTTTATTCTTTTTTTATTTGCTCAGTTAGTTTTATAGTTTAGTTGCTCTTTTTTGTCAAGTGGCTTATAACATATTCTTCCAAGTATAATAGTTCACCATCTAAGACATCTATAACTTCAGTTCATAATGATTTTCTACTACTATATGTTTCTTATATATTCCATTTTGGAATAGCTAATAGAAATATGCATTCAATATAATACCTGTTTTTTTGCTAACCCAACAGGGGATGAAACGTGCCCCCTACCAATCTCATTATTGCCTCCAGAGCTGTCATATAAAAAAGGTAGTACTTGGGAACAATAGCTGTGATGGAAATTCAAGGAATAAAACATTTTAAAAACATTTTACAATAATTACATGATTTCTCCTCTTTTCCAATGTAGCAGACTGAGCACTGCTCACCAATATGTGTTCCAACAGTGTTGTGAGCTTTTGAAAGGGAATAGAATGTGGATTGTTGTCTTAGGAATGCATGCTTTCATCTCAAAGCAGTGCATTTAAACTGAAAGCATCACAACTTCAGTGGATCAACATGAGTTCTCCTTGCTAATCCTTTTAGAGCAAATGTGTGACAGTCCAGATGAATCAATATAGATTCAAAGACATCCTAGTTTTGAAGACCACCAGAGTACCCTTCAATTATGAGGCTTACATAGAGATTAAATTAAATTAGTTCAATGTTTTGTAAGGTTCAAGAAATAACTTTACATTGGGAATATAGGTACTATATGAGTTCTGTGTTCCTGGTTCTAGGTTGATGCCAATAAAACCTTTGAGGTCTTTATGCCAACCAGTTATGCTGAATTCTATGGGCTTGCTTAAGCTTCTACCTAAATTTAATAAAAAAGATAATTATTGCAAAGACTATAATGTATCCTCAACTGGGATGTCTTTCAAATAATTTTCATGTATTTGACAGTGTATGTGAAGGATATCGTTGTTATGGTTTGAATGTTCCCTCAAAACTTATGTGTTAATGCAGGATGTAAAATGATTAGATTATTATGTGACCTAATCAGTGGGTGAATTAATTTGACAGATTAATAAGTTTAAAGGCCAACTGTATTGGATTGTAACTGTAGGCAGGTAGGGTATTGGTGGAGCAAGGAGGTCATTGAGGACATGCCTTGGGGGTTAATATTTTGTCCCTGGCCCCTTGCTGTCTTTGTTACCTGATTGTTAAGTGTTGAGAAGCTTTCCTTTGCCACATACTTTCCCCATGATATCCTGCCTTAGCTTAGGTCCAGAACAATGGAATTGGCAGACCATGGGCTGAACCTCTAAAACAATTAGCCCCAAATAAGATTTTCCTCCTGTAAGTTGTTCTGTTCAGGTGTTTGGGTCACCAAATTGACTAATACAATCTTTTTATTATATAGTTTCTTACAGAAGTTCTGTTCCTCAAGCTGCATTTTGATTTATCTGTTACTCAAACTGCTATCATTAAGATACTTCCTGTCAGTTTGAATTATTACTGATTCCCATCTACTTTTGGGATATACACAGAACACATAGAAATCTTACTCCCAGTACTTCATGTCAGCTCATGTAACTGTGTAATTGTCCTAATTTCAGCCATACAAAGCATGCTTCAGTACCAGGGTCTGGCTATACTACCCAAACACATGGGTTTATTATTATTTTTTTCTGACATTTGGTGATATGTCAGAGTACAGGTGAGACAATTCAGATGATTTACATGGTATTATTCAGTGTATATACTTTATTTAATTTTTTTAAATTGACATTTTGATAAAAGCTTTCTATTGACAGTGAAAAAACAGTCAAATGATAGGGTAGTCTTAAGCTTTATGCAAAATTATAGACAGAAATATTTGAGAATGAGTGGTAAGAGGTTCCTGGAAGGTTCAGTGGAAGGAACTTAAGCTACTTTGTGATTATGCCTAGGTTTACATACAGGGAACACATCCAAGCAGATTGTGTTATTTGAGCTTCTTCCAGCTCCCTCTTTATTGTTTACCCAGTCTAAAGAAGACAGAAGCAGGAAGAACAATCATCTTTTTATAGGAATGGTTGTCTTTATGGCAGGGAGACTTGGACTATATCCATTACCATGATACTGGGATTTTTGAAATGCAAAATGATTTTCTATATAAGACATAGACTGAGGAAAAACAGGAAAGAAAGTTGTGAAGGAAAAAAGCAGAATATTTAACTTTTGTATGTACTGTATGAACAATCTAGCAAATATTCTAAATATTCCATTATGGAATTATAATTGATATCTCATTTTTCTGCATTTATAACACTAATGTAAATGAATTATTTTTATTTTTAAATAAAATATATTAAATTGTGTGTATTTCATTCAAGTGTTCCTATTCTATTTCATTTAATGTTTCTTTTTTTTTTAAAATGCACCTCTTGGCATCTAAGTTATTAGTTGACAATTATCTTAATTAAATTTTAATTTTTACTGTGTGTCTGGTTTAAACTTCACATTTAATTTTGGGTTATGTTACTTTTACATCTTAGGCTTGCAGTACTTAAAGAGAACTAAACCCACTAGTTAGATTTTTTTATTTTTTTCCCCAAGAACTTTTAAAATTTGAATTTCTTATTGCTCATTCTTTTTGCCAACATATTTTAGTCATTGTTAAGTACATTGGATAGCCATGAAAAAATTCATTGCTTTACTTGCCCTCAACTTATAAAAGAATGAGTATACTCAATTGGCTTAATTAATAGTTTAATATAGATTTTTTTCAAGTGATGGTTACTCCAGCTTTATTCTAAATGTAGTGCTATAAATTAACAATATCTAGCAAATTCAAGTTCTTGATTAATCAAATCATAGTTTGTTTTGATAATGATATAAAAATTGGAACATTAGCAATTAAGTCTTAATTATAATTCATATAATTTAACCTATACTTTTGTCTAATTGTTGACCAAAACTCACTATATACTTTTATTAAATTCAATATAACTTCAAAATGAAGTCTAATTCAAGCTTAGTTTTAATGGGAATATATGTATTTTGAGGCAGGCAAAGGGAATCTAGCAAATAAAACTTTTGAAATAGACATGAAAATTAATCAGAAATATATCCTATAAAATATTAGATATATTTTATATTTACACTCATCTTAATTTTTTTATTTTCATAGGTTTCGAATTATGTAAATATTATTGAAACATCAAGAATGAGTTATTTTGTATTCTTTGAGCAAATAAAGAAAACTCAATATAATTTAACTTTTGTTGTTGGGATTACATAATGTTATCACAATTTCAATAGAAGAACCTTGAATAGTTTTTGAAATGTGGTGAGCTATGTGTGTATCAGTAATTTTGGGTGTAGGTATGTAACTTGAGATGTTACTGCTATAATTTTATAATTTGTTTTAGCTAGTAGAGCTATAAAATTTAATAAAATAATACATAGTTGGATATATTCTGTATTGTCTGCCAAGAAAAAAGAAAGCATTAGAATAAAATCTTTATTGTTGGAAACACGTAAAGAGGCCAGAAGGGACTTTTAAGTTCTCGTGGAAATGCAAGAAAATGCAAAACTTAAGGCAGAATGCACATTTTCATTAGGTTAATTTTTTTAATCAGAAAAAGTATAAGAGCCATCCATCTGTTGAATTAAAAAATCTTTATCAAGCACATTATTTCTTTTAATTTTAATTCTTATGTATTTTAAGAGAAATGAAATCCATGTGTTTATATTTTTACTTCTAGATTCTGCCAAAGTTGAGTTTATACAAGTTCATTGCATTATTTCTTCTCACTATATTCTTTACTAGTTTCAGATTGAAATATTTTTAGGCAGAAAGTTAAAATAGAACTTGTTATGGTTAAATAAATTCTTTTATTATTTTACTAATTCATGTGTTTATCTGATGAAAAATTGAGGCAGGCTGAGTCCCGGATGACATTAAATCTTTGCAAATCTTTGAAGATAAATCTTGGTGTCTGCCATCAGTTGCTCACTCTTCAGTGGCAGGAGTAAGTTAGGTGATTACAGCCTTGAGAATTGCCCTCAGAAAACACATACATGAGAATCTTGTCTGTTCTTGATAAAATGTCACACCTGCATCACTGCAGTAACCAAAGTTATCCTTCATTTTCTGGTTTGGAGTTTAATCTGGTTATCTGTCCTGGCAGTCATTCTTAACTCTAAGTAGATACACATGAAAGCAAGGAAAAACATAAATGCAATAAAATTGAATGAGCAATTGGCTTGATCTAGGCGAATTTCTGACTAAATTGGTAATGACACCTTACACTTCTGACAGACACTGTTCTGTGTGTGTTAGCCTTGATATGAGGTTTAATCTTTATATTAGCCCTATGAAATTATTATTTTCTTCATTTTACAAGTGAATAGTTTGAGCCAAGTTGAATCACATACTGATTCTAGGGTCCATATTCAACTGCATGTCTACTCCTCCTCCTCAAAATGTTAATGAGATTAAATTGGAAAACTGAGCCTGCAGTATGCCCTGGATTGTAGTCTTTTTCCCTTGAAGATTATTCTAGAGGCATGTAGCAAAGCAAAAAAACAAAACCCCCTCATCCTTCCTCTCACTATGGTTTGTTGACTGGTATCTGATGCTTGGACCAGAGAAAATGCATTTCTCAAGTTGTAATTACACATATATGATCCGCAGAAGACTCTTCCTTATCTGAAGTTAAAGCACTTTGGGTGTGGTGTCAATCCGCCACAAGATGTGATGCACCATCACACATGCTCAACTTCTATCTGTCTTTTTACTGGGCATTGCAGATGATCAGGACAGCAACAAAAAGAGAATAAATAATGCAGAGGGAATGCAAATAAGAGTGTATTTTCCCCAAACAAACAGCATATATTAAAACAGCCTAAATTTATTATGCTGCTAAATGTCAATCTTTAAATAAATTAAATTTAACCAAATTAAAAAACATAAAAATTAAAAATATTAATTGGGTAACATAGGATGTTTCAAAACATGAATACATTATGTAATGCTTCAATCAAGTTAAACATATGTCCTCAAATATTTGTTATTTGCTTATGGTTAAATTGTTCAAAATTCTTTCTTGTACCTTTTTCAGGGATATACAGTGCAGAATTGTTGTCTAGAGTCACTGTATAGTGGTATACCAGAACTTCTTGTTCCTATCTGACTGCAACTTAGTATCTATTTGCCAATTTTTATCCATCCCTCTTGCCTCCCTACTCTCCAGCCTCTGGTAAACACCATTTACTCTCAACTTTGGAGATCAGCTTTTGCCACAGCCCGGCTGGCTGGGCAAAATAACCTGGGGGTGACGAACAACTTGTGTACATTGATACAGCAGGAGTGGGAGCCCTTTATTGTAGGACAGGAGGGGTATTTATACATTACACACAGCTTATCTAATTAACATAAACTCGGTACAGCAGTCAACCAATAAGGAATCTCCACACTTAATTGCTCACCTGTGTTACTTCACAAACCACTCCCTCTGGCATTTTGCCAGGTGCCATCCAGACTTGCTTACAGACTGTAACAAGCTTTTTCAGATTTCACTTATGAGGGAGATCCTGAAGTGTTTATCTTTCTGTGCCTGTTTTACTTCACTTGACATAATCTCCATTTTTACCCATGTTATCACACACAACAGAATTTCAAAAAATGATTCTTACATCTAAAAAAGTTTGCTCAGTTTCCTGTTGGTATGGATGGTTAAATTCAAAATGCTATAGTATTAGAAATAAAGATAAAATTGTTGACATTTTTCCAGAATTCACCAATGTGCATCAAAATAATGCAAACTCTAATCTTCCAATAATAAAAGAACCTGATGAAAAAACCGTTATTTATTAGAGTATCTTCTTTGTAATTTTAAATTAGAATAAAGAATATACCTACATATTTTAAAGGGGACAGGAGAATTTAATAAGAATTACTTTTTATAAACAATCATCCATGTGAAAAGGCAGCAGAGAAGTATTCTCATCTGGAATGGCTTAGAAAATGTTAGTATCTAATTACAGAACTAAGAAAAATAGAAATAAATTTAAATATAAAAAAACTTAGCATATATACAAATTTCACCATTATTATATGAATAATAAAGATACGCAGAGACATAGTGTCCCCATTTTTCATCTAAAAGTACTTATTAATATTTGAAAAGTACTGATAATGCCAGTTAAGTATATACTTTTTTATAACATCCTAATAAAATTAAAATTGTTACATGTATCTCAAAATCAATGAAAAGATAAACACAAACTGAGCATAATTTATTGACATTGTAAGGTATAAAACAAGCAAGAAAGTAAAGAAAACATAAAACACCCAAAGCATAAAACAAGGGAACAGAAAAGCAGCTACAACTTTTCTGAGACCAAATTTAAATGATTCAAAGTCATATATTAAGCTAAAGTTATGTATATTGTTAAAAATAAAGCCCAACTATTTATGAGATGTAAAGTTACTTATAATGTTAAAAAATTGAGATTAGGTAATAATTTACAAAGTAATAAAAATAAAGTTATGTTGGTCATATTAATTTCAGACAAAGTTGAATTTAAGAGAAAGCAACTGAATGCATAAAAGTGTTTTATTTTACTGTGTTTGAAGTAAATTCTTAGTGAAGATGCAATGGTCATGAATTTTTAAACTTATAATAAAGGAAATCACAATATGGAGTAGGGAGATGTTAATTTTGTAATTTGTAAAACGCTACTTAAAAATCTAGGAAAATAAATGAAACACATTTCCTTAATATATTATAGGGAACTATTAAACAATTTTATTGAGACCATTAAGTTAATCTTTTTTGAAAGATTAAGTAGCCCAAAAACAACAACAAAAAAACACAACACATTGTTCCTTATCTCCTTGCCTATTCAGTATGCTCTCTTGCCCCAACCGTCCTTTTTCTTACGGAATCTTGATATTTATGTATTTACTTTGCTGTTGATAAATCCCACTAAAGTATTACATTTCTCAGTCTGTGGTAGATGGTTGAACACAAAACTAGGTTGGGATCATTGATATGTGCATGAAGTGTTGTAGGTCTTCTAACAAGAGCAATATTCTAAGGAGAGTCCTCAAGACAGCTAGCTGGCTCAGTTAGAAGAATCCCTTTTGCCTTTTCTTCCTTCTTCCAATTGCCTAGATCACATAAGCATAGCTAATAAATTTTTGTCTATCAGAGCAGGAGGAAATCTTGAGAAAGTCATGCACTCAAAAGTGCCGCAGTCTGGCTGGGCACAAAATAACCAAGCCACCACAAAGCCTTGTAGGTTCAAACAGCAACTCTTTATTCCCAAACTCACTGGCACTCTACACACACTTCCCGGGGAACACACTCCCTCCAGCAGGCTCCCCCCTGCCCGCCCCAGTGCCAATATTCCCGGAACCCTAAGAGAACTCAAGAGGAACTCCAAAGTAGCGGGTGCCATAGGCAGCAGGATCCGCCCTAATCCTGGAGAAGGGTCACCTTTCAACCATTCCCTCTAGCAAAATGCCAGGCGTCATTCCAACTAAACTGTGGCTCTCAACACAAAAGAACACAAAGTGAGAGAAGAAATTTGGGTTGCTGATGATATTGCATTGGCAGTTTGAACCTGCATTATCTACCTTCAGACTTGTTTTATATAAAACAAAAAAAATCCTTTTCCTCTTTAATTCACTATTATTTGGGGTCTGTCAATTGTAGTCATATAATTTCTAACCAAGGCAGATATAAAGGGTTTCAGTCATATAATTAATTAAACTATCAAAAAGAGACTAAATTATACTCAAGTATATATAGAAATTTAAAAACAAATCTACACTTGGGCACCAGAAAAGCTTTGTACTTATTTAATATCTACAAAGCATAAAACGAGCAAAGTGCTATCTTGAATATCTAGAAACTCATAATACAGGCTCAAAAGTTAAAACTATTTAGTGAAAGAAATGGCAAAAGTAGAAAATACCACATGAAATAATTGTCAGGCAGAAAAGAAATTATATCTGCATTAATGACCATCAGCTTCTAGGCTCAAGACCTCTACCTATCTTGATCCCTTCAAGGGTTAGAGGTTCAAGACACTCTACCCTCATAGTCTCCTGGGAATGGGTTAAGATCACCTTTAATTGTATGCACTGGGTCACATTCTCAGGGATGATTCATAGCCTATGACACAGTAATTCCACTTTTAGACATATAATAATCTAAAATGCTGACTAGGTTTACACAATATATATAAAATACTTATTTGAAATTTAACAAAGAAAATAACCCAAATGTCTAAAACTAGAATAATCACTAAATTATGTTGACTAGTTATCCAATAATTATAAAATTGTGCTTTAGTTTGTTCAGGCTGCTATAACAATGTTGTAGACTGGAGAATTTCTAAAGAAATAGAGAAATTCATTACCATTCTAGAGGTTCAGGAGTTTATTTCTCCGTGCTCTAGAAGCAAGGAGTCTAAATTCAGGATGCTGACAGATCAGTAAGAGATTACTTCTGCTCCACAGATGACACCTTTTTCTCTGCTTCATAGATGCTACCTTCTTGCTGAATCTTTACATGGTGGGGAGGGCAAGGGGTTTCCCAGGCCTCTCTTTTCTGGGAACTAATGCCATTCATGAAGAGCCCACACTTGTGAGTTAATCCTTCTCCAAAGGCACTGCTTCCTAATGCCATTGCATTGAGGGGTAGTATTTGGCATGTAAATTTGGGGGATTGAAGATGTGACCTGTTATTCCAGTTTGAGGCTAGTCTTGAAATGCAAAAATCCAACTCTGGGCTGGGAAATTCAGAGAAGGAAGGAATATACCACATTCTGACCTGAAACAAGCTCAAACTCTTTCATTTAATTTCTCACAAAAGCATCTCTGTTTTCTTATGACCCTAAAATCCAAGAAGTCCCTGAAACATTTAGAAAAATACTCTTAGGAAAACAAGTTGAGGTATAGGAATTTTCTGACAAAGAGTGTAGGGGGCTGGGGATGTGGCTCAAGCGGTAGAGTGCTCGCCTGGCATGCGTCCTGCCCAGGTTTCAATCCTCAGCACCACATACAAAGATGTTGTGTCCGCTGAAAACTAAAAAATAAATATTAAAAAAAAAATTCTCATTCTCTCTCTCTCTCTCTCTCTCTCTCTCTTAAAAAAAAAGAAAATTAAACTTAAATTAAAAATTTAAAAAAAATTCTCTGTTTCTCTCTCTCTCTAAAAAAAAAAAAAGAAGAATACACACCGGTAAGAATATTAATCATAGAGAATACAGCACCTAAGAAAGAATAGGAACTGCCTGAAACAGCCAGTGGGGTGGAGCCAAAACAAATGGGGGGGGGGGGAGAATGTGTGCAGAATATGGAACATGTTAAAAATCATCCAAAAACCAAAGGAGACCAAATTGTTTTAAGAAAAGTTGATAATGATCACATCTATACTTTTAAAAGAAAACTTTACCTATTGTAAGGAGCATGAAGTGTAGAAGAGTGAGGGTGAGAAAAGGCAAAACTGACTGCAGAGAAATCAGTTAAGCAACTGCTATTGTGGGATCGTAGTGAGGTGCACTGCAATAGTTTTGCACACATACACATTGCAAAATGTACATATGTATATATTAATCTTCAAAAGCATTTGCTCTCAAAGGCTCACTCAGCAGTTAAAAGTATATCAAACAATATTTTTCAAAATGAAGTGAAACTGTTTCTTGCAATATATAACAATACAGGAAAGAAATACATTAGACACTATCATTTGAAAGTTTGTTTCAAGATGTTCATAGATTAGACCCAAGATGGAATTCTTGGTTTCAGTCAAGAGACCGTGATTAATTCTATTTCTAACTGTCCTAGGTGTTTGCTGAAATGCCAGCAATGTGTCGCCTGTTTCACTAATTGAAGTGGCAAGATATTTCCTGCAAGGAATTTGAACCGCTGTAGTACACTGCATGAAAAATCCTTAGTGATGTGGAAAAAGTCTGTCACTGTGTCAAGACCTTCAGTGTCAGTGCAGAAACATGCATATCATGAATTTATAGGTGGAAGAATTGGCCACTTGAGCTGCTTTGGTACCTTGTTGGTTGAGATGATCTGACCTGCTGTAGGAGTCACAGGATAAAGGATGAATGCTGGGTCGTTTTGTAAATTAACAGACTTTGTCTTTTGAGATGAGCATAGTTTACACAAAGAGAAACACCAAAGTTGAAAACTGCTATGACTTTACTTAGGATTAAGTTAAAAAAAAAAAATTGGAAAAATTCACAAAAGTTTCAACATGCTCTGTTGCAAGAGAATACATTGGAACCATTATAGTTCGGTATAAATTATTAATCTGTAAATGGTACACAATAATAAATTAAGTAGAAATAGCATTAGGATTATACAATCACTGAAAATGCTGACATGTTTTTTCAGAATTCTATGCCTCCGTCATGTCTTCCTGCCGGCAAGCTTGATATAGTTTACAATTGCTTGCTCCACTCCTGGGTCTTATATTTTTCCCACTCCATCTCATAGGCATTTTGATTTTGTCTATCTTTCCTTTCCCTAGCCTTTTCTAGGTCATAGGTTTAACCTCCATTTTCATGACCTATAACCAACTTTGACCTTAATTTACACTTGAAGGGCCTTGATTTTATTGCATCAAATATTTCAGCAGTAAATATTCTTGTTCAGAATTTGTACCTTAGAATCTGGTTCCTGGAATTTGTCATGTTCCCATACCCCAAATTCAGTCCCTCTAGCATCAGTACTCCAATGTCTTTAAGGTGGATATCATCTCCTATTATAGACTTTTCAGCTACTGAGGTGCTGAATTCTACCAACTGAAAACCTATTCCATGTTGTTTGCCTACCTTTTCAAAACTCCACAAATGAATGTTCCCATTTCCTGCTACTGTCTAGTGAGCCTTTCTGTTTGCTTTGATGGAAAAAAAAAAAAAGAATACCCTTTGTAGGACAAACCATAGAAAAATCAGCCTATGATCATAGGTGACCAAGAAGGCCACATATTCCAGGTGGTGTAGTTGTAACATGGTGGGGGCCACAATCTACCTGGTTGAGAAAGTGCCTGGAGCCAGTTTTTTTTGTCACATATTATAGGGTTTGTTTGACTTGTTTGGTTTGTGTGAGAAGTTGTTGAGGTTTTAGGGTTTGTTGCTGTAGCATAAATTTCAAAATTAATATAGAAAAAAACTTTTGTCCTACTTTGTTTATAGATTTTAGGGTTGTTAAAGGGCAATATTAAAAGATTAGTAGAAATCCAGTAAGCAAACTAAAACAGAAGTATGTTCCAGGAAGAATAAAAAAACTAAGGCAATTATAGAAAAAGAAAAAAGAATAGTATATTTAGAGACCAGTAATTATCTCAGAATTATTCTGTATCTTCCCATTAGACTCTGTCTCTGAAATACAATTTTCCATGGTCATTTTTATTAGAATTAATTTTTTATGTAGCTATTTCTTACCTAATATGAGTTTCATATGAGAAAGTATATATATTTTCATCATTTTATTCTCTAGATTATTTATCTAATAAACAGTTTGAGTTGTCTAGACTTACAGGATGCCTCTGTTTTATTTTCCTTAAATATGAGTTTGTAAATTAAAAACTTCCTGACTCAGAATTGCACTCTTTAGTGGAAACAAAACAAAAAAACAAAATCTGCTCTACCCTGAGAAAGGCACACAACCCTGCCACATGCCTGTGTAAACAGTGATTTCAACCTGTATTTTTCTGACACATTTGGACTTGTAAGTAATTATAAGCAATATAAGCATTTGTTAAAAATATATTTGTATGAAGTCCTAATAAATGCCTATTACATTAACAACTCTCTGATATGAATAAATACACACATTAGTTATATGTCAAAAGTTAGGTTTGAGCATTTTTAAGGATTCTAACAATTCGCCCAGCAGTATGCATAAAAACATGTTAGAAAAACATTACAGGGACCAATTGTTAAAAACTACTTTTAAGCAGGTCTTACTGTGAAATGCAGGTAACAAAATTATCTAATCAGCAAAAGTATTCACCCGTAAAACATAGAATGAACCACAAATAATATTGTTTGGAACAAGGGATATATTCAAAGAGTTCAGAGATGTCATGAAGGGTTTCATTCTTCATTTCAACAAAACTCATCATCTGAACTAATATCAAAATTTAGAATCCATCTCTACATAATTCTGTTCTGTGTCCAGAGTTTATATTTATTGATTCCCTTAAATGGTTTTGAAGGAGTTCTATTTATTTTATATTCAAAATGGTCTCTGTTGCTTCTGAAGTTCTGGTATTATAGAATGTTGAAACGTGTAGGCCAATTCTCCCATTGCTCATGGTGCCCAAGAAATTCACAGTGATTCTGTTTCTGTCCTATGTGAGTTGGTGAGACAGAAACTAAAATTTATTGGGTCTTCAATCTATTTAAATAAAATTTTAGAATTCAAGATGTGCTAAAATAAGATTTTCATTGGCTAAGTCTGTAGGCTCTAAACTAGCTGTCAAATTCCAAGAGCATCTATAGGGAAGCCACATTGCTATCCCTGTGTAGGGAAACATCAGCAAGTATGTGTAATATTTCAGCTGGTCAGATATTTATCCACGTGTCCCTCACACTTCTTTTTTTTGTGTGTGTGCCATTTAGGTATTTTTTAAAATTAAGTTTAATTGGTATTGCTTTTTATAATTCAGATATTTCTGTTATTAAAAATTTGGGGTAAACTAATATTCTTTCTGGAAAAGAGACACCAACATTTAATGATAGGAAAATTTTGGTAAACAATATCAGAATTGGAGTTTGGAGATTACTGAAGATACTTGAGATCAGCAATGGAGTAGTTGAAACCCAGACACCTATTATAGGAGAAAAGCAATATAGTGCAGCCTTAGCAGAGGAAAACAAGAAAAAACTGAGACAAGTAGTAGTTAGTCTCTGCCCTGTTTTATGGAGTTCCCAGATAACAGCAAATAATGTTCACACCATAAGAACTTGAAGAAAATGGAACTGCTAACAATATAAAACCTAGGCTTCCCTCTAATTTAGATATTGCCAATATTTCATACCCAGGTTAATGGTATTACCTTCTGCCTCCCCAAGAACAGAAGCCTGATGCTGGGATGCCCACCATCAGGAATTTCTGACAGTTTCTCATCAACTACAGAAAAACTTAAAACTCAACTTGATAGACTAGGCACTTCACATTTCGACACTATACTTTCTCTTAAGATTTACCTCCAACATTTCCCTCTGTCTAGCTCCAAACATATTTCTAGGCAGTTACAGTATTTGTTAAATCTGTCTTCTGTGCATGCACTTTCTCTCGCCAGTATGTCTTCTGCTTTTCCAGGTGAGCTCCCGCTTATTTTTCAAGACAAAAAAAAAAAAATTTCTTTCTACCCTTCTCAGATTATCATTGTTGGAATGCTGCAGCTTTGTGTTTAGAGGTCTCTAGGACTCATCAGATTCTCTGTTCCTTGAGGAAAGTGACTCTCTTCTAGAAGTCAATATGTCCGTTGAATAACTTCATAAATTGCATACAAATTATTACCACATCACTCCAGAGGAGTAAGCATATTCCACATTGGAGAAGATTTTTCCTCTTTGTAATAGATATGCCAAACTTCATGGAAATATTCATTCCTTTATTTCTTCTTTAGGTATCTGGGTTAAAATTCTTCATGAGTGTATGCTTAAAAATTAAATGCTGATAAATATGAGTAGAAATGGACAATACCTGAAAGTGTGAAATGAAAATATAGTGATGTATCTTCTTATGTGTAATTTCTGATAAAGATCAAATTTGTTTGGAAAAATAAATGTTTTATCTTAGTACGAAAACTATTTCTATTTCTAAATGTTTTTTATCTTAGTATGAAAACTTCCCTGTGAGTTTTACATAGTAATACTTGGAATTATAACAATGATTAGACTTTGTTAGAACTTTGAAGACCAAGCTATAAAAGTAGTTGATGACATTACAGGACTTTCATAAAATAAGCAATTTAGAGTTTGTGTGCAGGAGCCCTTAGTAATTGAATAACTGGCTGCCATCTAAAAAGGCATTATTATCATTAATATTTTCATTATTTTTAGTGTAATCATATGCCCTATGATTCTTTGGAACAGGCTGATTTTATGCTGTAGGAAAGATGATTAGGTTCATTATTTCATTTCAACATATTTAAGGTTTTACAGAAAACCTGCCCTGTATGACTAAAATAGGCAATTTTTTCACAACCTCAAAGCTCCAATTTCATGATAAATAATTATATGAATAGTGTTATCATCAAAGCAAGACTGGTTTCCTTAATGTTTAATGTACAAAACTTGACTTGAATATGGACAATAATCACTTTGCTCTTCCTCATATAATGAAACTTTGGTGGTCACTTAGTAATAACAGATTTCATTCTTCAAAGATGCTGTAAACACAAAGCATGAAATAAACAGAAGACGAAAAAATATAAGCCAAAAGTTGCAAATGGATTTAAAAATAATGTTTTTGGCAACAATTATGTATTATATATTATATAAATTATATATTGAAGTATTCATATGTATACTTTATCCCTAAAATAATAATTATGGCAAACTTTTATTGAATTCTCAATATAGATCAGTCCTCTACCAAGTATTTTATGTATGATGACTCATTTAAATCTCATCAGGTAAATTGCGGAGGGAAAGTCAGGTTATATTGTATGCACACAAAACAATGCAACTGTGTAATTGTGTGAATCCTACACAAAGGCTGAGACTTGTGGGGGGAACTGAAGGAGGAATTTGGTTAGAAGATTCTATTAGTAAAGAAATTCATTGTTTAATTTAAGAAACACGTTTGGATTTCTAGTACTGAACTTTGAATTCTTGAGATGTGGGATATAACACAAAAGAAATTGTTGGATTGGTGGTTGTACCACTGAAGAACTTTTTTCAACTCTATGGAAAACCAGAGAATGATATATTATGACCTCCTAGAGATGCGCTCACTATGGAATCTTTATCCTTTGCTATATTGATGTCTATCCTACTCAATCCAGTTTTCTTTCTTCAAGGAGTTCCCTTATCCTATAAGATATTCAGTGGTTTTTCATAAAACAAAGGTTCTTCATATTTAAAAAATTAGGTCTTTATTTCATGTTGTTTTTATTCCATATTACTATCCTCCCCCAATGAAGTTTCTGTTTGTTTCTTAGCCATTTAGGCTCTCAAGTTAGCTGTCCAGCTTCATGTAGGAGTCTATAGTTCTTGGCCCCTAATCTCTGCTTCCTTTCAACTATTATTTCAACTTTTTCAGTTCTGAAATTTCCCCCATTCCTGGGACCTCTTTTCCTTGCATGAATCCCTAGAAGTATTCTTTCCACTCTTATTTTTTTTTTTTTTTTGAGGGGAGGTGTGTGGGGAAAGTAGATTCTAGACAATTGTTCTAAACCAAAAACACAACCAATTTTAATTGCTTTTCCAACTTCCTAAAGAAAGAAAATCCAAACACTATGTATGACACAAAAATTTCATTCTGGTCCTACATACTTTTCTAAGTATTTTTACTAAGAAAACATTAAAGAAATATTTTTAAACATACTCTTCTGTATATGCTGCAGTCAATTCTAGTTATTTGTGGTAGTTATGATCCATAAAATTGCTATGAACAAAGAATCATTGGTGCCTAAGAGACACACCAGTTAGTTCACTCTGAGCTTGTTCCAATATATTATTAACCAATCAACACATTAGATTATTTCAGTAATGCTTTTATTTAAAGACACCCTCAATATTTACTTTTGACCCTTTAACATTAAATTCACAAACATCAGTTTCACGAACATCAATGCTTATAACATGTACTTTAAGTTATCTAATGATGTGATTTCTCTATAAGTTATATCACAGCTTCTTTTACCTGGAAATATAAGCCAGTACTTCAAGCTGTGCTTGGGAGTCATTTTAAATGGCAAAACAACCAATAAAAATCATGTAAATGAGAAAAACAAGGCATTAGAAATGCATCACCAAGAAAAGGATACTTACTTAGGGTATGAGAGCTTAAAAAGAAAGAGTGTTATCTTTTTTTTTTTTTTCCACCTCAGCTGGGAATGTGCATATCAGGCAACTTGAATTTTTCTCCACTGTGTGTCTGTTTATGAATGAGTGTGAAAGCCTTGAGGGTTACAGATTTTAGGGAGTAAGTGAATTGCAGGTGCAGAATCCACAAGTAGAAGGGGATCGTCTACTTGCTTCTAAATGAAATAGAAAAAAAAGTTGCAAGAGGATTTAAAAATAATGTTTTGACCACAGTCATGTGGTTCTTATATACTGAAGAATTCACATGTATCTTATCTCCTCTGAAATAATGATTATGACTTTTTATTAAATTTTCATCATCGCCAGGCACAGTGGCATATGCCTGTAATCCCAGCTACTTGGAAGGCTGAGGCAGGAGGATTGTTGAGTTCAAAACCAGCCTCAACAAGGGCAAAGTGCTAAGGAGACCCTTTCTCTAAATGAAATACAAAATAGGGCTGGAGATGTGGCTCAGTGGCTGAGTGCTCCTGAGTTCAATCCCTGGTGCCCCCCCCCCTAAAAAATTAAGTATGACAACTCATTTAAATTATGTAAATTGTGGTGGGGGAAGTCAGGTTATATTGTACTAGGTAGTATTTTCAGAGGGAAGAATGCATAGCCAGGTAGCACTATGAAGGTGAATTGAAGTGTAATGTGTGATTTCAGGAGATTAAACAGAAAACAAGTGTCAGAAAAGAGTGAGGTGCAACCCCAAACACAGTGTATTAGGAGCTGACAGTTACAAATAACCTGTTAAAGTCAAATGTATTCTAAACTCAAGAATTATGTCTAGAATTTCAAATCAAATGTAGCAAACATGCTACCTTCTTGGGAAAAGTATCACATGCTGTAAACTTTAAAGTATTGGCTCCAAAGACTCTGCATAATATTTCTAGCTAAGTTTTCAAGAAAATGTAATCATTCAGATTTTTTTCCCTCTTTTTACCCTTATATGTAAATTCTTCCTTTATTTTCTGAGGAATTCTATGTGGCATGACATCTTTCCGGACTGTGTGGAAAAGAGAGACATATCTGAGGAACAAGATGAATGTAAAACTTTTAATTATGTCTTGGCTAAAATTTGCATGAGAAATTAAAGTGTAGGCCTGGCCTCATACCCTTAACCTAGCATTCAGTGAAAATTAAATAATTAAAAGGATTACCCATGCTTTTAAAGGATAACCTTTAGAGTCAACTCAAAGTAGAGTGTTTTATATGTCAATGAGATATATGTAGTTAAGTAGCCAAGAAAATTTCACCTAGAAACTCGCTTGTTTTCTTTTTTAACATTATAACATAGGCTAACTCTCTTTGACCTATGATGGATAAATCTCATATCTTAAACTCCCACTCAGCCTGTACTCTTATTATGAGCTCCCTGTTTCTACTTCACACCATTGCTGCTTTCCTTAAAGAGTCATTATACTCTTGACATTATTTTATCAGCTAGGCTATTGTAAACCACCTAATTCCATTAACAAATCTATGAAAAAAGGGCGAGGAGGGCAGTTATTTTAATTAACAAGTTGCTTTTCTACCACAAAAAATAATAATAACCGTAAAACGATGGAACTACCTTGAAAGCAAATTTAAATTAACAGCTCTAAGTAGGTTAGCTATAAAATGCTTAGATATAAAGAAAAAAAATGAAATAGTAAAGAAGACTAAGACATGGGAATCTTCAAAGGAAGGTTCTCTAGATACTTACCACTTTGTAGTAAAATTCTCTCAGTATATTAAAATATTGGATCCAGCACAGCAAATAGAGAGGGGAAAACCAAAGATTTTTAGGGAAATAATGCATGTATGATCTTTTCCTGTCCCTTATTAGTGACTTGGGTATTTCTAATCTTGTTCCTATCTGCATTTTGTGTATTATTTCCTTTATCATTCAATGCAGTAACTTTCGAAAAAGAAGTCTTACCACTTGTGTCTAATAATATTAGTGCCTCTGTATTCCTAATATCCTATTTGTCTTCATTCAATTGGTTTATGCTCTAATTTCAGGATTTTTGTTTATTGTACATTTTTCAACTCCAAGCAAATATTATTGTTTTTCTATCTGCTTAAATAGAATCAACAGGTCTCAGAAAACATCAGAAATATAATAGCCGATTCATTTATGCATACTCTGGTAAATATTTGAGGAACTGTGTTAGATTCTGGTCAGTAATCAATAAGGAAATAAATCAGGCTGGTTCCCCACTCTCCTGGTACTTACTGTCTAGTAGAAGAGACAAATGTAATAAGACAACCACACAAATAAAAGTATAATTACAAACTGTGGTGCAAGTACAGTGGAAATTCAATTGTATGAGTACAAAAATTGCAGTGAAAACCCTGGGGTCAGGGATGGTTTTCCTGAAGAAGTTAAACTTGAGCTGAAATCTAACGACAGGAAGGGGATGTGGTAGGTATCACATCATAAAAGAAGCCCCTGCAAAGACCCTACAAAAGGGAAGGATGAGAATGTTTAAAGAGCAAGAGATCAGCGAGGTAGAGGGAAGTGTGATGGCAGATGAGAATAACAGGGTCAAAGTCACGAGCATTAGACATCTGTGGATAGTCTTTTGGGTCTAGTATTCTGACACAATTCCAAGCCATAGAGTTTTAAACTAGGAGTGGATGAGGGGAGTGAGTGGCAGGACCATATATGCCCTTTGAAAATTCTGTTCTCACCAAAATCAATCTTTCTAAATTTGTCAACACAAGAATTACAAATTTTAGCACATAAAGATAGATTTTCCTCTATTTTGTATGTAATAATGAACAGAATTTAATATATTATTTAATACTCATTTGGTCCCTAAGCTAAATATTACTTGCTGTGTCGATTTTGAAATACGTTCTTCAACCTGTCACATTTCATGTTTATAACTAAATTATTAATGTTCCCTGTATATAGGATAAAGATGAAGTTTTAATTATGTCTTAAATATTACATAACCATGACCTTGATAGAGCAGCATTTTATGATAATCTGATGTATCTGATCTAAATAAAATACTTTCTTATTTTCAAATCACTTCTGTATTACATGTCATAGAACAATTTCCAAGAGGATTGTGAGCGATAGAGCTTTGGGCATCACTGTCTTACTGCATTTGGTTGTTTCCCTTTATTTCTACTGGAGGAAAGAAGCATGCAATTTGCTTTGATTTCTTGTTTCTTTGATGAACTGACCTCCTATATTGCCTTGGTTATTCCTTCTATGATGCACCCTTGAGCAGTTTTCCAAGTATGTTAACTGCTGCTTCTGAACATTCCTACTCAGAAGTATTTACACAATCTTGGGGCTCTGCCCTAAAACAACTGCACCTTATTTTCAAATGATTTGTCTTTTGAGCAGCAGCCAGGTTAGAGCTACAACCCTATGGGCCAGAACATATAGCACATACAATATTTTGAAATATATAATTAAGACATTATTATTCTTTATAGTAATGTAAGAAATGTGACACTTTCTCAATAAATCTATATTTCTTCTCAATAACAATTTGATTTTGTTACTCCTGATGTAGATGATACCAGTATACATATGGCTATCTCTGAAACAGTATTTTTTTTCCACCCAAACCAAAAAGTCATCAACAGGAATTTATGAGTATCCTAATCTTTCTATGGTAATCTTTATCTATGTATTTGAATGAGAAACCCAATACTGTATTTTATTATTTATTCCATTAACTATTCACTAATAGTAAACTAATGAGCAATTAGCAACATACCAGGTGCTGGGGCTACAAAAAAGAAAAAAGACACGGTTCCTGCCTTCAGAGAGTTCTCTGTCCAGCAGGGGAGAAGAACATTTAAAATAGGCAGTCAAGCATGATCCCTTATAGAATTATGTTCAAAATATCACTGGGGTTCCAAACTGAAAACTATCTGGGAGGCTATAAATTATAAGATCAATTTGCTGATTGGACACGGCATTATTGTTACAATTTCCAGAAATAATCTAAAGACACTCTGATCAAAGTTCTATAAAACAGATAGTAGTTCATATTTTCTTGAGGATCAGAGCAGTTAACTTTAATTTCTATTATACCACTGTCTATTATGCTCTTTCATGTCAGAATGAATCCTGGTTCCCTGAAAATATTCATGGCATGCACTTACTGTTCATCAATGAATCATCCCTGGAGCCCAGTGCTTGGTACCTCATCATCGGGGCATATTATATTCAATAGCAACACAAGATGACAAATGTGTTTTATTTTTTTTAAAACTGTGTCACATCGCTTAAAGCCTGGTTAAACATCCTTATCAAAATACATACTGATAAGACAGCTGTGCTCTACTTTTGTTTTACCAAACCTAGCAAGTATTTTATTTGCAATAAAGAAACTGAAGGGCCATCAAAGTTGTGTAGAGCCATCTGCTTCTGAAATTAGTTTCATACAGGGATTTAATCCTCAGTAATTCTCAACTACTTATGATTCTAGAAATGGATTGTATTTTGTAAGTCTACAGTTAACTACAGACATCTAATTCTATGCTGTCACCTTATATCAAGTGTGTTTGCACCATTTTCCAAATAACAAAGACATGGTAATAACCTAGGACTTATACTTGGTAATGAATCATATCACAGGGCTCTGTCTGTCTAAACAAGTACTAGGAGCTCTATATGCCTGCTAAGAAGCATATGGAGAAACATGACATATGATCCAGTTTATAAAAACACAACTTAAAAATTTAATGTAGTTAAAAGCAGGTGGGAATTCTATAAATAATGAGTTGGACTAGATTTCATCAACATTGCAATTGGGATTGAGCATTCTGTTGCTATTCCTTAATTTTCCTCAGTTTCTTGGGATGAAGGATAACTCATTCACCACATTTTACATATCCGTGCATTTCTACAGGCATCTTTGACCCATTTTTCACAAAACATAAGTAATTTATATGCAAGCTTGAATATATGTGGCTTAAATCTGTTTTAGGATATTTAAATTAACAAATTTATTTTTAACAGGACACCTTTTTGTTAAGTCACTCCCTCCACCAAAATTGTCAATTTTTATTTGAATTTATAGTTTACTTTCTTGTATATTGGATAGTCTGACAGATGATTTTTGAGTTGCTAACTTCCATCCTGTTTCTAAGACTGTAAATGCTGCTGCTTTTCCTCACTAATGATTAGACTTTGACTCATTTAAGTATGCTGTGACCCAAGCAATGAGCAAAGTTGCTGGTTCACTAACAGAATTGCACTTTGTGAGACTGTGTCTAAACAGAGCACTATGAGATATGAAACTTCATTCCCTTGAGTTTGTAAATAAAAAAATAGTGTATATAAGTACAATGAGAAATATCTTCTATTTTTGAGAAGTGAAAAATATTGCTTTGTATAAGCAGAAAAAGGAATGTGATATTGGTTAAAAATGCAAGATTTATAATATTTGTAGCATTCTTGATCTTTTTTGGAAGTACATAATAAATTTCTTTCACTAAATGAATGTATATAAAGTGGTTCTTTTCATTTAGAAACAAGTACACTTATGTATTCTAGATTTATCTATTTTATTAAAACACTTTGCATTCTACATATATTTATATGATCCACAAAGAAATCAACACTATGTAAATGAGCTTCCTTTGAAAACTAATGAAATAGCCTTTGAAATGCTAGTAACATGCATATCCAATATAAATTACTAACATCCATTTTAATGCTTTTGACTTCATAGCAAGTCCTACTGGCCATATAATAGTATTTAAATAGCAATTGATTTTTTTTCTTTCAATTCATTGGAACAATATCCATTAATAGATGTGCATCAGTCAGTGGAGATATAACTATGACTAAATCAAACATTACCTCTCCTTTCAGGTAGATTTGATTACACTTTAGAGCATAAAATGAATAATCAAAAGCAAACAACAAATATCTATGTTTACTTTACGTAAGTACCATAAAAGAAAAAAAAAACAACAGTCACCATCCAGTGAAAATAGTTCATAGGTGAATGCAAGAGTCATAGAGTAGATAATTATGAACTTGAATCTGTGCTCTGATGTTTAGAGGTTTGGACATTTTCAGTGCTGACAGAAATAAACTATGCATTCAGATGGAACATTAAAATGATTTTTACATAGAGAAAATTATCCTTATACAGAAACACAGTACCATACTTTGTGAAACTAATCACCTTTTCTGATTAGTGATGAGGAAATTATTTCATCTCATGAACAAGTCAATGTTCACTTTATAGTATCTTCATCTCACTTAAAATGCTTTGATGTAATTTTGACACACAATAAAGTTAATTATATTTATTCTAATACTTCTAAATAATTTCCTTAAAGAACTGGAGATATAAAATTAACTATTTTTATATATTTATGGGACTAAGAGAAGATTGAGAATCATTGGCACAAAATATTAAGGTGTAACTGTTATGTAAAATATATAATTTTTTCACATTGAGAAAAGCATGTCATTGTATTCTGGTGTTCTGATTTAGGAAAAAAAATCTATAAGCACAAAAATAATAAATGAAATTTCACTTTACACATACACACAAACTCTTATTTATAAGATAAATATGTACTGAAAATAAAATGTATTGATTTTTACTAAGTAGATACTACTATTGGTCTAATACCTCTCTTTTGACTTTATCACTATTGTTTCATAAATGTAAATATTAAACACAGTCATTTAGGGTCTTTATATGTTATGTTCTCAGTTCAGGTATTTCTTCTGTTACAATGCTTCATAGTCTGGGATATATATATATAGCTCAGGGGTAGAGTACTTGTACTTAGTCTGCATGAACCTTTGGGTTTGATCCACAGCATTGGAGAAAAAGTTTCTGATGTTAATTATAACTTGGAGATGAAACATGGCAATATACCCATAGTGCTCCTTTTTTAAAAAATGTGATCATTTTATTTAAAATTGATTTACAGTGTGAAAATGTATTCTTCATTCCTAGTTATTATAGTGACCTTGTTACTGATGTATAAAAACACAGTGGATAATGTACAAATTTGATGAAAGGAATTAAAGAAGACACAAAGAAATAGAATGATATTATACATACGTGGATTAGATGCTTAATGTTGTTAAAATATTCAAACTATTCTAAGCAATCTGTGGATTCAATGCAATGACTATCAAAATCCCAATGGCAGTTTTTATGGGAACAACAAAAATTTAAAAATTCATATGAAACCACAAAAGACCAAAAATAGATCAATTGTGAGAAAGAGACAAAAAGCTAGAAGCTCATCCTTCCTGATTCTAAAATATATTACAAAGCAATAGTAATGAAGACAGTACGAAGTAGTGTGAACAGTGCAATAACAAAGAGATTGAAGTAATAATTAAAAACCTCCCAACAAAACAGCTTTTCCAGGACCAGATATCTTTACAGCTGAATTCAGCAAAACTTTCAAATAACTAAAACCACTGCTTCTTAAATTCTTCCAAGAAAAGCGGAAGCTGGAGATAATACAACCTAACACATTTTACAAGGCCAACATCACTTTGATACCTAAGCCAGATGGCACAAGAAAACTAGGACCCAATATCTCTTATGAACATTGTTGCAAAAATACAATGTTAGCAAATCAAATCCAACAGCACACCAAAAGTGTTAATAAAACATGATCAGTTGATTTACCCTGGTATGCAAAGCTAATTAAACAAATGCAAATTAATGTGATGGGTCACATTAACAGACTGTAAGACAAAAAATACATGATTATTCTTAATAAATGCAAAGGAAGAATTTGGCATATTTTAATATTCTTTCTTTATACACTTTTAAAAACTTACAAAAGAAATATTCTTCAATTGAATAGGGACCATTTATGAAACACCTATAGCTGACATCATAATCAGTATAGGCAAACTGAAAGCTTTTTCTCTAAGATCTGATACAAGGCCAGGATGCCCATTCTTATTACTTCTATTTAACATGTACTAGAAATACTACCAAGAACAATTAGATAATATAAACTACAATAACAAAGTATTTGAATCAGAAAGGAAGATGTAAAATTATTTCTGTTTGTGGATTACATAATCCTTGTGATGGATGGTATATGAGGTACATGCCAAAAATTCATGTGTGAGACAATGTAATAATGTTCAAAGGTAAAGTGATATAAACTAATAAGTGGATTAATCCACTTGAATGGATTAACTGAGTGGTAACTGTAAGCTGTAAGGTGTGATGGGAGGGAGTAAGTCACTGGAGTCTTGCCTTTGGGTTTTTATTTTGTCCCCGGTGAACCATGTTCTCTTTGTTTTCTGATTGTCATGAACTGAGTGGCTTTCCTTTGCTACAATGCTCTGCTTTACATGGGCTCAGAGCTATGAAGTCAGTCAACCATGGATTGAACCTCTGAAACCATGAATCGAATTAACTTTTCCTCCTCTAAATTGTTCTTATCAGGACTTAGTTTACAGTGACACAAAGCTGACTAAAACAGTCCTCTACTAAGAAAACTCCAGATTCCACCAAAAAGAATGTTAGAATAAATTAATTCAGTAAAGTTGTAGGGTTTAAGATCAATATACACAAATCCATGGCATTTCAATACACAAATAATAACCTAGACAAAAAAGAAATCAAGAAAATCCTATTTATAATTGCATAGATAAATAATATAAAATGACTTAGGAATAAGTTTAACCAAATGTATAAGAATTACATTCTGAAAATGATAAAACAAATTGAATAGGACATAAACAAATGGAAAGATATTCAATGCTCATAAATTAAAATAATTAATATAATTAACATATCCTAAAGAAATATACTGATTCAATGCAATTTATATCAAAATTCAAGTGGCATTCTTCATAGAAATAGAAAAAAAACCCACACAATTTTAAAGTTTCTATGGAAGCACAAAAGACCTGGAATATATTGGGATATTTTCAGCCTTTGAAAATGAGGAGATCCTGCCATTTGTCACGACTTGGATGGTCCTAAATACATTTACTTTAAGTGCAATTATTCTAAGTGCAGTTAGCCAAATCCAGAAAGAAAATAATAAATAATTTAACATATATATGGATAAACAAAAATCAAATATACAAAGAGAATGAAATAGTGATTACCAAGGTTGGGAGGGAGGATGAGGAAATGTAGTTCAAAGAATGAAAAGCAGCAAATATATAGGTATGATGAACAACTTGAAAGACTTAGGTATAAATGAAAACAATAGTTAATATAATAGAATATGGGGAGCTAGGGTTGTGGCTCCATTGTAGAGTACTTGCCTAGCAAATGTGAAGCCCTGGGTTTGATCCTCAACACCATATAAAAAATTAATAAGTAAAATAAAGGTATTGTGTCCAACTATAACTAAAAAATAAATATAAAATATACAATAAGGGCCTGGGAGTACAGCGCAGTAGTAGGGTGTTCATCTAGCATTCAAGAGGCCCTAGGTTCCCTCCATAGCACTATAAAACAAAATAATTTCAGGATTTTATGTCAAATGAAAACCTCATAGCTGTTCTTGCTCCATAGTAGGGAAAAATGGGCATCTTTGTAAGATTATGTTAATTTGTTCTACTATAGTAAAGTATCCCTCCCTCCTCCCTCCTTGCTCTCCCTCCCCCCATTTATGTATGTATGTATATATAAAACATGACACTTAATGAAATTTGATAATTACAAAAAGAAATACTCCATGATTCCTTTTATATAAGGAATCTGAAATAGTCAAATTTATGGAACCAAAAAGTGGAGTGGTGGTTTTCAGATATTGCGCAAGGGGGAAATGAATAATTACTAATCAAAGAGCATAAAGTTTCAGCCATCCTAGTTGAATAAAATCTAGAGATCAGCTATACAAATTTGTATCTTTTGTCAAAAATACTGTATTTTATACACTTAAAAATTTAAGAGAAACTCGTGTTAAGTATTCCTGCCATGATCGAAATTATTTTGGTATCTTAATTCATATTTCTTTTATATATCACTTAAATACCCATATAAATTTTTAATTTTATTTGTATTTCCAATTTATATTTCCAAATATGTAGGAATATGTAAGACAAACTTTAGAATACCGATTCATTCTGAGAGAAGTATGGAAGACAAGGAGTTTTAATTTGCTCTGCCTATAATCAAATGTCAATTCAAGATACAAGAACAGTCCACACTGCTACTTCTGCATATTACAGCCATAGAAAGAAAGTGCCAAATGTTCTAATGACTCTCCTTTTCATATCTATTAAGAATTGTCTAGCATTCAAGAAGCTCTAGGTTCTATCCCCAGCACTATAAAACTATCTCTGGAAGATTACTTTAGGATGATGATCCCTTCTTACTGCTGTGCTTATGTTAAGACTAAAAACGGATTGGAAGGAAGAAGATATCATGTAGTAACATTAAAAAAAGATGTTACTGAAACTAATTTTTCTAGTTCTTAATTAAATGAGACAGGTAAACCATTTCTCAGAGCCCAAATTTGACATCCATAGTAGGTAACTTGAGGTGGTATATTAATACTGAGACCCATTATTAAAATTTAGCCCATTGCTGTAAATTTATAAGCCATACTGATGGTTGCCCCAGTCTGGCTGGACACAAATCAGGAGCCACTGAAGCAGGAACAAACTTTATTTCTGAACTCCACCAGCACATTCCACACATGCTCCCCTGGAACTCTCCCAAATGCCGCAAGGCTCCTCCAGCCTTGGAACTCCCTCCTCCGGCACTTCCCCAACCAATGCGAACTCTCCAGGAATCCCTGCTAGAACTCCAAAGTAGCCGGCTAAGGCAGATAGTAATGGCTCGCCTTTCAACCAATACTGTTGGCGAAATGCCAGGGGCCATTCCAACTCGGCTGTGGCTCTCAGCAGATAGTAAAATAGATATTTACTTAAGTTAGAAGGATAAAATTGGAGGTTAGAATTAACTTTGGTATAATTTAAAAACATGTAACATTAAGCTTTTTCTTAAATGTTACGTATCTATTGATTTTGACCATCCTTTGGGGAAAATTAAGTATCATTAAAAAATAATAGTGTCAAGCTTCAAGAACTACTTAAGAAGATTGCTTCACTTAGCCTTTTGCTTATTCTTGTAACAATTTCCTCTCCCCCTTCCTTGACCCCATGTGTTTAAAAAAAAAAAAAAATGACGTGGAGAAATAGCAGGACAGCTGTAGCTCTGATCCAAACTAAAATAAATAAATAAATGAATAAATTGCCCCAAAGTACTCCTATCTGGGCATGAACTTCCCCTTGGAGTTTCAGTGCTGTAGGTATCAACTACTAAATAAGTTTTAGTACAGAATAGCGGCAGTTAATTAATATAATTGATTTTTTTTTCTCAACAAAATTGCATTCTCTTTATGTACAATTGTATCATAGGGAGAGTTAAGTTTAGAAAATTGGAACAAGATGTAATTATCAATTATGTGTACCTTTGGGTCCATGGACATTATTATCTTTTAATGACTTTGTTCCTTTTCATATGCTTATTTGGAAATTATACAGTTACTATTCCTTTTAGAGATGTGCAAATTATGTTCTAACACAATGATATTGTAATTAAGAAAAAAAATGGTCAGATACTTCTATCATCCTTTGTATATTTTGATAAAGAGCAACTTAAAAAAAATCCTATAGGGAACAATGAAACAAAATGGCTAAAATGTGCCTCAAGAATATGTCCTTTTTGATATCCCTTGTTAATATTTTTATGGGCCTTTTAGGTTTAAGTGATTTTTAATGCAACAGGTGCTTGCCAGGTAGGTGTGTGTGTGTGTGTGTGTGTGTGTGTGTGTATGAACTTTTTTTTTGCACAATATCATACATTTCAGTCTTTATCACAGTGGGATCAATAAAGTAACAGACCGCAATGCATTAGCATCATAAAGGAAATGTAATAAATGACTTTATAACTGTAGTAAAAGTTGCATGAGCACCAGCAGCTGTACCAGAGATGTTGCTACAGCAGCGCTTTATGACCTAATAGCACTCAGTGGGCTGCTAATATTATGTGTGTGTGTGATGCCAGCAGTTTCCAAGGCCTGGATTTCAATTCAATAAATAATTGAAAGCACTTTTAGGCCCTTCCATAAAATGTTTAATAAGAGATCAAACCCTCCCTCCCTGTAGTGGAAAATTAAATAGTTTTTACGGGAGTATTTTATGATGAAATTCTAACTACTAACTGTGGGAAAACTGGTGTTTTTAAACACAGCAGTTGAAAATAAAGAATGTTTCAAAGAGTTTGTATTATCTTGAATTTCATTAACAGCTTCTTAAATTTTTCTTCTTTGCTAAAGTTTCTGGCTTTTAGATCTTGAAGATTGCCTGTAAGAGCAAGAGTTGCTAAAATAAATATAAGCAGTGTGGCACAGTCATGAAGCACTGTGGAAATGAGTCTGGAATACAAAAGAACCTGAGTATTGTAGTGAGTCAGTATTCCAAAAATGGCAGTGTAATGTTCCTGTACTGTGAATGTGCAGTTCTCCATAGGTTCTTCACATGTTAAAGACAAAAAGTGAGAGTCATTTTCCCATCTCATTCACAGAACAGATGAGGTGTGAAATGCATGCTGAGTAGAAGAAAATTTTATTTAAAGTTCTATTTGAGAGATTGGGTTCCATTTAAATCAAAAATTTTAAAAATTCCTTTTAAAAGAAATTCTAATGGTCATTCCTGTTACTACATATAAAATTATTACTGTTGTTTAAAGAGGAATGAATTTATACCTGTAGCTACTTTGTTAAATGACTACCTTTAATTGGGTGTTCAGATTTTGAAAGGGAATTAATATATACACTATATCAATTGAAGTGAGGTTACTAATCAATTATCACAAACACTGTCAATTACTCCATATGGCATATGCTCTTAGTTAATCAAATATGCATCATTAGTAGGCTGTCATCTTAATGTGATGTGAAAAGACAAAAAAAAATAGGATTTTTTTTATATAACAAAAACTTGTCTAAAATTGTCTTGAGAAAGATTTAACAAATACATTTATGGTTTAATATTTGAAATGCCTTTAATCATAGATTTGAAATGATGCTTTATTGAGTAGACTGCACATGGGTTAGGAAAAACACATATTCAAGCTTGTCATAAATGTTTCTTACTATACAGAGTGCTGTCCCTCTTCCTTTTCATTTCTTTCCTTTTGTCTAGTTGTGTATTACAGTTTAAAAGTCCAGAAAATTTGAAAAGATATTTTATAATACACTGTTTTTGAGCATCTCCATTTTGTCTATATTTGCTAATCTCTTTTGTGTGTCAATTTCAATATCATCACATTTACCATCACATTTAAATTTTCTCTTGCACAGAGTTGAACACCAAATTTTAAGATAAAGAAATCTATAATTGCTGTGACCAGTGCAGCAGCCAAACTAGCAGGCTCTGGCCAGGGGCAATGGGAGATTGGAAAAAATAAAGTCAACACATGCAGATCTTGAAGATAAAGCTCGGGTCCGATGAAGCATTGCTCTCTGCTGGAGAAGCAGGTCTAAAGAATTACACCAGCAATCCTTATTATACATGTCTCTATATCAGATTGAAGAGTATGGAAGAATTATTCTTTGTATTCATGAAAGTTAGCAACAGTATGCAGCTATTTCCTCAGTTACATTCTACAGTTGCAATGTGCAATTTAGGAGCATTGTGCAGCTCTCAAGAAAGTCCATTGTTTAAGTTACTAATTCTCTGGCACATTCAGGAGCAGCCAATTGGTGAAACATTGTTGTTGTTTTAGCAAGGAAGTTCCTTCATTCCCAGGAGCTCCTGTGCCTGAGATTAAGGTCCAGGCTGATAAGACTCTAGCATGGAGGACATCTCCATAGCAACCGGGCATCCTATGCCTTTGTACAGAAACTTTCCCAGTCACCAAGTTTGCCACAGCTATGAAGTCATCAGAGGTCTCCAGTCACTGTCACTGCTCTCCACATACAAATCTCCCAACAGTGTTTGGATGGGGCTAACTGTTCAACTGTGCACAGAGTCTTTATATACCATCCTGACATAAACTCCTATTGATTTCATCCTTCCCCTATCTAAGAAGCAGGGACTTGAAAGGGCTCAATAAATCAAGGCATATTGTCACCAGCCATGTTTAGATCCAGTGAGAAAATTTGGAAATGGAGTAAGAAGTAAAAACTACCAAGCTTCCTTCCATGGAGAAGAATAAAAGAACAGGAAGCAATTAAAATGGACCATTCTCTGCTGTCCAAAGAGGGATTAATTTCTCTTTCAACACTATTTTTCTTTATTTTCTTAAACTACAGCCAGCCCTAATGTGCTGTGCTGTATGTGAGAGAAGATGGACAGACTGTAATTACAGCCTTGTTTCCCCATTTGAGAGGCTGCTCCCTCCATACCAACCATTTCTCCTGTGGATGGATCCCTCTGACACCACCTGTATGGAATTCTGATTTTGTTACAAGGTTCTGAAATGTGTTAAAGTGGTTCATAATTATCTCTCCAGCTACTCTGCACCTCACACTGAAAATTGACCATGTGTGCTGTTTTGGTTTTTTTTTTTTTTTGCACCTACTTTCTGTCTAGCTGCGTGTCCAGTGTGCTTATCACTTTTGCAATGAGATGGAATGAAATATTAAAGCCTCACATGTTAAAGTTGAAACATCAAAGAAATTAAGACCTAAAATCAATTTCCTCACCCTTATAATTAGATGGTTCCCTGCCCCAAACGTTTGAGTTAGAAGAAACTACTTCGAAAATTCCTGTATTGAATTCTGCCCCCTCTTATACCAAAGGACTCTCCATTCAGAGATGAGCTGTGGTCTTCCTGCTGCCAGATTCTGGGCCAAAGCTCAGCAATGTGTGTATTGCCTTTAGAATTCAGAAAATTGGGTCCAGGTCAAATTTCTCTTCATCTTTGATTTTTATAGAGGACAAAAATTGAGTAAATTAAAGGATAATTGACTAAACACCAGTAGTAGAATTTTAGAAAACAAAATGAATTTCCTAAGATAAAACTATCTACCTGAATCCCATTGGTTAGGATTTCAGAAAACCATAACAAAGATTCAAATATGAAAGGTGAGAAGGGAAGGAAAAGCCTTCTTGTCTAGGATGCTGATCAGCCTTGGCATGAAATGAGAGCTCAGTTGAAAACCTCTTCATTAAATGTTTGCTTTTATACATTTCTTACATCTGGGGGAAAAATCTACAAATTACATATTTTCTCATCTGTCAGAGAATGGCATTCAAATAATTGTTGACCTCTTGTGACTTGTAAATTTCAGAGGGTAGCAGCTCAAACCTGGGTCTTATTTTTATGCCTCCCTTTCTCCCACATAATGTCTTTAAACCCCTTAATTTCCATTTCCTCTTTAAGCCCTTTGTTTTCCAATCCTAGAGACATAAAGCTAATACCTTCGCTTCTGAATATGGAATTATTGAATCTCTAAAATCTAACTTTAAAAAAAAGATGTCTCTATGAACCCATATATGTGTCAACTGCCACATCATCATTAGCAATTCCTGAAGCTGCCATTGCTTTTCCTGCCACCACTTTTTATGTTGACATTTCCATAACATTTTTATTTGATATTCTGAACCTTTCTACTCTTTGATTGAACCTGTTTCTGAACTCAGCCTCTGTCTTTGCTGCCTTTTGGGGGTTCATGTAATTTCTGGATGGGAATGCCATCTTTTTCCTTTATTTTCTGGCATAACATGCTTTATGTATTACTCCTCATGGGGATACCTGTATGTGCACTAATTTCAAATCAGTGCATTCTAGGCCTGCTAAAACCACCCACTGTTCAAGGAATTCACTTTCTGCTAATCCCCCAGATGAAAAATTCCATGTAGCAAATTGATTCTTTACATAGCAACATAAAACCCAACCTGGACAGTTATTTGCCTTCCAGGCTTTTCTCTCGTAGGTATTGTTTTATTTTGCATTCTTGCAAACTTCTGAAGCTGTTCATATAAATTGCTACATCAGCTTCAAACTTATCCAGTAAGTTTTGTGGGTTTGCAGCTAAATTGAGTGGAAGGTACAGGGATGGCCCATGTGCCCTCTGCCTCTGCACATGCATAACCTTCACCATTACCAACACCCCACCAGGTATCCTCCAACAACTTCCAAGGTGCTTATACAATGGATTTGAAGAAAAATATAATGATATGTGTCCATGTCAAGGTATCATACAGAGTACTCTCACTGCTCTAAAAATCCTCTGTGCTATCTATGAATGCCTCCTTCCCCTGTAATCCCTGCCAATCAATGATCTTTTACTGTCTCCAGAGTGTCATATACTGTACAGCCTTTTCAGATTGAATTCTTTCACATAGGAATATGTATTTAATTTTCCTTTGTGTATTTTCATGACTTGAGAGCTCTTTTTTCATTATGTGTTGAAAAATATTCCATTGTCTATTTGGATGTCCCAAAGTTTATCCATTTACCTATAGAAGAACACCTTGCTTCCTTCCAAGTTTTGACTATAATGAATGAAGTTGAAAATATCTATGTGATGGTTTGTGTGTGAACATACGTTTCAATTCATTTGGGTAAATATCAAGAAGTTTAATTGCTGAATGATATGGTAAAAGTAAGTTCTGTTTGAAGCTGCAAAACAGTCCTTTAAAATGGCTATATAATTTTGCATTCCAAGAATGAAATTTCTGTTCATCCACATCCTCACCAGCATTTGGTGTTTTCAGTGTCGTATAATAGGTATATAGAGTTATCACCTTGCTGTTTTAATTTGAATTTCCCTGATGACATATGATGTAAATCATCTTTTAATACCTTATATGCCACTGTATCTTCTTTTTTTTTTTTTTTTGAGGGGAGGTGTTCCTGGGGATTGAACTCGGGGACACTCTACCACTGAGCCTCAGGCCCAACCCTATTTTGTACTTTATTTTTAGACAGGTTCTTACTGAGTTGCTTAGTGCTGTGCTGTTGCTGAGGCTGGCTTTGAATTTGTGATCCTCCTGCCTTAGCGTCCTCAGCCTCTGGGATAACTGACCTGTGCTGCCACACTCAGCTGACACTGTGTCTTCTTTAAGAGGTGACTGTTAAGATATTTGAGACATTTTTTAAATTGAGATATTTATTTTCTTCTTGTCAAAATTGTTTTTTGTGCATATTATAGATAACAGTCTTTTATTGGATGATTTTTTCCCCAAATATTTTCCTTCCTGCCTGTGACTTTTTAATTTGGGTGAAAGTATTTTAAAGTCATTTTTTTCCCTATTGATTTCAAATTAAATTCTATTACAATCAGGGAACATACACAGTATACTTTCAATCTTTTATTACTTCTTCTTAAGATTCATTTTACATCCTGATGTTACAGCTTGAACATGAAATTTCCCACGGGCTAATTATCTGAAGGTTTGGTTCAATTGTAACAATATTCACATTGGGCTCTCAAAGTGATTGGATCATGAGCTCTGATTTCATCAATGGTTTAATCTATTGATCATATTGGTGGACTATAAGGAAGTGTGGTGGGGATTGTAGGAGGTGGGTTCTAGTTGGAGAAAGCAGGTCACTGGTGATTGTCCCTGGAAGGGTACATGCTGTCCCCAGCCTTTATCTGGATTGATCTCTCTCTTCCTCTCTCCCCCTCTCTCTCCCCCCTCCCCTCCCCTTTCTCCCCCCTCCCCCTCTCCCCCCCATTTCTCCCCCCTCCCCCTCTCCCCCTCACCCCCTCACCTCCTGTCTCCCTCTCCCTCCCTCCTGGCAGACAGCAGCATTGCTTCACCATGTGCTAAAATTCTAGAATTGTTTGTATCTAATTTTCTTAAATTTTGCTTTATTAAAAACCCTCTTACAGTATATATTTAGGAATTCTTTTTTGATTTTTAAAAAATTTCCTTCTTTATATCCAGTTAAAATATTATCTCCTATTTTAGAACCTTGTCTAATATCCAGATGTCCCTATCTGTTAATCTATTATCTGTGCATTTGCACATTCAGGCATATTATTTCTGTGTGTGTGTGTGTGTGTGTGTGTGTGTAGATATATATATATATATAACGTACATTACTAATAGCATATATGTATATGTATACACATAAGTATATGTATATTCATAATTATTTATTCACACCTTTAGAATATAATGCTTTTAGAATGGAAATATATATATTTAGTGCACATATATTATACACATGCACACACACATAGCCCAATATAGAAATCTCTTCACTTTAATTAAACTTTTTAGATCATTTACATTGAATATAATTATTAGGTTGAATAAAATCTCTTTGTATTATCAAATTATTTTTGTTTATTTCTTCTACTTTCTTTTGATTTGATTAAGATTTCTTTTTCCTGTTTTCAATGTTATGTTGGTTTTCAGAAATATATACTTGCTTTTTTAAAAAATTAATTTCTATACAATATTGATGTGGATAATTATCTCTATCTATTTTAATTTATTTTTACATTTTACATTAATTAATAGAATCACAACAATAATTTTTTTCTATTATGCTTTTATCATGAATTTACTTTTGCATTATAAACTCTACAACCTGTGCTACTATTTTTACTATAAATATAGTGCTTAAAAAAATCACTGTATTAGGACATAGTTTTGTCCCCTCCACCACCATATTGGGGATTGAACTGAACCTGGGGCACTTTACCACTGAGCTATATATCCCCAGCACTTTTTATTTTTTATTTTGAGACAAGATCTCACTAAGTTACCCAGAATGGCTTCAAACTTGTGATCTTCCTTAGTCCTGGATTACAGGTGTGCACTGCCACAACCACAAGTAGGGGTGTGTGTGTGTGTGTGTGTATGTGTGTGTGTGTGTGTGTGTATCACCCATGTATCATCTCTGGCACTCTTTTGTTAGCTATTAATTTTCAGGTACAACCATTACCTGAACCAGTTCATAGCAGTGCTCTGCTTGTTCTGTCTTCCCTTAGATTTCCTGAATCTTTACTTTCTTGTGGACAGTTTCATTAGATATATGACTTTATTCTGACAGAATTTTTTCATTTTGGCTTGGATAATCAAGCCAACCCAAATTGTAACTAAATTATTATTTTCCTTGTTCTATAGTACATGTTATCTTCTAATTTGCTGCTTTAAAATGTTTATCTTTTATTTTAAACCAAGTAATTGTGATGTGGCTAAGCATGCTTTATTTTTATTTATTCTTTTGGGGGCCATTTATGATTCTCAGAAAAGTAATTTGATTTTTTTTCCAGATTAGTAGCAGTTTTGACATTTTTTCCAAATATATATTTTTTTGTAAACAAAAATATCATCCTGTCATTCAACAATTAAAACATACAAATATTAGATGATATTTATTCACAGGTTACTAATATTCTACTTTTTAAAATTTTATTTTCCTCTATAATTAAGTTAGGATAATTTCTCTTGATCTGTTGTCAAGTTAATTTTACCTTGCTTATGCCATATCTAATTCATTGAAGTTAATCCAACAGATTTTTATTAATATGTCGCATTTTTATTTCTAGGATGTTTTTCTGGTTCTCATTAGATGTTTTATTTTCATTGTAAAATAAGCCATCTTCTCACCCTTTCAAATTCATATTTTTTTTTGCAAATTTTTAAAATACTTTTTGTTTTCAAGCTCTTATCTGACATTTGCAAGAATTTTGTGATCTGTTTTTCTGATCTATTGTCTACTTTTTATTCTTAATTATATCCTCCTTTGTGTAGCACTTGTTAGAATATTATATCTCTAGATTGTATATAAAAACAATGGTGTAAGTAAGTATAATATTTTTGTCTTATTTTGTTATTTTCCCCAGAGAATGCAGTTCCTTTTTTTCTCTAGATTGTCTGGTTTTGACAGTCAGTAATATTGGGTCTTAATTTTTAATCAAATAGAATTTGCCTATGATTAAACTTACTTCTACTCTCCAAAACTTTCGCATTTTAAAATCTGTGAACATTGAAGCAATTTTGTGACTAGCATTTCAACTATTTTTGTTTCACTTTTAGATTTTATTTTTGAAAGGACTCTTGGATTCAACCACTGTGGAAATGTTCATGACATATTTTCTCTCTACCTTATGTTTGTTTTCTACTGCTGCTTTCTTGTCATAATTTGAGTTTGTGTGTGTCTGAGAGAGACAGAAAGACAGACAGTTATTTAATGGGCTGAATGTTTTATTTTCCTGTTTTTATTTCCTTCAGATTCAAATCCATCCTGCTGCCCCACAACTCAAGACTGGGTTGATTTTGTATTCTTGCTGTTGGCTTTATGACAGATACACCCATTCTCAGACATGCATATGACCCCTTCTCCATGATCTATAAAGTTCCTTGGCTTTCTGTTTGCCTCTGAGGAGGGACCTTCTCTTCAGCATTCTAATGCATCAAGGCTTATTTTTATTTACCACCATTTACCAGCTGTATAAAAAAGAAACGGTATGAGTTTAGTTTTGTCTGGGTTTAATTTTCATTATCATGGAAATGATATTCATTCAAATATATCTGCCGCTTAACTAGAACCTGATAACTCCAATTTTTTTTCTATTAAAATCACTGCTTTTCTCTGCATATTAGTTTACCTCTCTGAAATCTTAGCCTATGAATAGAGGTAGTTAATTAGCAAATTGAAAGCTTAATTCAAGACCATTTGTAAGATGGGACCTAAAAGACATCTACTTGAATTCAAAATTGTATTTATCAGACGCATATATAGTTCTGAAAATTATTTAAAAATGTGTCAGCGGTTCTACGTAGTTCTAGAACTTCACAATCTTGCTTAACAAATATTTTTAAATTAGAATTTTACTATTCCTCTCTAGCATAAGTAAAATAGTAATAGCTAACTAGAACCTACTAAGGATTTTCAATATGTCAGACACACTTTTTAAATGCAGATATAGTTTAATTTACTTACTTCAAAGCAGCCCTGTTGTTATTACCATTCAATTAAATGTATAGACAAGACAATAAAAGAAGTCTAGTCTATAGTCTGTCATGTAAATAACTCTATTACCTCTCCAATTACCTAACTTGACTGAAAAACAATAAAATAGGCAAATAAATACTTTCATTTTTTGATACAATCTTTCTAAAGTTGTTCTCTTTTGGTAAAACTCTGCTTATGAATTTAAGATTTGCTCTAGAGTGAATGAAACCAGCCTGTACTTAGGTTTCCAGGCCCACCTCTTGGTAAAATCTTTACATCTGCTATGTGAAACGGCCACTCACCTGTAAAGCACAGGCTTTCTCTTGATGGAGATCCATGCTGCAGTGACTGCAAGTTCAAATGCCAAGGGCCCAACTGCTAAAGCTAGTACCTGCAGTGATCAGTCCTGGACTCAGTAAAAGAATCTCTGTATGTAATTTTGATCCCAAATCTCATCCAACATTGGAGTTCCAGCCTACGCAGGACATTTATAAGTTTGACACTCATATTCCCCACCCATATTGAATCCCTCTAGGTAATGGATAAGAATCCAACAAATCATCAGATAAAATTCAGGGTTGAATGATGATCCTTAAGTATTTAGAAGTAATAGGTTTCCTAATAAATAGCCATAGTAATACAGGATTTTGCCCATCTACCTTTGGGAATCTTGGAAAATGACAACTCTTACTCATCTTACTCTAGGTGCAGAGCTTCTATACAGTCAAAGTAGAACCATCTCAAATAAGAGAGGGCAGGATAGATTATATAAGTTACCTCCCTTGTGGGAAAAGAATTACGATAGGAAGAATAGATGTGTTACTACAATGAAAGTTCCTATACCAAATATAGTAAAAGTGAAAGATAAATGTAATTCATGATATACTTGATATTGTCTCCTTGACATTTGGCCCTGCCTGATTTTCATTGAAATTTTCTTGTGGAAAAGCAGATACATGCTTCCATCCATTGATATAACTCAGATACATAATTGGAATATAAGATAATATAAAATATAAGATAAACTTAATTACGGTATGTTATTGAAGAATTTCAGAAGAAAGCGTATTTACGGTGTATGTATATGATAGTGTTTTTTAATGGACTTATTACATGGCCTTTGTTCTATTTTGGTATTTAAACTTATGTCTATTCTTATACTGTTTTGATCTCTATTGGTTTCCAGATTTTGAAAGGCAATAATAAGAAGAAAAAACTACAAAAACTTAATCTCCAAAATTTTGCATTTACAATTTTTCTAAATACTCCCTGATTTGTGTCCTAGGTGTGTGCCACACACCTGTAATCCCAGTGTTTTGGGAGGCTGAGGCAGGCGGATCATAAGTTTGACTGTAATGTAGAAAGGACTACAGATGTAGCAGTAGTAGGAGGTTCAAATGTGCCCCCCCACCCCAAAGGAAACCAAAACTTGTGAAATTTTTTATTACATAATAAATTTTACAATACAATTCATAATATAACAAAGGATTTTTTAAAAAGAAATATTTATACCTTTCCTTGGGTGCTCAATCTTTTTCCCAATAACTTACTCCCCCTGTATCTCACATGATGATTCTCTACTGTGTGATAATATGCTTTTAGATTTTTTAATAATTTTATTAGATTTTTTTTTCAATTCATGCTCCAGGCAAATCCAGATGATGGTGGTTTCAACTTCAGCTGTTCAGTTTTCAATGCCCACAGATTTCATTTTGACATTTCTGGAACTCTGCAAAGTTTGTTTAGAGTGCATTCCAGTCAATGAACCAGTAGCTTTGTCCAGTCATCAAGCCCACACTTCGTCCTTGTTGTATAGTACATGGAGCATTTACAACTCTGCTTTCATTACTCTATTTTCTAGAGACTGGAGTAAAATAATATAAAATATTTTTTATAATTTAGAGGCAGTTAAATAGAAAGCAATCAACTAGAAACAGGAGCATATCAGATTGCGTGATTCCTTGACCTGAGTTTATGTGTGAAGTACACTGAATTGTGTAGTTGAAAGTTTTACATAATCAAAAATATCCAGGGTGACATTAATATCACTTATATATTTAAAGAATTAAACATGGTGGTGAGGCATGGCCAGGTTCCCATCTTCAGAATTCTTTCTTTGGGTTTAGGCACATCTATTTTCTTGTTACTTTTTTTTTTTTTTAATCATCATCCCCTCCTATAATCTAAACTCTCCTATAACCTACTAAGGTGTTTGGAAACTATGGTTTTGAAACCATTTATGAAACATAAAATTAATGTTTTTTATTTTATTAGTAATGTTTTTTATTTTATTAGGTAGATGATAACTTTTAAATGAAATACTATGAAACTATTATAGAGTAGAATAGAATAAAACAGTATAAATATATAAATAAAATACAGTAAAAATATATGAAAATAATATATTTAAACATAATACGCATGAAAAGAATAGGAAATGTTTCATAAACTTTTGACTCAGTTTTGTGTGATTATGCAATCTCAGGCCTAAATGATTGTGTCATAATTATAAAATAAATTTTTGTATTTGGAATTGTGTCAAAAGTGTTTTAAAGTTACTGATTTACTGCCTAATGGAGGCATCATTATGCTAAAACTCAGTATCTAGAATAGACATTAATTCATACACTATGTATAGCCATGTCTAAATTATTTATCCGAATCATCAGGAGTATATCAAGATTGATTTGAGATCAATCAGTATTCTTAGATGTAAACCTAAACTTAAGTTATTCAAGTAGGCAAGCTGCATTTTAAAATCTACCTGGAACTCAAGCAGTAAACCTCAAGTTTGTTACAGTGTTCCTTTCAATAGTATTGATTGGAAATATCCTTCTTGCCAGGCATTAATTTAGACACTGGGGATATAGCTGTGAACAAGTCCTTGTCTTTATTGAATTAACATTCCAGTGGAAATAAGTAATAAACAACAAGGCCACTTTTGTTATAAGTATTGTTATAAAGAATAAAGGTGATCTATAAATATAATATGAAACAGGGTAGCAGAAATAAAGATAGCAGCCATACCCATGTATTTTAGATAGACTAGTTTTGGATTGCTTTTCTGAAAAAATATTAGATATGAAAGAGGAAATACAGTATCATACAGAAGAAGCCATACAAACAAAGTTCCATGTGTAAGCTTGGTGTATTAAAAGCCAGTGTATCTGAAATGATGATAATATATTTGTTATACCAGAAAAAAAAAAAAAGGAACCAGAACTCAGAGCAAGGACAACTTTTCCTAACTTTGTAAGAATTTTAAATCTTTTGCAAGTGATGGGAATATTTTGGAGATTTTGAACAGGGTAGAGATGAGATCTCCATAACTGAAAGATCTTTGTGACTATCTGAAGAACAGACCAAAGGTAAGTTTTAATAGGAAGACTGGTCGACCTACATTGTCCAAAAGATAAATTGAAAATGTGTTAGACTAAAGTGAGAAGTTGTCACATAGAAGCTATAGAAATTGTAAGAAGTGCTCAGATTTGGCAAACTATTTTTCAGGTTGAGTTAAGAGAACTACTTAATTTGGAAAGAGAGGGAAAGAAAAGAATGCCTTTTAGATATTTGGCTGATTAAACGGTGGGCACCATTTACTATGAGGTACAGAGTGTCGGTGAGGCAGGTTTGTTAAATATTGTGTGGTGAAGGAAAAGTATGGAATGAAGAGTTCTACTTTAAGCTCAGAAAATTGGAGATGTCTATTATACTCCTACACAGAGATGTCAGATAGACAGTTTCATACATTAGTAGAGATGATTTAAAGCACTGGAATCAAGATTATATCTGTTATGGTCACTTGACTCTTGAGTTTTTAATTTATATTTCTGAAGTACTCAGCCAGAACATCTTATATATAGCCTTTTTGCCTAGGATCTTAACCTATGGCAAAGAAACAGAAGTGGTTCTGATTAATTCTCGCACAATTTTATATTTGTTCTCTCATTCATTCAGCAAATATGTATAGAAATGCTATTTTTAAATGTGAAATTTGGAGAGAGATGCTGGGAGTGAGAGGAGGGATAGAGTGCTAAGTGTGAATGAACCTAGGCGTCCTCTGACATCTGAATATGCTGAAGACTGGAGGGGTTAGCACACAGGAACCGAAAAGAGAAGCCAGTGTTGTGGGTGGAAAACCATCTAAGAGTATTTTAAGAAGTAGCAGTAGTTAAGTGGAATATTCTAAGAAGGAGTAGTTGTTAACTGTGTGAAACCATTACCAAACAAAGGCCACTGGGCATCTCGACATGATCAGAATCAGGGGGGAGGTCTGATAAAAGTCTAATCGGAATGGGTTAAACAGTATGAGTGAGGCTCTGGGAACTGCTGGATTAAATAGTTTTCCTTTTTTTTTTGTTGAGTTTTATTATTACACAAATGAAACCAGGCTTCAATAGCTACTGTGGCAGAAGTATGAGGCCTAATACAATTTTTTTAAATGGGAGATATTTGAATGTTGAACATAGTATTTTAGCAGGAATGGAAAAAGTGAATAATATGGGAAAACTGTAGAAGAAAATTTTTTGTTTAGCTGGGAAAGGATGAAACTAATGGTAGAGAATGGGAGAGAGGAAGAATGGGAAAAGGGAAGAAATATGGAATGAATTTAACAAAATCTTATTATATGCAAATATAAATGCACTAAAAGGAATTTTACCTTCATGTATTTGTAGAGATCAAATTTAAAAAAAAGTGAAAGGAGAACCACTAGAGCAGGTAAAGGAAAATGGAGGAAGGGAGTAAATAGGGGGATAGGACAGGGGTTGAAATCAAATTCCTTGCAAGTATGATTTTGTCAAAATGAGCACAAGTACTATGTATACCTACAATGCTCTAATAATATAAAAAAGTGTTGGATATAGACAGGAGCAAGGAAAGTTTTTTCAACATTATTTCAAGGAAAAAAACGAATGTGAGTGAAAATATGCAATAAGAAATCAATAGTAGAACAAAAGAAGAGAGACTGGTTGATATGATGGATTTGTGAAGAAACGGGAAGCTATGAAGTGATGGAGAAGAGGCTAGCAACTTGGTCAGTTCATGAGCACAAGCTGGCTGAATAGTGCTGAGGGCGTACTTAATTTTGGATTAAAATCAGTGTGATTTCTTGTTTTTCCCAATCACATTTAGCTGCACCAGTGTTGGAGTGTTGCCAGGTGAAAATGATAGGGCAAGGAGAGGAACAAAGCATTAAAGCTGCATTTTAGGGAGTAATTTTAGCATTCAGGCCATAAAATATGAATGGTTTAAAAAGTAAGGTAAGTATAGGTGAGAATTATAGGCAGTGTAAATAGAAGAGGGTCAAATCCATGCCAAGAAAATTCTAACAGCAAAAATTGGGGGGTATTCATTTTCCTCATAACTGATAGAGGAATCATTCATTAGATAATGACATACCTGAAAGTGGGACTGTTTTTCTAGATGAGTTGCTGAAAATGCCCAATATTTAGTTATTGATAAAAACAAAAGGAGGACATTTAATGACTGAGTAGGGTCAAGGGGAAAAATATCTGGAGATTATGTCAAATTAGGGAACTCAGGGGACAGAGTGTTGGTCAGATTCTTTTTATGGATTTTGAAATCACTAGAATAAGGAAAGAATAGTCGTGGTAAGAGTGGTAGTGATCCATATGCTTGTTGTTTCAGTGAGCACGGGGGCATGACCATGGGTCCACCAGATACTGCAGAAGGAGAGTGTTGGGTAGTTCTGTGAGGAATGTTTTTTATTTTTTTCCTCTTCTTCCTCTCTCTCTCTCTCCTAAAAAAGACAAGAGAAAAAACATTCCATAAAATGGGAAAGTTTTCTACCACTAGGGCTTTTAACAATAGATTTTAGAAGAAAATCCACCAAACAAAAACAAAAACCAGCTATCACATGAAATGACTTCATGGGAAGTAACACCCCCAGGGAAATCCAGAAGGACTGGCACCTGAACAGGAAAGTGAGAGACTCACTTACAGAAAAGGTCTCTCTGGTGCAAACCTTGAAATGTTCAGGCCTCAGGGAAGAATGGGCTGGGAGGTACTGAAGTGTGATATTGGGTCTGAAGAGAGGCCACACAGAGATGGATGTATGAATGGAGGCTTTGAGACAGTTATTTGGCAGGGTAAGTTTCTAGTGGTAAATCATGAGCTTTGTCCTCAGGGCTTTTTAGGAAAAGTAAGGAAATCAGCTATTTGTGTGTGTGTGTGTGTGTGTGTGTGTGTGTGTGTGTGTTTGTGTATTCACACACACACATTTTTTTTTCTTTCAGGCTGGGTCTGGTTTCTTCATTTCAAATGGAGAGAACAGAATAACTGAGGTAGAAGAAAGGATGTCTTATTGGGAAGTCATGAAGTTTGCTGGAAGAATATTAGTGACAGAAGGGAAATAAAAATAATTTAGTTAAGCCTCCTGTTTTTGCTGGCAATAATAACACTAAAATAAACATAACACTTCCCCAAATCAGAGAAGCCAATTGAATTTTAGAACTTTAAGCTCCTAATTCCCAACTAATACTTTTTCTCATGTAAGACTGTGATTCTTTATGGATTATTATCTCTGATCACTAAACTTTGTAGCCACCTTAGCTATTTTGTATTTCTTCCCCAATCATCCTTTTGAATTCCAAGATGCTCATATCTTAATAGCCAACTTCAGGCTCATTAGTAGCTAACATAATCAATTTTTCATTTTTACAAAAAGTAAAATGTATATAATGATGTCTACACACATTATTCTTCAAGACAAAGTCTAAGTCCCTTCAGTTATTGAACAACTTTGTAGCATTATTTATGCAAAGCCTACTATAATGGACAAAATCTATTAGATTTTTTTTCTTTCCCAGTATCTGCTATAAGCCTGAATCACCTTTTAATTTAATGCCTAATATGTGTCACATTTTTTGGGGGAAATATTAAATATTTAAGCTTTGAAGTCTATATATTATTTGTGTTAAATATTCTTTCTTTCCTCCTGCTCCTCTAACTACTCTTCCTCTCTCTTTTACTGTTCTTATTTTACCACCCTTTAAAAATGCAAAATTCTGTCAAGAAACATCAGAAACAGACTTTGGGCTAGATTTGATTATAGACATTAGTTTGTTAAAGTCAAGTATAAAGCACTCGCTGCCTAGTACATAATAATAATTATAACCAGGAAGACTAATATTCTCTGATTTTATGAAATTTATTTTTCTTTGCCTTTTAACGATATAGAATTGTTCAGTATTTTTATCTAATTTATTTATTTTAATTAAGTTATATATGATAGCAGAATGAATTTTGATTCATTGTACATAATTGCAGCACAACTTTTCTTTTCTTTGGTTGTACATGATATAGCATCACACCATAAGTACAGTCATACATGTACCTAGGGTAGTGATGTCCATCTCATTCGACCATCTTTCCTGCCCCCATGCACTCTCCCTACTCTTTGTCCCCTTTGCCCACTCAAAGTTCCTCCATTTTTCCCATGCTTCCCCCCTCCCCATTATGGATCAGCATCCACTTATCAGAGAAAACATATGTCCTTATCTTTTTTAGGATTGGCTTACTTCTCTTAGCATGATATTCTCTAACTCCATTCATTTATCTGAAGATGCCATGATTTTATTCTCCTTTAATGCTGAGTAATATTCCATTATGTATATATACCACAGTTTCTTTATCCATCATCTACTGAAAGGCATCTAGGTTGATTCTATAGTTTAGCTATTGTAAATTGAGCTGCTATAAACATTGATGTGGCTGTGTTAATGTAGCATGCTGATTTTATGTCCTTTGAGTATAGACAGAGGAGTGGGATAGCTGGGTCTAATGGTGGTTTCACTCCAAGTTTTCTAAGGAGTCTCCATACTGCTTTCCAGATTGGTTGCACCAATTTGCAGTCACAATCAATGAGGTGAATAGAGAGCCAACATTTGGGGAGCAAATTTTTGCCCCACACACGTCAGATAGAGCACTAATATCCAGGGTATATAAAGAACTCAAAAAACTTATCACCAAAAAACAAAACAACCCAATCAATAAATGGGCTAAGGAGCAGAACAAACACTTCTCCAAAGAAAATACACATTTGATCAAGAAATACATGAAAAAATGTCCAACATCTCTAGTAATTATAGAAATGCAAATCAAAACTACTGTAAGATATCAACTTATGCCAGTCGGAATGGCAGTTATCAATAATACAACAATAAATGTTGGAGAGGATGTGGAGGAAAAGACATACTCATACTGCAAATTGTTCTCTATTTTTAAAAAATTGACTTCTTAAAAAATTTTCCTGAATATACTGATATTTGATTTATTCTATAATTTCAGACTTAGAATTTTAACCACTTAAACATTTCTGATTTATGATCAGCTTCTCAGTACCAATATTTAAAAATACTTAGTTTCTGAGGTATGTTTACTTAATTTCTAACATTTATGCATTAAATTTAGTAGGATGTATACAATTTTTGTTTGATCAAGATCTTGCCTACTTTTTAAACTCATGACATTTTCTAGTATCTCCATTATTTGAATATTTAAAAAAATCTATTTCCAAATTTATACAAGTTCAAAACTAGATGAATTCTGTTAGTATCTGAGTTCTTCTGATTATAATAAATTATTATTTATTGATTTACATATAAATATTGATTTACATATGATAGTTATTTGAATGAACTTAAATTTTTTTCACAAACCTTATTGCATGAACTTAAATATTTGCTAGACAAGTTTATTTAAATTTTTCTTTTTTTGGGGAGGGGTTGAGGATTGAACTTGGGGCTTTAGATAAATATTGTCCTAAAGGACACAAAAAAATACCATCAGTTCCTGACGTATTTATGATGATGACTCATCATGAAACTGACAGAAGATGGTCTGTATGCACGACACTTAGAATTTTGATTTTTTTTCCCCTGACCAGTGAAATGTGATACAATGCTCTCTCACACTGCTGAGAGGCATCAGGGAGTCCCAATTCCCAGTCATCCATGGGATTTTCATATCCTAGCATGCACTGTGTTGCTAAGCTGTGAAGGTTGTTAGGTTATGTGTATTAAATGCATTTTTTTTTCTTTTCTTTTTTTTTATTTATTTTTTCATCTTCCATACATTTGATTCAAATGAGTTATGCATTTCCATTTTTACCCCAAATACAGATTGCAGAATCACATCAGTTACACATTCACAATGTTTACATAATACCATATTAGTGACTGTTGTATTCTGCTGACTTTCCTATCCCCTACTATCCCCCCTCCCCTCCCCTCTCATCTTCCCTCTCTATCTCATCTGTTGTTGTTCCATTCTCTCCCTTCCCCCCCTTTCCCATCACAACCTTGTATATGTGATTTCGTATAAAAATGAGGGTGTCCTTCCGTTTCCATGCACTTTCCCTTCTCTCTCCCTTTCCCTCCTATCACTCGTCTCAGTTTAATGTTAATATTTTCCTCATGCTCTTTCCCTCTGTTCAGTTCTTAGTTGCTCTCCTTAAATCAAAGAAGACATTTGGCATTTGTTTTTTAAGGATTGGCTAGCTTCACTTAGCATAATCTGCTCCAATGCCATCCACTTCCCTGAAAATTCAATGATTTTGTCATTTTTTAGTGCTGCATAATACTCCATTGTGTATAGATGCCACATTTTTTTTATCCATTCATCTATTGAAGGGCATCTAGGTTGGTTCCACAGTCTGGCTATTGTGAATTGTGCTGCTATGAACATGGATGTGGCAGTATCCCTATAGCATGCTCTTTTAAGGTCCTCAGGGAATAGTCCGAGGAGGGCGATAGCTGGGTCAGAAGATGTTCTGTATGCACGACACTTAGAATTTTGATTTTTTTATTTTTTATTTTTTTTCCCCTGACCAGTGAAATGTGATACAATGCTCTCTCACACTGCTGAGAGGCATCAGGGAGTCCCAATTCCCAGTCATCCATGGGATTTTCATATCCTAGCATGCACTGTGTTGCTAAGCTGTGGTTCCATTCCCAGCTTTCCCAGGAATCTCCATACTGCTTTCCATATTGGCCGCACCAATTTGCAGTCCCACCAGCAACGTACAAGAGTACCCTTTTCCCCACATCCTCGCCAGCACTTATTGTTGTTTGACTTCCTAATGGCTGCCAATCTTACTGGAGTGAGATGGTATCTTAGGGTGGTTTTGATTTGCATTTCTCTGACTGCTAGAGAAGGTGAGCATTTTTTCATGTACTTATTAATTGACTGTATGTCTTCTTCTGAGAAGTGTCTGTTCAGGTCCTTGGCCCATTTGTTGATTGGGTTATTTGTTATCTTATTGTTTAATTTTTTGAGTTCTTTGTATATTCTGGAAATTAGGGCTCTATCTGAAGTGTGAGGAGTAAAGATTTGTTCCCAGGATGTAGGCTCCCTATTTACTTCTTTTATTGTTTCTCTTGCTGAGAAAAAACTTTTTAGTTTAAGTAAGTCCCATTTGTTGATTCTTGTTATTAACTCTTGGGCTATGGGCATCCTATTAAGGAATTTGGAGCCTGACCCCACAATATGTAGATCGGAGCCAACTTTTTCTTCTATCAGGTGCAGGGTCTCTGCTTTGATATCAAGCTCCTTGATCCATTTTGAGTTAACTTTTGTGCATGGCGAGAGAAAGGGATTCAGTTTCATTTTGTTGCATATGGATTTCCAATTTTCCCAGCACCATTTGTTGAAGATGCTATCCTTCCTCCATTGCATGTTTTTAGCCCCTTTATCAAATATAAGAAATTTGTAATTTTGTGGATTGCTTTCTGTGTCCTCTATTCTGTACCATTGATCCACCTGCCTGTTTTGGTACCAGTACCACGCTGTTTTTGTTACTATTGCTTTGTAGTACAGTTTGAACTCTGGTATCGCTATACCTCCAGATTCACACTTCCTGCTTAGTATTGTTTTTGCTATTCTGGGTCTTTTGTTATTCCATATGAATTTCATGATTGCTTTATCTATTTCTACAAGAAATGCCATTGGGATTTTGATTGGCATCGCATTAAACCTGTAGAGAAGTTTGGGTAATATCGCCATTTTGATAATGTTAGTTCTGCCTATCCATGAACAGGGTACATTTTTCCATCTTCTAAGATCTTCTTCTATCTCTCTCTTTAGGGTTCTGTAGTTTTCATTGTATAAATCTTTCACCTCTTTTGTTAAGTTGATTCCCAAGTATCTTATTTTCTTTGAGGATATTGTGAATGGGGTGGTTTTCCTCATTTCCATTTCAGAAGTTTTGTCGCTGATATACAGGAATGCCTTTGATTTATGCGTATTGATTTTATATCCTGCCACTTTGCTGAATTCATTTATTAACTCTAGCAGTTTCTTTGTAGACCCTTTTGGGTCTGTTAAGTATATTATCATGTCATCCGCAAATAGCGATAATTTAAGTTCTTCTTTTCCTATTTTTATGCCTTTAATTTCTTTTGTCTGTCTAATTGCTCTGGCTAGTATTTCAAGAACTAAGTTGAATAGAAGTGGTGAAAGAGGGCATCCCTGTCTAGTTCCAGATTTTAGAGGGAATGCCTTCAGTTTTTCTCCATTTAGAATGATGTTAGCCTGAGGCTTAGCATAGATAGCTTTTACAATGTTGAAGTAAGTTCCTGTTATCCCTAGTTTTTCTAGTGTTTTGAACATAAAGGGATGCTGTACTTTGTCAAATGCTTTTTCTGCATCTATTGAGATGATCATATGGTTCTTATCTTTAAGTCTATTGATGTGGTGAATAACATTTATTGATTTCCGTATATTGAACCAGCCTTGCATCCCAGGGATGAATCCTACTTGATCATGGTGCACAATTTTTTTGATATGCTTTTGCATTCGATTCGCCAGGATTTTATTGAGAATTTTTGCATCTAAGTTCATTAGAGATATTGGTCTATAGTTTTCTTTCTTTGAAGTGTCTTTGTCTGGTTTTGGGATCAGGGTTACGTTGGCCTCATAGAATGAATTTGGAAGAGCTCCTTCTTTTTCTATTTCTTGAAATAGCTTGAAAAGTATTGGTATTAATTCTTCTTTGAAGGTTTTGTAAAATTCTGCTGTATACCCATCCGGTCCTGGGCTTTTCTTAGTTGGTAGTCTTTTGATGGCCTCTTCAATTTCTTCTTTTGTTTTTGGTCTGTTTAAATCGTGTGTGTCTTCCTGACTCAATCTGGGCAGATCATATGACTTAAGAAATTTATCGATATCTTCACTATCTTCTATTTTATTGGAATATAGAGTTTCAAAATACTTTTTAATTATCTTCTGTATTTCTGTAGTGTCTGTTGTGATATTGCCTTTTTCATCCCGTATGTTAGTAATTTGCGTTCTCTCTCTTCTTCTCTTCGTTAGCGTGGCTAAGGGTCTGTCGATCTTATTTATTTTTTCAAAGAACCAACTTTTAGTTTTATCAATTTTTTCAATGGTTTTTTTTGTTTCAATTTCGTTGATTTCCGCTCTGATTTTAATTATTTCTTGTCTTCTGCTATATTTGCTGTTGTTTTGCTCTTCCTTTTCTAAGGTTTTAAGATGTAGTGTGAGTTCATTTATTTGTTGGTTTTTTCTTTTTTTGAGGAATGAACTCCAGGAAATTAATTTCCCTCTTAAAACTGCTTTCATTGTGTCCCATAGATTCCAGTATGTTGTGTCTGTATTGTCGTTTATCTCTAGGAATTTTTTGATTTCCTCCTTTATATCTTCTGTAACCCATTGATCATTCAGTAACATATTGTTCATTTTCCAGGTGATGCAGGATTTTTCCTTCCTTCTTTTATCATTAATTTCCAGCTTCATTCCATTATGGTCAGATATGGTGCATGGTATTATCTCCACACCTTTATATTTACTGAGAGTCGCCCTATGGCATAATATATGGTCTATCTTTGAGTAGGATCCATGTGCTGCTGAGAAGAATGTGTATCCACTTGATGATGGTTGATATATTCTATATATGTCAGTTAAGTCTAGGTTATTGATTACGTTATGAAGTTTTATAGTTTCTTTGTTCAGCTTTTGTCTAGAGGATCTGTCCAATGGCGAGAGTGGTGTGTTGAAGTCCCCCATAATTATTGTGTTGTGGTCTATTTGACTCTTGAACTTGAGGAGAGTTTGTTTTATGAACGTTGCAGCACCATTGTTTGGTGCATATAAATTGATAATTATTATGTCTTGATGGTGGATGGTTCCTTTTAACAGTATATAGTGTCCTTCTTTATCCCTTTTGATTACCTTAGGTTTGAAGTTGACTTTATTCGATATGAGAATGGCCACTCCTGCTTGCTTCCGATGGCCATGTGAGTGGTATGATTTTTCCCAACCTTTCACCTTCAGTCTGTGAATATCTTTTTCTATCATATGAGTCTCCTGAAGGCAGCATATTGTTGGATTTGTTTTTTTAATCCAGGTTACTAGCCTATGTCTCTTGATTGGTGAATTTAAGCCATTAACATTTAAGGTTACAATTGAAATATGGTTTGTACTTCCAGTCATGTTTATTTATTTATTTATTTTAGATTGGCTAGTTTTCCCTCTTTGGTTATTTTTCTTCCCCTTTACTGAGATACCTCCCACTGTTAGTTTTGGGCTCTATTTTTCAGTTCCTCTTCTTGTAATATTTTGCTCAAAATGCTTTGCAGTGCTGGTTTTCTGGCTGCAAATTCTTTTAGCTTTTGTTTATCGTGAAATATTTTAATTTCATTGTCAAATCTGAAGCTTAGTTTTGCTGGATACAGTATTCTTGGTTGGAATCCATTATTTTTCAGTGTTTGAAATACGTTGTTCCAGGATCTTCTTGCTTTCAAAGTCTGTGATGAAAAATCAGTCGTTAACCTAATTAGTTTACCCCTAAATGTAATCTGCTTCCTTTCTCTCGTAGCTTTTAGTATTCTCTCCTTGTCCTGTATGTTAGCTATCTTCATGATTATGTGTCTTGGAGTTGGTCTACTATGGTTTTGGATGTTTGGGGTCCTGTAAGCTTCCAGGATTTGGCAATCCATTCCATCTTTCATCTCTGGGAAGTTTTCTAGTATTATCTCCTTTAGTAAGCCATCCATTCCTTTGGACTGATTCTCTGTGCCTTCTTCTATCCCAATGACTCTCAAATTTGGTTTTTTGATAAGATCCCATATCTCTTGGATAGATTGCTCGTGAGATTTCAGCATCTTTTCTGTGTTAACTATATTCTTTTCAAGTTGATAAACTTTGTCTTCATTATCTGATGTTCTGACTTCTACTTGATCTATTCTGTTTGTAATATTCTCATTAGCGCTTTTAATCTGATTTACGGTTTCTTGCAATTCTATGATTACAACTTGATTTTTTTTTAACACCTCTATCTCCTGATAAAGCTCATTCTTTACTGATTGAATTTGTGTGGTTAGTTCCTCTTCAAAATATACTTTCAATGCTTGGATTTGCTGTCTCATGTCTTCTCTAATATTCCGTTCCATCTGAATTAGGTATGCCTTGATTTCTTTCCCTGTCCATGTTTCTGTTTCTGCTATGTCCTCTTGTATATTTAGATTGTCCTGCATTGTTTGTAACCCTTTTTTCCTTTGTTTTTTCATATTGTTCACGTTGCTATCCAGCTCTGTTTGACTGCTTTGTAACTGCTTTCTCCTATACATTTGTTTTGGCTTTGTATATCTCTGTTGTCTCTCTTTTGTGTTGGGAGATTATGCCTAGAAATGTTGGGCTTTGTTGTGCTTTAAAGCAGATTCATTCAATTCATATAAGGCTTCTAGGTTCTGTATGCATATAATGATTTGCTGTTCGTTCTTAGGTCTATATGTTTAGGTTAGGTGCTCTGGTGGTACGATGGTTAGTATGTCTTGGCTACTTTAGAAGATTGCTCCACTGAAGGTGGATACTACCAGGCAATTGGATCAGGGTGTTGTTAGTAGCTAGGTATTTGGGAGTCTTATAGACAGCCTCGAGATATTCACCTATTTGCATTTAGACAATTACACGCAATGAAAGATGTAATGCTTGGGATGAGAGTTGGGGGGTAAGGGGATGAAGGTGCTGTTAAAAAGATAAAAGGATGGAGGGAGAGAGAGATTAGAGGGGAATGAAAAGAACAATAAAACTTGAAATGGGATAGAAAGAAGGAGTAGGGGGAAAGGATCAGGGAGAGAATAAGGAGAGAGAGAAAAAAATATCGGCTGCAGCAACCACAACAACAACAACAACAACAACAACAAAAATAAAATAAAAAATAAATAAATAAATTAAAGTCTTGGAGATCCTCCTTCTTCTCTTCCAGTAGGTGGAGCTGTGCCCTCCAAGCAGAGCGTCTGCTCTGTACCTGCCGAGAGCTATCTCTGTAGGGCGTCTCCTGGGAGTCTCTCAGACTTGTCAGTCCCGAGCCATTTCACTTCTCCAGCTCTTAACCCCCTTCCTCCTGTCAGCCTGCCAGCCAGGTCCTGTTCCCCAGAAGTGATTCTCCAGAGGTCTAGTTACACTTGCAGCCCCACCGTGTGTCCCTTTTAAGCCCCAGTGCTGTGGTAAACTGGCGGCTAAGACCCTGGCGGTCACCGCTGGTGATATGGGGGCCTTGGGGTCTGGGATCCCCTCTGCTTCCCTACGGACACGACCCCTGAGAAGTCAATGAAGTTTCCTGGCTGCCTGTATCAGTATGGGGAGTCACGCACCTGCTAAAGTGGATTCTGCTGGGAAGGAATTCCGCCAGCCGAACTCCGATGACGTCACCTCTCTGCTATGGCGGGCCCCAAGCTCCTTGCTGTAGTGTCTGAGGGGAGGGGTGGAACTGGTCCGGCCCGGTTTGCCTCAGCTCCTGCCTCGTGGGGGCTTGGCTAAAGACTTCTTCCTGCCAAGCTGTGTCTTGGCATCTAGCAGGACCCAGTCACTTTTGCTGCTGGCGGGTGGACAGATCTGCAGCTGTGCCCGCGGTGCGTGGACTGTGGAAGGTGAATCTGGTACTCCGCGTCTAGCGGCAGGGTCCCGCTCGTCCGTTTTAAAAAAATCCTAGTAGCTCCCGGGCGGTCTCTCTTCAATGGAATTTTGTTAGGAGAATCTCCGTTGGAAGGATCCAAGAGTTATCCTTGCAACTTTATGCCCCCATCACTGGGAGTGCAGTGAAAGTGCAGTCTCTCTGCCTGCCGCCATGTTGGATCCCTATTAAATGCATTTTTGACTTTGACATTTTCAACTTGGGATAAGCTTATCCTGATGTAACCCCATCCTAAGTAGAAAAGCATCTGTATTATTTTCTCTGGTGATAAGCAAGTAATCTTAAAAACATCAAGGCAGTTCAGATGCTTTCTGGGAGAAAAGGAACATTTCATGCTTCAAAGGTGAGACACTTAGAAGAAGAAAGAGAAGGATTCTGCTTTTTAAAAAATTTTTTATTTAGCCAGTGACTAAGTAAATGTTGAAGATAATGCTCAACAAGAACCCTTTTTTTGCAAAGACAAGCATATTCATTTGTTATGAACATGCTCCAAAGTGACATAAAGCAAGGTTGGGTGAGTCAAAAAGTCTGTCCATTAGGACCAGAACTAGTCTCTCATTTTTGTCATTAATGGTCAGGCCCAGAGCCCATCTCTAAGTCGTCTTTACCTTCTCCTGACCTGTCAAGACCATAATGCTTGCTCTGTGGCTCTAGTAGTGGCCCAGATTCCACTCTTCTCTCTCCCTTCTGAAGTTCCCCGTGGAGCTTCGGTACTTCAGTGATCTCTTGTACCTGTTGACTTCCCTGGAAATTCTCTTTTCTTGGCTTACCTGAATCCTGGTTCTTTTTTAGGGTGCTAACTCCACTGTAGCCTTTACAAATAAACTTTTTATTCTTTCAAACACGGTATACTTCTTGGTCTATGCCTGAGTTATGAGTTCTACCTCCAGTTGACACTTGGGGGGCCTCAGTTTCCTTTTCCTGTTTTTGAAGCACTTTGTTTTCAGGCTCACCACTGCCAGAAACTCACAGATACAGTACTCTTCAATCTGTCCCATTCTAGATCTCCCTTTTTCAACCCTCCTTCCTCTGAAGTGGTGACTGGGGGTGTCAACAGTATCTCCAATGATTTCAGCGTCTTTGAGAATGAAATGCTTTTCAGAATTAGCTACTGCTGACTATGTATCTTTCTTCCTGAAACGTACTCCTACAGACCTATCAGTCACAGGGCGACTTCTCAGGCACTATTGCAAGTGAACCTCACTTGAAATTGATGAATTTTAAAGATGAAAAAAAAGAAAAATCAGTCAAGTTATCTAATTTCTTAAAGTTCCCAGTGATAAACAGTGGCTCAACAAATATAAACCTAGTATTATCTAAGTGTGGGGATTTTTAATTTGTTCTTTTTAGATATACATGGCAGTACAGTGTATTTTGACATATTATACATACATAGAGTATGACTTCCCATTCTTGTGGTTGTAGCATGTAGAGTTACACTGATTTTGTACTCATATATGAACATTGGAAAGTCATATCTGATTTGTTCTACTGTCTTTCCTATTCTCATCCCACCTCCCTACCCTTCATTCCCCTTTGTTTCATCCAAAGTATTTCTATTCCTCACTACTGCTTCACCCTTATTGTGTGTTAGCATCTTCAGATCAGAGAGAACATTCAGCTTTTAATTTTTGGGGATTGGCTTATTTCACTTAGATGGAACTGGAGACTATCATGTTATGTATAGGCAAGTGCCATAATTTCATTCTTTTTTATCACTGAGTAATATTTCATTCTGTGTATATACCACATTTTCTTTATTCATTCATTCATCTGTTGAGGGGCACCTAGGTTGGTTTCATAGCTTAGCCATTGTGAATTGAACTACTATAAACATTGATATGGCTGTGTTCCTGTAGTATGCTGATTTTAAGTCTTTTAGGTATTTGCGAGGAGTGGGTAACTGGGTCAAATGGTGGTTCCATTCCAAATTTTATGAGGAATCTCTATACCATTTTCTAGCATGATTGCAGTCCCACCAGCAATCACATCCTCACCAACATTTATTGTTACTTGTATTCTTAATAATTGCCATTCTGACTGTAGTGAGATAAAGTTTCAGTTTTAATTTGCATTTCTCTAATTGCTAGACATATTGAACATTTTTTCATATGTTGACCATCCATATGTCTTCTTCTCTGAAGTGCCTGTTCAGTTCTTTGATCCATTTATTGGTCTGGTTATTTGTTTGTTTGTTTTGGTGTTAATATTTTGGTGTTCTATTCATATATCATGGAGATTAATACTCTTGTGTGCATGTGGTAAAGATTTTCTCCCATTCTGTATATGCTCTCTCTGTACATTCTTGATTGTTTACTTTGCTGTGAGGAAGTTTTCAGTTTGATACTATCCCATTTATTGGATTCTTGATTTTACTTCTTGTACTTTAGAAGTATTGTTGAGGAATTTGGTTCCTAAGTCAACTTGATGGAGAGTTAGGCATACTTTTTCTTCTAATAGGTGCAGGGTCTCTAGTCTCATGCTTTGGTCCTTGATCCACTCTGAGTTGAGTTTTTTGCAGGGTAAGAGAGGGGTTTAATTTCATTTTGCTGCATATGAATTTCCAGTTTTCCCAGCATCATTTGTTGAAGATGCTATCTTTTCCCCAATGTATGCTTATGGTGCCATTGTTTGTTATGAGATGACTGTATTTATGTGGGTTTGTCTCTGTGTCTTCTTTTCCATTGATTTTCATGTCTCTTTTGTTGCCAATATCATGCTGTTTTTGTTACTGTAGCTCTGTAGTATAATTTAAGTTCTGGTATTGTGATGCTTCCTGTACCACTTTTCTTGCTAAGAATTGCTTTGGCTATTCTGGGCTTCTTATTTTTCCAAATGAATTTCATAACTAATTTTTCTATTTCTATGAAGAATGTCATTGACATTTTAATAGGAATTGCATGAAATCTGTATAGTGTTTTTGGTAGTGTGGCCATATTCACAATATAAATTCTGCCTATCCAAGATCATGGGAGATCTTTCCATCTTCTAAGGTCGTCTTCAATTTCATTTTTTTAGTATTTTGTAGTTTTCACTGTAGAAGTCTTTCACCTCTTTTATTAGATTGATTCCTAAATATTTATTTTTTTCAAGCTTTCAGTCATTCAGCTGATTCATCATTGCTATATAAGAATGCAATTGATTTAGGGGTGTTAATTTTATATCCTGCTACTTTGCTGAATTCATTTGATTTCTAGACATTTTCTGGTGGAGTTTTGGTATGTTTTTTTAAATATAGAATCATGTTATTGGCAAGTAGAGATTTTTGAGTTCCTTTTTCCTATTCATATCCCTTTAATTTCTTTGTTCTTTCTATTGCTCTGGCTAGAATTTCAAGAACTATGTTGAATGTAAGTGATAAAAGAGAGCATATACTATCCCTAGCTATTCTAGAGTTTTCAGCATGAATGGATGTTGTATTTTGTCAAATATTTTTTCTGCATTTTTTGAGGTAATTATGTGATTTTTGTCTTTAAGTCTATTGATGTGATGAGTTACATTTATTGATTTCTGTATTTTGAATAAATCTTGCATCCCTGGAATGCACCCCACTTGACCATGGTACACTGTCTTTTTAATATGTTTTTGTTTGTGATTTGCTACTTTTTTATTAAGAATTTTTGTATCTATGTTCCTCAGGGATGTTGGTATGAAATTTTCATGCCTTGATGTGTCTTTGTCTGTTTTTAATATTAGAGTAATACTTGCTTCATAGAATGAGTTTGTAAGGGTTCCCTCCTTTTCCATTTTATGGAATAATTTGAGGAGTATTGGTGTTCTTCTTTGAGGTCTGGTAGAATTGGCTGAGAATCTGTCTGGTCGTGGTCTTTTCTTTGTTGATGTACTTTTGATGGCATCTTCAATTTCATTGCTTGAAATTGATGTATTAAAATATTCTATGTCCTCCTGATTCAGTTTAGGTTGGTCATATGTCTCCGAAATTTTTTTTATGTCTTCAATATTTTCTATCTTTTTGGAGTATAAATTTTCAAAATAATTTGGGATTATCATTTGTATTTCAGTAGTGTCCGTAATGTTAATTCCTTTCTCATCATGAATTTTAGAAATTTGAATTTTTTCCCTCTTTCTCTTGGTTAGCATAGCTAAGGTTTTTCAATTTTGTTTATTTTTTCAAAGAACCAACTTTTTGTTTTCATCATTTTTTTTTTTAGTTTCAGTTTCATTGATTTCAGCTCTGATTTTTATTATTTTCTGTCTTCCATTTTTTTTTTTTGGTGTGTGTGTTGATTTATTCTTTTTCTAGGGCTTTGAGGTGTAATATTAGGTTATTTATTTGGTGACATTCTATCCTTTTAATGAATAAGCTCAATGCAATGAATTTTCCTCTTAGTACTGCTTTTATAGTGTCCTAGAGATTTTGATATGTTGTTTCACTGTTCTCATTTACCTCTAAGAATTTTTTAAATATCCTCCCTGATGTCTTCTAGTATTCATTGTTCATTCAATAGAGATTATTTGGTCTCCAGGTGTTGGAGTAGCTTTTTTAAAAAATTTATTGATTTCTAATTTAAATCCATTAAGATCTGATAAAATACAAGGTATTATCTTTGTTTTTTTGTATTTGCTAAAGGTTGTTTTGTGGTCTAAGATATGGTGTACTTTAGAGAAGAATCTGAACGGCTGATGAAGTGTATTCAGTCATTTATGTATGAAATATTCTATGTATGTTCATTAAGTATAAATTATTATTTGTATTTTTTAGTTCTTTAGCTTATTTATTTAATTTTTGTTTGGAGGATCTATGCAATGGTGAGAGGTATGTTAAAGTCATCCAGTATTATTGTATTGTGGTCTATTTCATTCTTGAAATTGAGAAGGATTTGTTTGGTGTATGTAGATGCTCCATTATTTGGGGCATAAATATATATGATTGTTATGTCTTGTTGATATGTAATTCCCTTAAGCATTATGAAATGCCCTTTTTTGTCCCTTCTGATTAACTTTGGCTTTAAGTTCACTATCTGATTTGAGGATAGAAACTCCTGCTTGTTTATGAGATTTGTGTGAATGATATGTTTGTGGTTTTTTTCCCCTCATCCTTTCACCTTCAGTCTGTGGATGGATGTCTTTGCCTATGGGGTGAGTCTCCTGGAGACAGCATATTATTGCATCTAGTTTTTAATCCAATCTAGCACATGGTCTTAACCATTACATTTTATGATATTCTTGATATAGAGGAGGTCCCAGTTTAGTATTACATAGTGAAAGTTCTTGAATAGCCAGAATATATCATGATAATTCTGAAAAATGGGGACTGGCATTTGGATGTTGAAAGCAGCTAGATATACCTCACTGACATCTTTCATACCTTAGTCAGGAGCCTGAAATAGTTATTTTATCAAAATGATAATAAGGACTAAAAGTTATAATAATAATTGTAAAACTTACTCTTCATCACAGGGTCTCTTCTTTTTAGGAAAGGTCTGCCTTTTCTGTCATTTCTTGATATATTTTTTTCAGTCATGCAACCTCATACATGAGTTCCCCCCCAAAAAAATGACTACCCAACATTACTTTAATACTCTATTGTAACTTTTGGAATACATGAACTTGACTTTTGTAAATATTGCCATTCGAAATTATTATAGAATTATCTCTATATAAAGTAGTGATAGTCATAAAATGTGCATATATAAATTCTACTAATACTAATACTCTTTTAAATTAAATAGCACAACCAACATGGTTTGCCTTTTTAATTTCCAAATATTCAAATTATGTTTCTTGTTACAAGAAAATATTAATTAAGTCAATTAGAAGCAGATATTTGGCCCTATGCTGAGTGGAAACTTAACTAATAGTAACATACTTATTGCCCTTGTGAATACAGCTTTCTAATATACCACCAGGGAGTAAATTCAACTTTGTGATAATTTGGATTATTAGGTATTTAAAAATAAAACCTCAGCTAGAATTGCACTTTTAATACAAACAACATTCTATTATGTTGTCAGCTCCCTAAGGAGAGGTACTCTTTCTTACTAGAAGTAGTTTTTCCATTTACCCAATTGATGTTCAATAAAAGAATTTTCAATAGTGATAACAATAGTTATACACACACATATATGTGTATATATATTAACCTTTCCTTTCACAAAAGGAAAGGTTTATATATATATTTATAGATAGATATAGATATACACACACATTATATATATAATGTGTATGTAATACATGTATGTATGTAGGTATATATATATGTATGTATGTGTATGTATGTATATATGTATATAAAAATGAAATGAGAGGTGTGTGATTTGAGAATATAGAGATTGAGAATATAGAGATTGGAGGGAGCTCTGTGATGGTTTTGAAAGAAGTATATTTCATTATTTCCCTTTTTTATTTAACCTATGGCTTAGAAGGACTTCTGCAAGAAGACAGACACATAGATATTTATCAGCCAGATAAGAGTCCATTCAAATTGGAGGTTTATTTTTATTTGCTATATTGCTTTTGTAGAAATTCACTTAAGTGCAGGGTCTAGTGATGGAGACAACATGAGATGATAGGAAATTTATCTTTCCCTTCACTAGTCTTATTATATTTTATATAAACACATAGATAAAACACAGCTTCTATAAGAAAAGGAAATTGACTTTTTGTACTTTTAATTCTTTATCAAAAAGTCTTCATCACAAAGCATATGGCTGGCCCGTGGAACTTGACACTCAATTGCAACTCTTTATCAGCAATATATTTTAAGCTTTGGATTCTTGAATCTATTCCTAGCAAAGACTTACTCTCTCTCCCTTAAAAAATCTTAGAAACATGCCTTGGTGGAGAATTAATTTTTCTTTTCCTTATCTGTAAAATAATATAAAACTATTACATAAACCAAATATATTATTATTTTTATCCATCTGATTGTTCTTTTTATATTGTACAATATTAAAAGGAACCTGAAATATCAAGAAAAAAGAAAAAGTTCAACAAAAAATAATATTTAAGAGAATACAAATAAGTTAGTAGAAAAAATGAATATGTAGTGTTATTAAAATACATTATTTCTATACATTTAACCCAAGCTCTACATTTAATCTAAGGTTTTCCTTAAAAATGTGTACGTATTTTGGTAAATATCCTGTTTGGTAAAGAAAGAGAGAATTTATCTTGCCATTTCTGTAGGAGGTGATAAAGCCTAGAACTGTTGGGATGAGTTGCTCAAGGTCACACAGATGTTGTTTACTAACAACCTAGGACTTCTGATCCCAAATAAAGTGCTCTTTTTATTAAACCCAGATGCCACATCACCATCTACATTTGGAAAATAATTGGAATTATCACTATTGTAGTATATATATATATATATATATATATATATATATATATGTGTGTGTGTGTGTGTGTGTGTGTGTGTGTGTGTGTATAAAATACATATGACATGTATATTTTGTGTATATATATATATATACACACACACACATATATAAATGATCCTAACATGTTTTCCTATCATTAAAGCAGCAACATTTAACATTCTTCCTAGGTATATTTTTGGATTAAGTAATTTTTAGCAAACAAGTAACCTAAAAAATATTAGGCATTGATGGTTGACTTTTACTTTTGCCAGAGGCAGCAGTTTGGCATGTGCACATAAGTCTTGATGAGTTTGTCTTATTAAGTTTTAATGTCAATTAGTGCATCTAGATGTATATTTGACTAGTTCTGTACCTATGGCAACTATAAACTGTCATCGGCTGGTGACGGTTGTGAGTGCTGTATCAGTGACTGATAACTGTGCTATGTAATTTTATTTAAAGGATAAATATAACTATACTCCCCAAATAATGGTGATTGACTCAGCAATATCTTCTTAGAAGTACCACAGAGACCTTTACAAAAGAGATTTTAATGACCTTGACTTCATTTCATAAGTAGTTCAAGAGAATACATAGATTTTTATTATCCCCACTAGACTAAGAGAAGTAAAACATTTTATACTCTTAATTGTTTGGAGTTACAAATTCAGTGATGGAATTACAGGATGGATTTCTATGATAGTTGAGAAAATAGGCATTAAAAAATACATTTGTTCACTCCCAATAAACAGACAAATTATCCCAGCTTTATTCTCACCAGTGATTGAAGGGATGGGAGTGGTTTTATCTTCCACTTTCGTTAAAAACCAAGATGGTTTTTCAAAGATAATGAAATTTAAACATGTGAAATTCTTTACATTGACACATTATTTTAGAATAAGCGCTATTGTTATAGTAGGTGAAGTGATTATTTTTAAAAAATCTGTTTGTCAGAACTGTTATGTGGGGTTTCTGACCCTCTGTACTTCAAGCACACAAGAATATTACCTGTCATTCTTCTGGAGGCTCATTTCTAGTCATCTTGATCGAACAATGTATGTGCCTGGTATTTTTAAGGACCTAAATGTGTGTAGTGTAGAGAAGTGGTTCTCAAACTTCAGTATCTGCCAAAATCACCTGACACGTTTATTGAAATACAGTTTGCTATAACTTATACCCAGAGTTTCTGATGCAGTGTATCTTTGTCAGGCCTGACAATTCACATTTCTGCTATGTTCCTAAATAATGATTATGAAGGTGCTGATGATCCACATTCTACCATTTGATAACCAGTGGTCAGAGTAATTTTTAATAGCAGAGTCTCTAGGACCAGGTTGCCTAAATTCAAATTTATTTCCATCACTTAATATCAGGTTTAGCTTCTGTAAGTTTCTTTTAACATTCTTGTGATTTTAGTTCTTTCATGTGTACAATGGATTTAATACTACCTAAGTGAGGGAAGAGGATACTAGCTGATACAGAGAATGCACAGAATAGCTTAAAAAAATCTTCTATGTTATTAATAGATCTATGGTATTCATCATGAACCCCTCATCCAAAATAAGAGTAAGATAACCCATGGAATAATGTATTCAAGTTTACCAATTGAATTTTAAGAAAAGTTTTGATACACTATAATATATCCAGGGAAGGAAAGATTTATAATATTTATAATATATCCAGGGAAGGAAAGAAAATCATGTCACATGAGAGATGGTTAGACACATTCCTGGAGAAGGTAATGCACATTAGTTGTACTCTAATTATTTAGAATATCCAAGCAATACACAAATGCCCTATTTGATGTACTCCAAATGATATTTATTTTAACATAAAAATATTACATCAGTCATATTTTTAAAAAGAGCGGATTATCCTATGTTTGTAAATTCCTTGTTATTGATTGATTTGAAAAAAAATAAGGCCTCTTTTGTTATTAAGTGTGGCAAACAATAGCCTAACTTGCATAAAAGGCTGGGTTAGGCCATCCATGAGGACTTTTCTATATCCTAAACACGGACTCATTGATCCTAGGGAGCTTGCCTTTACCTTTGATCCTATAGTTCATTCTTTCAAATGACAGTCTATATTTGAAGTCTAGGTGATTGTGGTGAAATAGAATCAACAAATTTTTGTTGATTTTATTCAGCAAATTCTGTCTACTTGGCCCCACAAGAAGTAGAATCTTGATTGTGTCAGTCCTGCTGCTTAAACACCAGTCTGGGACTATTGTACTGAGCACTGACAAATTGGACTGTCCATAATTTTCAATCATGCCTGATTCTACTATTGTCGCATGAACATGGACTTCATTATCTTAGTGCAACCACCTGGCTTACCACAATGCAAAGCTGCTGTTATAGCAGACAACAAGAAGGGCTGCTGGTGAAAAAGCTTTTTGAAACAGACAGTAAGAAGCAAGGAATAATGATTATGAAGGTGACTATCTTTAGGGAATATTATCTGTCACCGTGCACAGCTATTAAAAGTAAATTTTCTCTCTGTGAAGCATCTATCTATGAATGTTTGCTACATAATTCATTCAGTTTATTTCATGCTTTTGCCAAGTCATGCGCTCAAGTTTCTCTATTTCCCTCCAGATAAGAGAATATTTGTTAAATGACAAAACTTTGTGTGATATGTGCAATGGAGAGATACTAAGCAATAAAGTACGGTCAAAAAAAAAAAAAAAGATTTTAAAATATCTGTAGCCAATGTGCTGGAGTGGCATGGAGTGGGACAGACCTGGTGTAATGCCAGTGCTTCTATGAGTTACTGTTTGAACTTCAGCAAATTCCAATAAACCTTGCTTTCTTATTCACATAATGGTGGATAATTATGCCTTGAATCTGTTGTTTATGAACTATGAGGAAAAATCTCCAGGAAATAGTTTATTAAATGTCCTCTTTGGTAGGTGGACTTTTTAAATACCACACAAAATATAACTTGACAGAAATAAACAGTAAAATGCAGAATGGGTTCTAGAATTAGAAGTTTCACTTAACATCTAACAGAATGTACTGAGCATCCTAGGAAAGAACACGTCTTTCAAGAGGAGACTTGATAGGCAAGGGAAACCCAGATAGATTTGCACTTAGGTTTTTATTGTTCAGTATCCAGGTAGTGAAATACAATCAACATCAAATCCTTTGTTTCCATTTTAAAAGGTGTGCATTTTGTGGAGATGTCTTTAAACGTGAAAAGCATTTTGTTTTAATTCAATGTTCCTCAAACCCAATCTGATGAAAATTACTTTTCCTGTATAGGTCTAGTTGTCTAAGAGTTCCAGTCCCTGGTATGGTTATATTTCTCATTGTGAATTAAAATTGTGGCTCTGGTTAATGAATGGCAACCTGGGAGGCTAATTTTTCCCAATGTACTACTAAAAGATATCTGAGTCTGAAAAATGGGAGACAAACCTTGCATAAATTCACAGAATGATACATTTTATATTTTAAGACTTTTTGGGGCGAGAGCCTGCCAGCTTCTTTAGAAGAAACCATCCCTAGACACTAGCTCTTCTGCATGCTGAAACTCTGAAACCTCTTTGTCCACCTTTTTGTGCAGGTTTGAGAATAACAGGCAATGCAAATTAATCACCTATAACTGAATAGATGTCTTTACTAAACTTAAATATAATTAAACATAGACTTTTGAATTTAAAGTAGGTAATGATCTCTGTGTATTTTATTTAGGACAAGTTAGTGAATGCATAATCAAATGGAAGTTATAAAAACAAAACAAAACAAAACAAAAACTCCTTAGTACATTTGTTAATAACAGAGTGCACCATATTTGGAATGCACAGTGTGTGTCAGGCACAATTCAGAGTACCTTGCACACATCACCTCCAAATCCTTAAAACAGCCCTCTGAAGTAAATTGTTTTAGTTTCCCTCTTAGGTAACTGGATCACAGGAAGATTAAAACGACTCATGGGAGTTCCACAGGTTAAAATAACTCATCCCAGTTGCACAGATAAGTGTCTTTGTGATTTGGCAAAGACCCTTTGTGTAAACACTCTAGAATATTCTGGCATATTAGAAAATTATAGAGGTTATGACTTATCTTCCCAACTTCTATCATATCACTTTTCCATGCCAAGAGGATATCTGCATTATGAACAATGCAAAATGTCCAATGTACAAAAGAACAAAATAACAACAACCCCCAGCCTTGCAATCCCCTTTCCCTTAGGTGTATTTTTTCTCCTTAGGTGTGATTAAATTCTGACCAATTGTAACAATTTTTTAAAGTTGCGGTTCAAGAACAGAACATTAAAAAGGGTTTAGGTAGTTGGTTAAACAACTATGCATTTATGTTGTTGTTCTGCATCCTGTTTGTTTGTTTGTTTGTTTGTTTTGGTGGGGGCGGTTATCATGCTATTGTGCAGGCTGGAGCTTTAGCAGTGGTTTTAGAGGTTGAAGTGTTGGTGAGGTTGTTTAGACCTGCACCTGTCTCTGCTGAAATGTAAGCTGTTGTTTTAAACCTAGACATTTGTCATCTGGATTACTTTTTATTTGATAGAATATACTCCTGTGCAGTTAAGCCAGTTCACTTTTGAATTTTCTGTTACAACCAGTCAAATATAATCCAGTTAATAAGGAGAGAGAATATATTTTACCATGTTTCCTTTGGGAAAATAAGAACAGCAATGGTGAATCTAGTTCATATTCTTTCAGTGAACTCTATCTTCTTCCATATGTAGCACTATCTGAATGGAATTTGAGTCTGGTAGCATTTTAGCATAGCTTTGTAAAGTAAAATCAACCTCTTGTGAGATTTTTAAAAGTGACTATATAAAATCTTCAAACTGGAAAACTTGTGAAAAATGAAAGGAAACTCTGTTAATAACCATACATGTACAAAGGTTGTAAGACAGGCTGCCTCAGGCAAATCTCAATTAAGGTCACCCTAGATATGATAGGAGACTGAAGGAAAAGAAGGAAACATACTGTTTATAGATCAAGATGTGGGATGGGAAAATAGATTTTTTTTTTTTTAGTACAACAAATTTCTATTCTACAGTGCCTCACAATTTCAAAAATCCTAAGTACAATGAAGATTACATGTTGGTAATGGTGTTCACTATGTTGCCATTGTTATTATTGCAATGATGATCCCAATTATGATCTACGAAGGCTATTTGTATGAACACCAAGTTTCAAAGGGAGCTGATGTAAAAACAAACCCTAAAAGGAATCTCAGAATTCTGCCAATCCTTTGCTGGAATAATGCATTGGGGGGAGATAGGAATAAGTAAGTCTGCTAATTATCGTTTCTTTTCCCAGAAAACCATATGGGGTTCAGGTAAGCTTTAAATAGACATGCAATTCTAGTTGACGTTCAGAAGTTCTATTGCTGCTAGATCTCTAAATTTCAGGTTTTTATGACTAAAATGTGGGTTTTTCTCTCAGTGGTTTGCAATATTATATACTCAAGCAGCAAAATGAACAAACATGTCTCTTTTTCTCTGAAGTCTCCTAAATTAATACTGAACAGAAACCACTAAAACAGAAAATAAGAGCAAATACATATTAAGAAGAATTCCTAGAATACTGGGAGAGTATGGTGAGACAGCGGTGTCTTGCAGATGGGTTTGCTAATGAGAGTGATGAGTCTAGTGGGAATGAAAGAAAAGAATAGACTGGTTGATGGCAAAGACAGGGGAAAAAACCCAAAACAGATGAAATCACTGTTTCAAAGAAAGGAGAAGCACAATATGAAAAATAAACAGGAGGAAGGGAAAATAAGATTAAAATAAGTCCTCCCTTATAGATATATATTTCCTCTCTTATAGATATATTGACATAAAAAAGTCAATAATTTTATTTAAGTCTGTCTTCATTGTTTATTCACAGAAAGAAAACAAATAGACTTTTCTAAATGAAGCTCTCCATTGTGATCTCAAAACAAAAGACCAAAAGAGGAAAGAAAGGAATAACTTGTGTGTACCTAACAACCACAGTATAACAGATACCCAGCATTGAAGAAAAGCAATGAAACTGAGAACAATAGTGTTTTGGGGATGAACTGCTCCCTAGAAATTCAATTTCTAATGAGAAAAAAAATTTCAGAAAATTGTTCACAAGATGTCACAGCACACAGCATTTAGATGGTCTGTCATCCTGGGGCGATTAACCATGGATAAAGTGAAAACTACTTTAAACTTCTGATTTTGCTCCCTGTCACAATATGCTTTCTAGCTTATTTTGTTTGGCTATAAGTGGGACAGAAATATTCTGCTTATAAATAACATGTCAGTGGCAAGTGATTGAATTCTAACCTGGGCATATATTACCCAGAGAAGTGAACAAAAGATGATGTTTTTTTTTTTTTTTTTTTTGAGTAGCACTTGACAAGAGATGAAAAACAGAAATTGTCTATCATACATCTTGGTTTGCCAAATCTATGTTTCTTACCTTTTATGTTATTAAGATCTATATAATTTTAAAAAAAAGAATAACAATGTCCAAATCCATTATTTAAGAATATTTTAAAATTTTTAGGTGGTGAAAGTAGAGTCAACTTATTTTTAACTATCTTACAAATTTTAATTCTCTTTTTTGCAATCAATAAATATATAACTCACTGATTCTTCCCAATACATTTCTTGGATTTCTTATTTTTTGAATTATTCTATTTATTGATTTGTTACACACAACAGGGAGTGTGTCAGCTACATATGTGATGAAGAATAATTTAAATATGAACATGACAAACCCAGGACTCAAGAGCTAGAGTTATGATGTTTCCCGGAGTGTTCTCCATTCCCTAGCTCCCTGAAAAGATAATTACTATCCTAGACTTTGTGTTGTAATCTTGTACTATTTCTGCAAAACAAAATTTTATTGCATATGTATATATTTCTACACAAAACATTATTAGTTCTACTTTTAATCTATACAGAAATTGAATCACATTTTATGTGATCTTCTAGATTGGATTTTTCTTTATTCTGTATGGAAGAGTCCTCTGTATTGTGTTATATAGCTGTAGAACATTCGTTTTCATTGCTGTGAAATTCCATCATATACCTATAGTATAACATATTAAATTTTCTGTTGAATAATAATTTTGTTCTGGAGCTTTTTGCTTGTTTTCATTATGAACAATGCTGATATGAACATTCTTGTAAGGATCTTCTATTTCACAGTAAAAGCTAGATTTTCTATTTCTAAGAAAACAAACATAGCTTATTACAATAAATTTTCAATATTATCTGAATATTCAACTTAATCATATTGTTTTCTAATCTGATTGTATCAATTTTTATCTTCACAGAAGTGTTTAGGAGTTCCAAATGATTTGTATCACTTCCAATATTTAGTATTTTTAGATTTTTAAAATTCTGATAATAGGTACAAAATTGTATGTCAGTGTCAATTTAATTTGCTCAACTAATGTAGTTGAGCATATTTTTTTATTCTTTCTGATTTCTCTCTCTTCATACAAAAAGTCTTTATATATTGAGCAAGGTGGCTACCAAGTAGATTAGAAAAATGGCTTAAGACAGCTAGCAAATGAGATTGGTTGGATATTATGTGTTAGAGTGTGATTAAGGTAAAGAGGCCCTTGTGAAAACATAGCTGTGTGTATGTGAACTTTCTGCTTCATTTTGTCAAGGGAGGGACCAGTAAGGCTTTCCTAGCAACTTCCCCAACTTGGCGACCAAAGGAAAGCAAAGATGGTGAACATTTTTCCCAGTGAAGCATCAAATACTTAATACTTGCTGCAAATAGGCATTCAACTTCATTTTGTCTGTATAATTAGCCATTTGTCTCACTGGTATTCACTGAAGAAGTCTTTTTCTTTTCCTGGGGTACTATCTCTATCCTACACCAAATTCCATGTGAGTGGCTTTGTTGTTGAGACTGCTTTTCTCCAATTGGTCATTTTGTCTATGCTTGTACTATAGTAGCCATTATGGTCCCAATTATAATAAATATTGATGTGGGATAGGTTATTCTTGCTATTGAAAGTAACTTTTAAGTGATATGCACCCTTCCCCCTACTATCTGAATGCCTATAAGACATGGTGTCTGCCGTTTCTCAGACTGGGAATTTCCACAGACATGGAACAACACTGTGGTTCCTGTCTCAGCATGAGAGCCCAGTGTTCTATGGCTCAGCTACCCTCGCTTGTTACTGGGTTGAGGATCACAGGTCTTGCTGCATCCGCCTCAGTCCTTCAGCATTTCATTCCCTAGCTCTGGGTTCAGCTCCATGTTTGTTAATTTTAATGCATTCATTTACGTATTTGTTCTTGCTTGTTTTTCCTAGAGAATCTTTTCTTCACTTACAACATGATTATATCATAAAGGTTGTTGTTTTTAAGTTTAGGATCCAGTTGTTTTGAGTATCAGGGTAGCTATACTTCTAGAAGCCAAAGATTTTTGTACCAAAAAAATCTTTAAGTATTGTACTAGTATATAGGTGAAATTTTAGATAACTGGGTAAAATCATCTTCCTTGAGGGGCCATTGAGGAAAATCCATAAGTATATATTGTCCCATTTAGCCTGTTCTTTTTCATCTAGACAAGATCTTTTTGCAATACATACCACTTCACTTATTATCACTAAAGTTTAAGTCAGACTTTAGTTCAGGGTTCAGAAAAGTACATATGGTGTGCATAACATTTTCTTATAGCAGTCGTGTGGTTTATATATTATCTACATTGCTACAAGTATAGATTTAAGAAGTTGGAATAAAAAGCTTTGTGGTTCATAAAGCCTAAAGTATTTACTATTTCACCCCTTATAGAAAATTCTTTGCCAATCCTTGACAGTTCTATAGGACTAAAATCAAATTTGCTTTGGCTACAATGCAAATGTGTAATATTTATTCCTTATTTATACTAGTCAACATGCTTTCAGTTGCAATTAACAGAGCTCCAATTCATGACACGTCCAGACTTAATAAATCCATCAATCCAGCAGTGTAACAACAACATTAAGGTATAGAATCTTTTATTCCCTGAAATATCTACATATTCCAGCTTTTGTACTTAGTTTTGCCTGATCACAGTAGTAAGATGGTTGCTAGATGACATTGTAGACACAATGGAAGGAGAATATTTCCAAATGTTAATCTTTTTGTTTATCAGCAAAGAAAAGATTTTCCTGAATCTGTTCCATGTACTTCTCAAGTCCAGAAAAATATTAACATGTTCATTCCTAGACCAGCCACTGCTTAGGAGAATAAAAGAGACTTGATTAATGGATAAGTCAGATTTCTGTTGCAATAATGGTGTGAAACAAGCATGCCCCATATTTCAGTGACTTACACTGTGACATATTTCTTTCACAGGTCTGCAGGTCAGATGACATAGCCTGTACTTCAAAATGCAGGTCAGGCTGAGATCCTTTCTCTGTTCTCCCTCTTTGGAACTAATGGCTAACTGGGTTTTGCTTTTCTAATGGGGACATATGAAATCTCCAGGAGGGCAAACAAAGCCACACAAGCACTTTTAAGGCTGTGACACATATTATGTATACTCTCCTCTGTTGGTAAAGGCAGGTCACACAAATTAGCTCAGTATCAGTATGGGTAAGAGATTTCTGTTGCAAGGGGGATAACCTAAAGTCATGTGACTTTATTGGGATGGTTGTGCAATTCTATTTCAGGGAGGACAAAGAATTGGAAACAGTAAGCAAAAACATTCAGAATTAGCTCAGATGATTCAGTAACTCTTAAATGGGGTAGAAGACCAGATTTATAGAAGTACTGTCACTACTTGATATGGGCACAAAATAAGGTGGCTTTTTTTTTTTTTGTCAAGAAGAAACAAAAAACAGATAAAACTTTATTTTTCTAACCATAATATTCTACCTTCTATTTCAATATTTTCAGCACAGTGAGAATACTCAAGGGAGTGGCTTTATTACTATCACAAATATAAACAAAATTAGAAAATAGATTAAAAGTGTTCAAAATCTTTTTTTGGTCTACACAACTCATACTGATAACAAAACTCTGTTCATTATGTTATGCTACTATTTATCTATAAACGAACAAACAAAAAAATCCTCCATCATCTCTCAGTTCTTGTCACTTAGAATTAATAAATATTTTCCATGCAACATAATCGAGAGTCTCCTTTATCCTCAGTGTTGTCATCTTTCTGATATCAAAGCTACTCTAGTGCTTTTCTTTATTTATAGTGTTGCCTAGACCACTAATTTCTTTCTATTATTATCAACTGTACTCTTTATTAGTAATATGAAATTTGCATTTCTTTTTATCAGTTACTCTTACTGCTAATTGTTTTTCTGATTTGATTGTAAGTCAAAAGAAATTTTCATTTATGACACAGAACTTTGAGAAGACATTTGTTAACCTCTTTCCTTGGAAGTAAGTTCATTTCATTCCTTAAATTTGTTTATAAATCATTAAGTGTCATTTAAAATAAATCTTTTTTGAAATCCATTTCTCTCATCATGCAGATAAGTAAGGCATTTTTTTTTCCCAATTGTATCTTGTTAACAAGTACATTGTTTGGGTCTGCCCAACTGCCTGTCCTAATTATGAGTGGGCCACTGGCCATGAGCCCAGGCTGGAGAGCCAGTGATGCACATAGTGAGCCGCAGGCCAGTGAAGCATTTAGTGATGCTGGAGGCACCAGGGCGGGACATAAGGAAGATGGTTTTATGGAGCAGACTATAAGGCCCCAGGGATCAATAATAAGCTGCAAAATGGCACTAAAGGACGGCACACAGAATATTACCAGAGAAAGACAGATGGATGGGATATCCAATAACCAGGAAGAAATCTGTGCAATTACTAATGTGAGGGAATTCATAGATAAAGTCCTTGAGGAAAAATTAAATAAATAATAAATAACTTGTGTCTGCAGGAGCCAAAGCAACAGCTAACAGCTAGAAATCACAGTGGTGAATGTTAGGTATGTCCTGTAAAAGCTTGATTAGTAGAATGTAAGCTCTGCAGAAGGTCAAACCAAACTTTCAAACCTAAGGAATAATAGTTCAGCATTCCATTTTAGGGCCACAATGACACTTTCAAAGTTCGGGAAAGGGGAATATTGTTTTCTATATTCATCAGTGTGTTCTTACCCTGCTTTGTGTAGGTGAATCATTTTTTAAATGAAATCAAAAGAATGTACAGCCAATTGTGTACACTCAGAGTTGAATATAAATTTTTGAAGATAGTAATCCTTTTAATTTATATTTATACATAGATTCTGCTGTTACTACTACCTCTGTGTATCAGGTTGCTTACTAAAAAGTAAGAATACCTTTTTTCCCCCTGAGATCCTTTGATTGATACATTATTTTACATACTGCCACACCAAGACCAGAATATGCATGCTCAGAAATCATTATTGAAAACCTCAGACAATATAAAGGAAAGCCACCCAACAAAGAAAGTTGGGGAATAAATATACTATGTCAGTTTTTCTCAGAGCTAAATCACATTACAACATCGATAGTGTCAGAGCTATTTGGGTAATTTGAGATGGGTATCAATTTTCTAGAGTTGCTATAACAAACTGGGTGGCTTGAAAACAATTTTTTTTTTTTTTTGCCTCATAATCCTGGAGGTAGAAGTCTAAATATGTCAGCAGAATTGGTTCCTTTTTGGGGCTTTGAGAGAGGATCTTTTCTATACCTCTATGGTAGCTTCTCATACTTTGTTGATAATCTTTCCATAACACTCCTTGGCTCATAGACGTATCACCCCTACAACTGCATTTATCTTTACACGGTGTTAGGAATTTGATGTAGACTTCAACCCATATGAGTTCCAAAGACTAAGGAAAAAGTCAAGTACAATTTATTACATTTGCTTTAATGACTACCTCTTCTGTCCATGTCTTAGTGGTGAAAATATTGAGGTCATAAAGAGAGAAATTACTTTCCCAAGAATGATCATTAGAATAGTTGCAGATGAGTCTTGGCTAGCAGAAGACCTGCTGATTTCCACTAGATGCTATGGAAGCTTTATTATAAATGGTCACTAAACATTATTTACCCTTTAGAGTAGTGCTACAAAAGTTCTGGGGTCACTTAGTGCCTTTGAAGCTATGATGGAAGCTCTTAACACTTTCTCTAGATAATGTCTGTGAACAGAGGAACCAAGTGTTGCACAAATTTTAAAAATGTCTTTTAATCCTTTTTTCTTATACTCCTTTCTCCAAATGTTTTCTTTAGTCAAATTATCTTAACTATGTTATATTGCCTAATAAACTTGTTTTAAGTGGTATAAAATTGTCCAAAAGAATCAAGGACATTGTGTTGCTTTTAAATTAGGGAGAAAATGCACATTCACTTGGAGTGAAAATTCGTCGTCTAATGGATTATTTCACTTGTTATAAATGGGGAGTAGTAGAAAGGAAGGAAGCGTCTCTAATCAGCTACATGATTCCAGTCACTTGCCAGACCCTTCAACTTTCTTTTTTGAGAGTTAGGGAGGCACGCTTATGCATGATTTTGCATTGATGGTCTGTCAACACGTTAATATTTAGTTGCAAATTTGTAGAAGTGTGTAAATAAAAAAAGCAAATCTCTTTCCAATTTGTATTGTGCACAGTAGATTATTTCGTCCAAAGTCCATTGCTCTTTAAATGAGATTTACATTTTCCAAATGGTTTAACAATATGAAAACTAATATTTCACTTGAAAGTATGAAAGAATGCCATTATCATCATTCAGATGCATGGGTGTTACATCTGGAATTTTATTAAAATTCATCCGTATTTGGCTGCTCTCCCCTGGCTTTGAGCATTGGCCCCATCCTGTTGTAATACCTCTCATCTGACTTGTTCCTCAGCAGGGACGTTCCTGCTTTGGTAGCCTGGGGTATACAATCCAGGGCCTCCTGAAAGCTGCTTTCAGGGCTTGGACTCCTCCCAAGCCTTAGCTTGTCAATTTGCTTTTACAGAGATTGTTATATCACAGCTTATGTTTTTTTAGCATTGCAATAACACTGATAGTTAAAAACAGTGTTCAGAGCAAGGTTCGCTCTTTTCAGCATTTTCCTCTCACCAATTGCTTCTTCCAATTAACAAAAAGGGGTTGAAAATTCCATTCCCTGAAGCCACCTGTGGCCTTCTTTTCTTTGGAAAAAAATTCTTCCATACAATCAAGAATTTCTCTCAGCACCTGGGTTCTTTTTGAATGGAAATTAGGTGAAATGAATTTAGATTCTTTTTTAGATCTAGGGGTAGTGGTAGGTGTTAGATGTAAATTTCCCTAATTATATTTCAGCCTTTATATCTTTTTATAACAGAACCTTTGACACATTTTAATTCAGGATATTGACATAATTTTGCTGGTGAAACATGTACTATGAGCACTGAGTTTGGAAGTATATGCCTTAGGTAATACTTTCAAATCTTTTAGAGCTTAAATTTAAATACAGGTATTGGCAAAATGGCAATTATCATTTGAACTCGGGGAGGCTAATTTGATGGCTAATTTGGCACAGAAAAAAATTGTTCTAAACAATCATATTTTAAAAAATAGTTTAGAAAAAGTTTGCGGTCTTTCCATTTGTGTGCTCTTAAAGGCCTTTATAATGTGAACCACTTTGACTTTTCAATTTCATCCCCCATTCTAACCCTCTAAACTCCCTAGAACAGCAATGTTGCTTAGAGCACACCGTGTCATTTGAAAGTATGAGTAGGCAAATGGACAATGACCAGGCCACACATGGAAATAGAGGGCTGGCCCATGACCCCTGTAGCGGCCATCCTAGGGAGTCAAATCATGCCCTCTGTAGCTGTCCAGCTGGAATGGTAAGGACCTGGTCAATAAGTGGCAGTTGGTCTATTTTTTTTTTCTTTCGCCCCTGATTTTAATTTAAGTGGCAGTTGGTCTATTTTTTTTTTCTTTTGCCTCTGATTTTAATTTAGAAACACCCAGAGAAAGCTAAATATGCTTCCTAAACCAATCTGATAGGAGTTTTACACATGAATTGTGTCCTTTGCTTTTGCGTTTTATTTTGTTTCTTATAGTATTGAGTTCATATAATTCAAAATGAGAAATGAACATAGCAAGCTTTCTTGTTTCTGATATTGCACATGGTAACTTATACTTCATTACACTGTGGAATAACAATGTTTCTTAAATTACATGTAAATAATTTCAAATACATTTCCTAGGATACAAAATATATCTTGGTTTTCTCATTTTTGTGTTTTTTTTTTTTTCAATATCTAGAAGATCTTAATCTCCCATTGTAGATCAGACTCAATGGGAGATTGACAGGTGGAAAAAGATGCAAGATACAGTTGGGATAGTGATCATCCTTTATTTGGAGGTGGCAACAGCCCTTAGCCAGTCCTCAGCTCCAACTCCAGCCCTCAACCAGTTCTACTTTGCTCTCATGAGTCTTTTCCATGGGCCTTTTTTTATGTGCAGGCTAAAGAAAGCACACTGCCAATAGGTTTCATCAGTGGGTATATGCTCATAAGCAAATGTTTATGACCTTAATTACATAACACTGAATCAGAGCGTTAATGACTTTGATTACAATAAAAACATAGCCCACCAGAAGTCTCCAGGAAGGAGCCTAAATAGCCATTTGGGGCTTGTCTTTACCTGATCCTTGTTGTAGACGCCTGTGATTCTCTGTCATTTCATCTGAGACTTGACTTTTGCCTGAACTTTTCAGTATTGTCATTCTGTACTGATACAGTCCTGTGCCACCATTGACTGAATTTCTCCATCAAAAGATATTTTGATTATCTTTGACAAGTTTCTTGAACCTTGATGTTAGAGTACATATAATGCTTTAGTAATCAGGGTTACTTTCACTTTCTGAATTTCTTATATCACCCAGTTCCCAATGCTGTTGGCTGTTGGCCCACAAGACATGTTTTTTTAAAAAATATTTATATTTTTTAGTTTTAGACGGACACAAAACCTTTATTTTACATTTATGTGGTGCTGAGGATTGAACCCAGTGCTTCGTGCATGCTAGGCAAGCACTCTACCACTGAGCCACAACCCTAGCCCCACAAGACATGTTTTGAGTAACTAAAATTAAGTTTAATAATCACCTGAGGATATAGAAATATGTATATATGTACCTATATCAACTGTATCAGTACACATACACATGTTTTATAAATAAATAGATACATATATGTATATTAATTTCTTAGACCGAACCCAAGTTTAGTCAGTCCAGTGTAAATAAAGTTTTAAAAGTTCCCTTGGTGATTCCTCAAATTAAGAATCTTTTGGAATCACTTAAGAGGGAAGTGAAAAGAACCTGCACACTTAACCATGCTATTTGGTTTCTGTTTCAGATCTTCCCAATCCAACTCATCCTGCTGACCTTGCTAGACATGCCTGGGTCTGTCTCTATACCCACAGTACACACACACACACACACACACACACACACAGTATTGCATAACCAGTTTTGATGATGTGACAGACTCTGGTTTATTAGTTGATTTTTAATTATACTATCTTCAAAAATTTTATGATATTCTTCTAAAATGCAAAATATTAGTGAACATCTGAAAATGGTTAGGTATTATGAAACAAAGAAAAAAATTTTAAAGTTATAAAGTATATATATTGATCTATCATTGTGCTTTTGAAAATGAAAGTGCTTATTTTGCCAAAAATGTTTTCAGATGTATTAATATGAGTAAGAGTGCAATTAATTGAACATTTACCATGTGAAAGATTCATTGCTAGAATTAATTGACTTTATAACATGTAAGCTGCCGCAGTCTGGCTGGGCACAAAATCACGAGCCACTCAAGCAGGAACAAACTTTATTTTTTGAAACTGCCGCCAATGCCCCGTACGCGCCCAGGAAGATTGCAGATCTACAAACGCCGCCTTCTCCCAGATCCCAAGAGGAAGTTCCTCCTCCGGAATTCCCTCCTACCATACTTCCCCAACCAATGGGAACTCTCCAGGAGTCCCATAGCAGGCCGAGGTGGACAGCAGGAGTCCAATATCCATATGAATGCAAATCTTAACATAATCATATCATCTCAATGGCTTGCTGGCATCATCTTTCAACCAAAAATGCCATGCAATATATTACTTGGCTGTGGCTCTTAGCATCTCCCCCCTTCTGTTTAATTGAGCAACAAGCAATGTGGCTAGGGACTGTGCCAGTTAGGTTTGTCCAATTCAACATATGGTTCTTACCCGTCATCAGAAAACTGACCTTTAGGCGTCAGCCTCCTGTCTTAGGTTGATACCACTGCAATTGGATCATACCCATCACTGAATACCGGTCCAGCATATAGCCATACTTGTGGATAGGCCTATGCACCAGTGGGGGGGTGAGGTTCTTTGCCTCACCTCTGTTGGCCCCCAAATTTGGCCTTGGTGCTGGTGGGGGGGTGAGGTTCTTTTCCTACCACACTTCCCCAACCAATGGGAACTCTCCAGGAGTCCCTAGCCAGCCAAGGTGGACAGCAGGAGTTCAATATCCATATGAATGCAAATCTTAACATAATCATTTCATCTCAATGGCTTGCTGGCTTCACCTTTCAACCAAAAATGCCATGCAATATATTACTTGGCTGTGGCTCTTAGCAGTAAGCAACAATAATTTGTTGAGCACATAACTCTGAGAGATTGTGACATTGAATTTCTATGTAGCATGTGGTATTTTAAAGGTATTTGCTCAGTTTCAATAAACCAATGTATTTTACTATTGAACATAGTAAATTTTTAAAAAAAATTTATTCAGGAATAATTCTTATTAACTTTGTAAAAGTTGTAGTAAACATATGCAAATTATGTTAGAATAAATGATGTTTTTTACAATATCATTATCTGTTCCAGTGTTTCTTTTATAATTTGAGAAACTATGACTCAAAGAGTTGTAGTTTTTGAGTAGGACAATTTCCAAATGGTTGAAATAATATTCTAACCTGGTTCCTTTGAAGCCAGTGCCAGAGTTCTAATCATTATAGTGTAAGATTTTTAACAAAATCCCTATAGAAATTCAAATTAGAACTGTTAACAGATAATACCACATATGAAGTTGTCTTATGCAATGTAGAACAGACTTTTTGATACTAAAAATTTGGAAAAGCAAGTGACTATAATTATTCATAATCTCAAAAGAGCAGTGACAACTCTAGTTTCTAAAATTTCAAATTTCTAGGTACTTTTTTATGCTATGATTTTTTGTGTGTGTTCTCATTTCTCTCTCATATTCTCTCTCTCTCTCTCTCTCTCTCTCTCTCTCTCTCTCTCTCTCCTTTTTTCTTTTCTTTTCTTAACAGAGGATTAAACCAGAGTCTTGCACATGGTAGGCAAGTGCTATAGCACTGGGCTATACCCTAACCATGTTTATTCATTTCTTTGAGATAAGGTGTCACTTAATTGTCTAAGCTGGCCTTGAATTTTCCATTCTCCTGTTTCAGCATTCCAAATAGCTGGGGTTACAGGTGTGCACCACTGTGCCTGGCTGTGTCTGGCTGCTATGATACTTTAATCAAGAATATGAGTTAAACAAACTTGGATCATTTATCAGCATAACTCATAAATGTGTGAAAAATTCAAATATTTAGACTATTTATTCTAAAAGCATTAGCCAATTTAAATTTCTTAGTGTACCATTTAAATTGTGCATTTAAGAAAATATGCATGGAAATCTGAATTCACAAAAAAATGGGGATGAATTATAGTGGCTTTGACATACTACTTTTTATTTTAGTATAACCTAGTTCATTAAGTAAATGCTTACATCATATTCATATACTGACAAAAGTCTAGTGCTTTGAAAAATAAATACCAAAGAGTAAAATACTGACAAATGATAAAGGAGAATAAGAAATCTATGAAAAGAACACTTGGGCATAATTCTGGCAAAATTAATTTCTAGTAGCTTAATGGTATGAAATATGATTATAGTAAATAGATGGTTAATGTATTATAAATCCACATGAGTTAGGAAATAGATAATGCTTTTAATATGAAATTGTTCAAAGAAACTAATCATGAGAACTTACAGAAGTTTAAAAGACTATATACTTGATACTTTTAGGTTAGATTTACCAAGAGGGGTGTATGGGTATGTGGCAAGGTAAATTAAGGGATAGAGAAATAAGTAGAGGGGATTGCTACTTTCTATTTTGTAATTTATCTCCCTCCAGGCAAATGACACTTTGACTTATTTAGTTGGTTATGTTGCTATAAAAAATGAAAACTATAGAACCCTAAAGAGAGAAATATAAGATTTTAGAAGATGGAATGATCTACCTTGCTCATGGATAGGCAGAATTAATATTAAAATGACCATACTACCAAAAGCACTATACAGGTTCAATGCAATTCCCATCAAAATCCCAATGGCATTCCTCATAGAAATAGAAAAAGCAATCATGGAATTCATCTGGAAAAATAAGAGAACCAGAATAGCTAAAGCAATTTTGAGTAGGAAGAGTGAAACAGGTGGTATCGCTATACCAGACCTTAAACTATACTACAGAGCAATAGTAACAAAAACAGCATGGTATTGGCACCAAAATGGACTGGTAGACCAATGGTACAGAGTAGAGGCCACAAAGGCTAACCCACAAAATTACAACTATCTTATATTAGACAAAGGTGCCAAAAACATGCATTGGAGGAAGGGCAGCATCTTCAACAAAAGGTGCTATGAAAACTGGAGATTCATATGCAACAAAATGAAATTGAATCCCTATCTCTTACCATTTACAAAAGTTAACCCAAAATGGATCAAGGATATAGGAATTAAACAAGAGACTCTGTCTAATAGAAGAAAAAGTAGGCCCTAATCTTCATCATGAGGGGCTAGGCCCCAACTTCCTTAATAAGGTGCCTATAGCACAAGAATTAAAACCAAGAATCAACAAATGGGATGGATACAAACTATATCATTTTTTCTCAGCAAAAGAAATAATCTGTGAGGTGAACAGGGAGCCTACATCCTGTGAACAAATTTTTACCCTTTACACATCAGATAGAGCAGTAGTCTCTAGGGTATATTAAGAGCTCAACAAGATAAGCACCAAAACAAACAAACAAACAAACAAATAAATTATCCAATCAATAAATGGGCCAAGGACCTGAACAAACACTTCTCAGAAGAGGATATATAATCAATCAACAAATATATGAAAAAAATGCTCAGCATCTCTAGCAATCAGAGAAATGCAAATCAAAACTACTCTAAGATACCACTCACTCCAGTAAGAATGGCAGTCATTATGAAGACAAACAACAAGTGTTGGCCAGGATGTGGGGAAAAAGGTACACTCATACATTGCTGGTGGTATTGCAAATTAGTGCAGCCAATTTGTAAAGTAGTATGGAGATTCCTTGGAAAGCTGGAAATGGAACCACCATTTGACCCAGCTATTCCTCTTCTTGAACTATACCCAAAGGACCTAAAAACAGAATACTTCAGGGACACAGCCACATCGATGTTTATAGTAGCACAATTCACAATTGCTAAATTGTGGAGCCAATCTAGATGTCCTTCAGTGGATGAATGGATTAAAAAAATGTGGCATTTATACACAATGGAATATTACTCAGCACTAAAAAAGAATAAGATCATGGCATTAGAGAAGATTATGCTAAGGGAGTTAGCCAATCCCCCCAAAACAAATGCTGAATGTTTTCTCTGATATAAAGGGGCTGACTCAAAGTGGGGTAGGGAGGGAGAGCATGGGAGGAAGATACCTCTAGATAGGGAATAGGGGTGGGAGGGAAATGGAGGGAGAAGGGGAATAGCATTGATGGTGGAAGGAGATGGTCATCATTATACAAAATGTATGTATGAAGATGTGAATTTGGTGTCAACATACCTTATACACAAACAGAGATATGATAAATTGTGCTATAAAGGTGTATTAAGAATTGTAATAAAAAAATAAAAGAGCTCACGTACAATGGCATAATTTGGCGTGAACATACTTTATATAGAGAGTTATGAAAAATTGTGCTGTGAATGGATAATTATGAATGTAATGCATTCCACTATTGTCATGTATGTAAGAAATAAATTAAAAAAATAAATAAAATAAAATAAAAACTAAAAAAAAATATACTTGAGAGTGGGTAATTTATAGAGTAGAAGTTTATTTCTTACTATTCTGGAGGCTGATAAGTCTGAGATCTAGGCCTCAGCAGGTTTGATGTCTGCTAAGTGCCTGATCTTGGCTTCCAAGATGGTATCTTAAACACTGCATTCTCCAACCACATATATTTTTTTTTTTCCTTTGTAAAACACCAGTCCTCCAGGAAAAGTACCATTCCTCATATGCTGAAGAAGGGAAGATCAAAAAGAACCTTTCTCAAAAGTCCTTCTTAGAGACTTTAAACTCACATTAGGGGAGTTCTCATAGCCCACTTACCTTTTAAGGGTCCACTTCTTGAAAATGCTACAGTGACAATTTAATTTCAACATGACTTTTGGAGAAGATAAATATTTAAACTGTAGCACCTACAAAGTATTTGAGCCTGGTATCAGATTTGGTACATGTTAGAAGCTTAATATGCAGATTATTGTTTTCTGAAATTAAATGATAGTCAAAAGAAGATTCACATTTTAGTGAAATTTGCGCTAAAGATATGATAATTTAATAGTCCGACATACTATAATTTTGCAATACAACTATCATAACATCACCTAGCTTATCTTTCTGTGTTTATTCCCCCCCCAAACTATTTTCTATTCTATAACAAGAATAATTGTCTTTTATTTTTCTTTCTTTCTTTTTTTTTTTTCTTTTTTCAGTGCTAGAGATTGAACTCAGGGCCTCATGTACACTGGACAGGTGCTCTTCCCCCAAGCTACAATCCCAGACCAAGACAGATTATTTTAAAATGTAAATTGATTCATTCTCTTCCTCTTAACATTTCAATGTATTTGCAAAATGTATTTAAACAAAGGGAGGTTTTGTAATTTTTATTATTTTGATGATCATCTTCTTAACATTGCAATGTATTTGCAAAATGTATTTAAACATAGGGTGGTTTTTTATTTTTTATTATTTTGATGATCTTCTATTAACAACTCAATTTCTTCATTAATTCATAACAAAACTATTAAGAAAGAATTCTGTCAAAAAGAATACTAGTCTTAATTGCAATATAAATTAACAGATACAAAACTAAGACATCAAGTTAATTAATTTTCTTTGTGAAGTTACTTGAAAATTAGAATTAACTTACCACCTACATTTTCAAATGCAATCCTATAATGAAAGGCAATGCATTCTATATAATATCTATTTGTTAACTATTAGGTCATGACATATGTAACCATGAGGATGCCCTGTATCACACCACTTGCTGTGTAATTAAATGTTCTCTCACAATACTCTTGAAACACTGTGAAGCTTTTTTTTCTATAATGAAAATAATTATTTCTTTATGGTATGTAGTCTATGGATAATGTTCCATGATAGTCCCAGAAAAGGCATAGAATGAAAAACTAGAAATTCAATCGGCACAAACTTATTCTACACTAGCAGAACTCAAGGAATTCATAGACTTGTTGAATACCAAAATATAAGATTATAAAATCATCATTATATCATAGGGTTAAATTTTCCAAAATATGCTTAAGAGATAATTGAAATCTTGAGATAATTAAAACACAAATTGGTAAATAGCATTTTTCTCAAATGTTTTATGAATTTATATAATCAATGTATCCATTTGATTATATCCAAAAATATATAGCACCTATTAGGTTCCAGGTATTTTTCTAGGTAGTTCCAAATTTTGGGCACATCATTGAAAACAACATGCCTCTGAATCTTCCTTATCTCACACGTCTGGACATGAGAAGTGCTGTAACAAAATTCCAAAACTGGGAGTCTTATATATAAAGAATAAAGATTTATTTAATTTATAGCTCTGGAGTCTGAAAGTCCAAGATCAGGATGCCACATCTGGGAAGGGCCTTGTGTTGCATCATAAACTGATGGAAAAACAGGAGGACAAGCAAGTTCATGTGAGATAAAGCACAAGGCGTGGCCTTGCTCTTGCAATAGTGAATCAATTCTAAGGGAGGGTTTTTAATGGCTTCATGAGAGCTTTAGCTTCATGAATCAAACACCTTTTAAAGTCTCTACCTCCTTTCAACATTGTTACTTTAGGAGTCATATTTTAACATTAGCTTGAGAGAGGACAAAAATTACCAAAACATGGAGACAGACAAAAAGTAAGCATAAAAATAAGTATATTGTTGTGTTATATTACAGAAACATGAATAACAGACTGATAAGGTGGGCAGAAAGTACATTAAGTGGGGTGCCAGGCAGTGGCACATGGTAGGGTTAAATAAGGTTTTAGAGTAAGTTTTATTGCAAGAAGTTTTGAAGAAAAAGATAGTTATTGGGGATGAATGTCTGGACAGAGCGGCCAGACAAAATAAAGGCCCTAACGTGGGACTGTAGTGAGTGTGTTAGAGGTACTTCATGGTGGCCAGCGTATCTGAAGTGGAGAGAGATCAGTAGTGGGGAATAGGAAGCGAGAATGGCAGCAGTGAGCCATACTTGTTATGGCCTTGTCATTGAGTAATTGTAAAGAGTTGATCTGAGGCCTAGAAAAACAGGGTTCTAAAATAATTTATTTAGCTAAAATAATGATTGTAGAGATGAAGGGAAGATGGAAGACAATATGTTAGAAGTTATTTCAATAACAAATAATTGGTGATAATGAAGATAGGCAGAGTATTAGAAGTGGATTTGGTGAGCATAATTGGTTTCTGAATATCTTATGATGATCAAGGCACTTGACTTTCTCTTGGTCTGGCTGTAGGTTGTTAGAGAAACAGTCACTCCAAGGATTTGGTTTATGTAATCAGATGATTTGAGTTGCCTTCAATTGACATGAGAAGATAGAATAGTTTATTTCTTTCTTTAGTTTTAGGGGAGAGGATATCAGAAGTTCAGTTTATTATATTTTATATTAGAAGCATCATTTGGATATTCATCTAAATGGAGAAATCAAATAGGCACGTGGAGATTGATGATTGTATTCATATTTGGGAGCAAGGACTATGTAAGAGATGCAAATTTGGAAATTACCAGCTGGTAGATATATTGAGAATAATGAACCCAGATGAGATTATGAATTGAATAAATACAGATAGAGAGGAAAAGAGAACTACAGATTGATCCCTTGCGTACTCAAATATATAGACATTAGGACCAAAGATGAGAAATAGCAAGAGGATTGTAGCAAGAAGAAATTTTGTAACAGAAAGAGCAAGAGAAAGTGGTATTCTGAGAACTTGCTTGATATGTTCCATGATAACTTATGTTGTATTAACTAATATGAGGAAATTATGGCAGAAGTAAGTGTGTATCAGATTATTGGGGCAGGATGGGCCCCAGGGCTGCCTTCGTGGGTTGATCATCTATGAGGTCACTAGGGGCCTCACATTGCACTTAGTCTGTGCTCTGTTGTCACCATCTTAAAATGCTTAATGTTTTACCAAGCCCTTCCTTCTGTTTTGATTTTACACTGGGACCTACAAATTTCTTACTATTGCTAAAGATTAGGATGTTTGATGATAGGATAAAATACTTACCTCACATTTCCTATTTTAAATGTTTTGGGCATGTGGTATATAATATAGACACAATTAACTTATTTATGGGACAAAAACATATTATTTTCTGATTAAATCATTCTTTTTCCCTTCTATTCCCTACACTTAACTTCATAAGCTTTTCAAAGAAAAAGAAAATTCCTGGTTACTGAAAGATTTTAAATTGTATGCTTAGTTCTGTTAATTGCTTTCTGAGTGGTAGAAGTATCTAATTCAGTAAGTATATGCTTTAGAAATGTATATATTTGGATTAAAATCCTGCCTCTGTTTTTGAAATAACTCTGACCTTGAGAAAAATTAAACTTTTTGAGCTTCATTGGCTTCATCAAAATAGCTGAATTCATTTGTCTTTTTTCAAATAATATAAATACTACATTTAAACTCCTGACATGCATTAAGTATTCATTAAATTACAGCTATTATTATGATTTCTTAGAGAAAATTAATTGTTCCATGTCTTCATTTTCTCTTTTAAAATTAAAAATTCCATATGCACATCCTAAATTGGGGGGATTTTAAAAAAGGGTAGTACATAATTTTATTTATTCCTATAGCAGAATACCTTACTTTATTTATTTTTGAATAGGTAATACATACAAACTGCTTGAAAGTAAATTATGTGAGCAGTTAAATTGTGAAAGTGTAAGGGTCCGGCGAAGCGTCGGAGGAAGAGACCGCTAAGAGACTGACTTTGTGCAATAAGCAGGAGGGAGTTTATTGAGGATCCAGTTCAGCGTGCTGAGGCTCCAGGCTCGCTCAGGAAGGGAGAGCAGCCCAGAGCCCAGAGCAGAGGTCAAGCAGAGCTTAAGTACACTTTTTGGGGAGGGTGGGGGACTTTGTATACATCAGAACAAATCATCATGAGGCGCAGGAAAATTGAACAACAACTCTGAGACATGATTAGTACATTCATTGGCGGGAACAGATTGGACGGGGGTGATTGGTCATTCCTAAGTGGGGTACACATTCAAACTGATTGGTTTTAGGGCCTAAATGCCTATGTGACAAACTACTCAAAGTCCCAAGTTATTAGACAACCAGGGAGTCAATGGAAATATTTACAGAGCAGTTCGGGTATTGTCTTAACAACTACAGGAATTTCAAGTTTTGGGGATAGCAGGGGAACTTAATAATACGTGGTCTTTTACTCTTTAACCCAAGCCTTGTATCTTAGGAAGCTTTACAATGCCCGGTCTTTTACACTTTAACTCAGACTTTGCAGTTTAGAAACAGCTTGGAAATTTTACCCTTACGAAAGGTTCTTTATTCCAGACTCTGAGTTTCTCTCCCCAAATTTAATTGCTTAATATTTCTGTGTGTCTATCAAGATCCTTTTTGTCTTCCAAAACAGCATACACAATAACTTCTTGTTTGCCTTGAATTTTTTTAATTTGCCAGTTTATTATAGATATTATATCATTATCAATATGGAGGGATTTACTTTTTTTTCCCTTTTTAATGAATATTGAAGTGGCCCTCCAAGAAGCAGGGTCCAAAGGAAAATCTAGTGGTTAACCAAAGAGCATATAATTGAGAGGAGTATGAATAAGAGCTGTCTGATAATAGTGGGTTATCCAAATGCTCAAGCTGTCCTCTTAAAGGTTTTAAGGACTTTTCAAGAACAACATATTTTATTGCATTTATTTTAAAATTTAATAAGTTAATTTTCAAAAGAGTTTTCAACTTTAATTCTCTAAGTTCTAAAATGTCTTAGATAAACTCAAGTTTCTGATTCTTTAAAGATGAAAACCTTTCTCTGAGAAAATATCCAGTCCTTTGGATTTTGTGAGGTGTAGCACTTTTACCACTCTGACTTATTTATGCAATTTGCCTATATTTAATTTTTTACTGACTTCTGGAATTAGGTTTTGAAATTATATTAATCTATAAATCATTTCATCAGATTCTCAAGTTATCAATTATCTCAAGATGATTGAAATTGTCTCTTTTGCTTTTCAAATTTATTCCCTGAAACTGATTATGTCCTTGGAATGATTATTTTATGTTACTGATTTGTTATGATATATCTTTATATATGTCTCAAATGTTAATTATAGACATGTAAAATTAATGTCACTAACACAAAAGTTTATTTTAATGTAAATGAAAGAAGAAATAGTTAATTTAGGCCTTGAACATACCTATAACCAGTATTTAATAAGATAAATTTTGATGCCTTATATAATTACTTGGATTATTTTACTTTTAATGTAATGGCTTCCATTTTTATTATTAAATATAAACTAGCATATTTTTCTTAAAATATCATCTTTAAAAAACATCTAATGGGATGATTCTCTTTTTACAAAATACATGTAATTGCTTTTTTTTGTTACTTCAAACACATACCAAAATAGAAAAAAAAAATATATATATATATAAATGAAACTCCTTCAGCTCATTACTAGAATTCAACAAACTATCAATGTTATGCTTTCTTAGTTTCATGTGTTTCTTTTACCACTTTTTGTTAAAATGTTTTGAAATAAAATCCTCTTTATTTGTAGACAATTCAATAAATATCACCTCAGAGAGGAAACATTGAACTCAAACCTAAATGTAATCTAACCTGTACATCTAAAAGTTTATGGAAAATATGGACAATAGAAAAAACAAATGACATTGCAAGGATATACATAGCCAAATCCAGAACATGGTAAATTCTACTAGACAAATGACACACAAAAAAGCATGAATGGAAAGAGCTTTAGGATAGATACTATTGTAGATGTAGTTGTGGGAATTGTTTTGATTCCGATGAACTGAAAAACCAAACAAAAAGCAAATACAAACAAACAAAATGTACAGAAATCTCCGTTAGAGATAGTCATTAAGTGTACATAGAAACTAGGTTATGCTATTGAAGTATTCAGTAACCTTACCATGGTGTGGTATTTGCATTTTATTTTAAATGAAAAGGAAAAAAAAAAAAAAAAAACCTTTTGTAAAGGTGAAATTTTTAAGCTGGTTCTAAGTCGCAGAGCCCGAGTTAAAGTGTAAAAGACCGGACATTGTAAAGTTTCTAGGCTACAAGGCTTGGGTTAAAGAGTAAAAGACTAAGTATTGTTACAATTCCTCTGCTACCCCTGGAACCTGTAATCTCTGTAGCTGTTAGAACAATACCCAAACTGCCCAGTAAACATTCTCACTGGCTCCTCTGGTTGTCTAATAACTTGGGACTCTGTGTAGAATGGCACGTAGACATTGCAAGTCACAAAACCAATCAGTTTAAATGTGTACCCTGCTTAGAAGTGACCAATCACCCCTGTCCAATCTGTTCCCGCCAATGAATGTACTAATCAGGTCTCAGAGTTGTTGTTCAATTTTCCCGTGCCTCGTGATGATTTGTTCTGATGTATGCAAAGCCCCCCTCCCCCGCCCTCCCTAAAATGTGTACTTAAGCTCTGCTTAACCTCTGCTCAGGGCTCTGGGCTGCTCTCCCTTTTTGTGTGAGCCTGCCTGGAGCCTCAGCGGCTGAACCGGATCCTAATAAACGTCCCCCTGCGTGTTGCATGAGGCTGGTCTCTTGTGGTCTCTTTCTCCGACGCTTTGCCGGACCCTTACACTTTAAAGTTCTAATGAATTATGTTATTAAAGGAAAAAAGTCATATTTTTAGAATTCTTTTACTTTGTTATCTAGATAAATGATAGATTGTTGGAAGAAGTTCACTGGGCTGTTTTCTTTAGGTTTTAGTAACTGAAAATTTATTTTCCCTTAACAGAAATTCCTATACAATAAACAAACTTCCAATTTTTAAAATTCTGAAAAATTTTGGGATTTCTCCTGTATTGGAGACTGTTTTTTTTTTTTTTTTTTTTTTTTTCCCGCTCAAAGAAAGCTTACTCAAAATGAACATTGCCAATATAAAGGCCTAGTTGCTTTAATCAAATTATTTTATAGGGGTTGAAATATCCTCAGGAACAACGATGCAGTAAAAGGTGAAGGCTGCTTGCCTCTAAGGTGCTTATGCAGCACAAACTCAGAGACTTGATACCATAGAAAAGGGATATCCAGTTTCAGCTAGAGAAATCAACCTAATGGTGAGATTTCAGACAGGAGAGGGGATGGAGCACAGGAAGAGGTGTTTCCCGTTGAGAAAGAGACAAGGAATGCTGTAGAACAGTGCCTAGGTCCCTGCTTTTGGGCTGAGGTATTGATTCTCCGGCTGAGAGGCAGATTGGTTTCTAAGAATTCACATCTGAGCACTCCTAAGAATTGTCCCTGGCTGAAGGAAAAAGAGGTTATGTTGCATACCTCTGTCAGATCAGGCTGGGCAGGCAGCAACCAAAGGAGGCAGATTTAAAAGGGCCTCTGAACAGGCTTTATTGAGATATCACTCCCGGGCTGAACGCGATCAGACCCACAGAGGGGACAGGACAAGGGTCTGAGGAGAAACCGCATGGAAGCTCCACCGGACTGGACTTTTACGGGGCTTACAGCAGGAAGGGAAGGGCTTGGGACAGGAAAAGGTGTTTCTAGGGTCCCTTGCCTCCTTGAAGTTGGTCAGGGGAGATGGCTCAACTCCATGATTGGCCAGGGGGGTCCTGTTGATTGACAGGCATTAGTCAGGAGATCTGGCTGATTGATAGGCGTTTCCACCGGCATCTGATTGATGTTCTTTTCCTGCTTAGGCTGCTTTGTTCTAAGTTGCCACTAACTCACCACCAAGTCGCTGCCATGACCTAACAACCTCTAAAAATACAAAGGCATAGCACCCTATCCTCAATTGGAGACATCTCTAACAGGCCATGTAAGAGAGGAAGGTTATCAACTGAAGCCTCTGTTGCGAGTCACTTGCTGTTGATTTCTTCTACCCAGTCATGCCTCCATCATTCCCCTACAAAAGTTGTTCTTGAAAGCACTAAGCCCCCACACGTCCCCCTATCATTGTCTCATGGTTTTTTCCCATGGAAAATAATGCACAGCAGCACCTCCCCAAATGAGAAGGTAATTACATATAATATCTCCAAGTAGTTGATGCTAATGAACAGTATAATTAATAAATAACACTCAGCAACTAACTTATGGGGAAAATGACTTGAAATATGTTGAATGTCCAGACTAACAAATATATAGGACTTTAGCCACTGAGATAATCAGATAGATCATGGAAAACACTTAGACGGGATGAGAAAGGGTTATAAAATTGACATAGTAGAGCTACTTAGGGGTGGGACGTATAGTTCACTCTATTTAGTAAATCCAGTAGTGTAGTTTTTCCCTTAGGCTACAGAGTAAAGGAAAGGTCAACAATTTAGCTACTTGAAGTGGACATTCCACCATTAGAAAGAAGAAAGATATCACTAACTCATTTTTCAAAGAACTTCCTTAGGATATTACCTGTCAAGGTCATGATTAAATTCATGCCTTATTCTTGAAAAATGCTGTCTCAGTGTCAATACTTGCAAGTTTGTAATTTGGGGACTAAATCATATCCTTTTGATATACTTAGTCTACAGTACCTTTTGTCTTACATATTATCATCTTTGTGCGCAAAAGAACTACATTTCTTTTTACATTTTGAAAAAAAATTCTAAGGTCTTTCTACTTTAGGGTCATATTAAATAGCACAAAAATGCCAAAGATGAAGTAAAAAATGATGAAAGAATAATTGGGAACAAGTAATTATTCTGTAGTATTAATATGAAATCAATCAAATACTAAATAAGTGACTTGAAGTTTTAATATAGAAGTGCAATGAAGAATTAAAAGAATTAAAAATTCTTTTTAATTAAAAGAATTAAAAATTAAAAGAATTAAAAATATTAATTGAATATGAGTGTTACATTTTTAAGATATATATATCTAAATATATATTTATATATAAACATATATAAATATAAATTGTGAGATTTCAGGTAGGAGAGGGGAGTATGTGTATATGTATATGTGTGTGTGTGTGTGTGTGTATGTATAGATATATATATTTTGATGTATTTTATTCTGCTTTTTAAATAATCTATGTAATGATATAAAAATATCACATCCATGAAGAGATGTATTTTTAGAAAATAACATGTGAGTCACATATAGTGTTATGAAAATTGTACTGTTAAAAACACAAGTAGAACATTTAAGAGTTATACAGTAAAATTTAACTTATATTCTATTCATAATAAACAACATTAAATAGTAAATACACATCTGAAATGCAATGACAACTCATGTTCGTTACTTGATTCAGCAAATTTAGTCAATTAGGAAAAAAAGGGATTGAGTTTAGGTTCCTCTATTTACCATTGACACTGTGTGTAGTTCGAATAGGTTTCTCATCAAGAGTACCTGTGGTGGGGCTGGGGATGTGGCTCAAGTAGTAGCTTGGTCACCTGGCATGCGCGGAGTCCTGGGTTCGATCCTCAGCACCACATAAAAAATAAAATAAAGATGTTTTGTCTACCAAAAATTAAAATAAATAAATATTTAAGAAATTCTCTCTCTCTCTCTTAAAAAAAAAAAAAAGAGAGAGAGAGAGAGAACCTGTGGCAAAAAGAAAATATAATACTAATGCTGTACTTGACACTACCTACAATAAAAATCTTACAATATGATATAGTAGAGGATTGAAGAACCTAAAATCTCTGAGAAAGATCTATTGAATTTTAATTTGCAACATTAAGTAAGTTATTCACCAGTATTTTAGACTATGTACAGGATTCTTTATAATCTTTTCAAAATAGAAAATTACACTACCCAGAGGGCCTTATTCTTCAAATGCACTCAGAGTGTTTGCTTTAGTTACTTTACAGATGACAGCTGTGATTCTGTCAGAGACAGTTTTAAAAATGGATGAAGCCCAGGATAGGCTGTGTTTGTGAGGGAGGCTGGTCAGAAATCCATAACCTGGGCTCTCTTCATGTCACTAGTCTTGAAAAGCAATTTCTGAGATTGAATCTTTTGGATCTTTTATGTCATATACCTCCAACTAAACAGGTAGCACTGGAGATTATTGCCATGAAACTGTGTCAAACTAGAAGAGTTGACTAGATAAGAACAGCCCTGTGGGAAGGAGAATCAGGAACAGACTGGAGAAAATCCAGGACAGGAATGAGGAGTAGCCCAAGGAGAAAGATAAGTGAGAAACCAACAAAGGGAAATGTGATGGACTTCATAATTTGCTGTATATTTGCACTAAATAATGAGTTTCTTCATTGGTCCCTCTGAAGAAGAAACTCATTTCTTTTTCAGAGGATTAATATCAAGATTATTGACAATTTTCACTTTTTTTGGGGGAGTGCTTTTTTGAAATGTTAAAGGTTTAAAATAATTAGTACTACTTTAAAAATAAGATATTATATATACATATGCAAAACAAAATGCCCTATTATTGTTAATATGGAGAAGAAGATCCATTTGGGGAGAGATTATGGAGGGAACATATCAGATTGTGATCTGTAATCTAGGCATAGATGAGAAGCTCCTGAATTCTGGGTTGGGGTTGTTCTGCAGGCACAGGTGTGGTAGTCACTTGATGAAAAGATTTGTGAGTGATGACCCTAAACCTCCAGTTGCAACCTCTCCCATGTACTCCTGGCTCATACACCCAGGACTTGAATGACTTGTTTTCCAGAGACAGTGCATTTCTCAGTCTGAATTCAGATACCTCCACAAACAGCTCCCCAGCCTGACACTTAGTTCCTAAACTTTGAGCCTCCATTTTCAGAAAGGAAACTGGACTATACCATACATTATAAATTTTATTTTTCAAAATAGCTATTTTTTGTTATATAATATATACTTTATATGAAATAAAATTCACCAGCTTTAATAGTATCATTTGATAAATTTCAATAGATACAGTGATGTACTATCATGAATAATCCTGATGTAACACCTTGCTATCACCCCAAGAAATTTTCGTATCCTACTTTGCTTTCGATCCTGTTACATCCTGAACCTTTACAACTGAGTCGCTTCCATCATCAAACTATATCCTTTTGTAGAATTCCATTTAACAGGAACCATAACATAACAGAATTGTGTATCTCCTTTTACTTAGCATGATGCTTTAGAGATTCATCTATGAATTATTCATTACATTTTATTGCTAGTAAAATTCCTTTGTATGGAAATATCACAATTTGTTTATTCATTTAACAGTTGCTAAAATTCAATTTTTTTCCAGTTGTGGTTATTACAAATAAATCTGTATTTATATTTTAGTATAAGTCTTTAAGGAAAATTCCTTTCCTCCAAGTAAATACCTATCAAAAATGCTAATTTTTTTTCCAAAGTAATTGTGATTTTAGTTTGCATATTCCTAATGACTGATGATGTTGATAAGTTTTTACATTCTTATTGTTCATTATTTTTTTCTTTGTTGAAGTGTCTAATTAAGTCATTAGTTTATTTTAAAATGTGATTGTCTTAATACTGAATTCTAGGTGTTCTTTAAATATTCTGCATACAAATCCTTTACCAGATTCATATGATATGTGTATTTTTTTCTAACCTGTGACTTGCACTTTTTCATTTTTTAATCAGGATCTTTGGATTAGTAAGTTTTAAGTTTTTATGTGTAAAATGCAACGATTTTTATTTTATGGATACTGTATTATTCATTTTATGGATAGGGTATTATTCATTTTATGGATAGAGTATTATTCATTTTATCTTTGCTAAGAAATATTCTTAACCTAAGGTCCCTTTGTTTTCTTCTAGGGATTTTAAACTTTTTGTTCTAGAAACTGGGTGAATTACCTAAGTGGGCGAGTCAAGTTACTTCTGATAAATGCTATGAGGTGAGGGGTGAGGTTGACCTCAGTTGTTCCCGTAACTTTTTCTAAAACTGTCCTTTTTTTTCCATTTTCTATTATATTGCCAATTAGCTTTGCCAAATACTAATTGACATATATATGAATCTCTTTCTGCGCTTTCTTTAGTTTCACTGATTTGTATGGCTCTGTCTACATCAATAACATACTGTGTTGTTTTGGTAGTATAAATTCTCAAGTTTTGGCAAGTCTGATTTTTTGTATTTTCATATAAATTTTAGGAAAAGTCCATCAATTTGACCAGACAAAAGGAGGCTAGAATAAGACATAGCTGACATTGCATCTGTTACTTAATTTGAGGAAAATTACTATTTTAATAATATTGAGTCTTGTCTTTAGATCTTTAATTTTTTCTCAATAACATTTTGTAGTTTAGAAGGTATAAATACTGTACCTATTTAATTAAAGATTCTTCAGTTTTCATATTTTTCATGTTGTTACTATTTATGTTTTTATCAAATTTTCAAATTATTTACTGATCACATACAGAAATAAAATGGACTAAATACTTTGATAAATTTATTTTAGTTTTAGTAGTTTTTGATGAAATTTCTAGCATTTTCTATGGAGATGATCATGTCTTTAAATAAGAACAGATTTACTTCTTTCTTTCCAAACTGCATGCCTTCCATATATTTTTAGTCCTTTATTGCATTGACTGAGACTTCCAGGATAATATTGACTAGGAAACATAAGGTGTACATCTTGCTTTATCCCCAATCTTTAGGGAAATGTACTTAGTCTTCCAATTGAGGAAGGTGGAGTTTTTTCAAAAGTGCTCTGTATCAGTTTGAAGGAGATCCAGTAAATTCAAGGTAGCCTGAGAGGAGTTTTTATTGTCTTTTTGCTTTTTGTTTTTCAAACTGAGTGGATGTTGAATTTTGTTAGAAGGTTAAAAAGATCTACTGAGATGACCATATGTTTTCTCTTTTGTTTTATTCATATATGGTGGTAAATTACATGATTTTCAAAAGTTTAACCAACATTGCGTTCCTAGAGTAAAATTCAGTTGGTCAAAATATCCTGTTGGCATACTGCTACATTCAGTTGGCTAAAATTGTAGCAGGGTTATTTGCATCATGAGGTGTAGTACCCTGTATTAGTATTATATTTTTTGTGTAATGTCCTCATGCAGTTTTGTTATGAGGCTACTGCTGGCCTCATGAAATGACTTAAAAGGTGTTTTCTCCTGTTCTACTTTCTAAAGAATTAGTTTAGAATTATTGTTTTCTTTAAATGTTTTGTAAAATGCTCAATAAAGCCATCTGGATCTGTAGTTTTGCTTTCACGTTTTCCTCTTTGAGAAGCCTTACAATTTTTTTTTTTGTTGTTGTTGTTAATATAAATAAGAACGTGTTTAAGATGTATCTTCTGTGAGCTTGGGAAAATTGGTCATTTTCCAAAAGAAGTATCGTGAAGATTTGATCCATAGAATGAGAAGAATTATGCTAGGATGATTTGATTGAATACCTAACCCTAGAGGGGGAAGAGGGGCCACATAATAGCTAGAGGGCACACTAAAACCCTATGAGTGTCCCCATGACTGGAAACTGTGCATTCTTTTTTCATTTGAATCTAGATCAGTCATAAGTCAAATGTTCTTGTCCACTCCTCTCCCTGAACTGTTTCACTAATTGTTTTGTCAACTAGACCTACACCCTTCAGAACATAGTATAATACTTAGTATATTCTTAATAATCATATACTGAATTGAGTTTGCTTATCTTTCACTATTATATATCAGACATTTAATTGACTATAATTTAGTAAATGGAGACAAAACTTGAGCAAAGAATCTAACAGAACTCCAATCTAAACATGGGATAGATAAACAAGATATGTGTCTACTCATCATTCTGTTTTTTTTACCCATTATTGTTCTGCCTACCAATATTTAAATAGAGTTTGTTTTAGAGAAGTTTTGCATTCATATCAAAAATAAGCACAAAATACAGAGAGATTCCATACAACCCCTCCAAATGGCTTTGGAGTTGGGAAATGGGTAGAGGATGGAAAACTTTGAAGCAAATGTTGGAAGAAACCTTAATTGCCAAGGGTAGAGCATTAAGGGTGATTCTGATGTGAGAGCTTAGAAGATAGATTAGAAAAAGTCTTGTATTTCTCAGATTATCTAAGTGGTTGGGAATGGAACTTTGATAGAAATGTGGATAGTAAAGGCTATCTTGATGAGGTCTTGAATGAAACTAAGGAAAAATTACTGGGAAATGGAGTAAAGACCATTATTATAAAGTTGCAAAGAACTTTGCTGTATCTTGTCCACAGCCCAGCATTTCTGGACTGTAGAATTTATGACCTCTGAACTAGGATATCTGGTAGAAGATTTTAAGCAGAAGAGTATTTATGCTGCTGCATAGCTCCTTTTAATTGCTTACAAGTGAATGACAGAACAAAGAGATGACTTAAAATTTCTAAGAGAGAAACACAGAAAGATTTTGAAAATTCTCCATCTGCCTCTGTGATAGAGAAAAAATAAAATTTTCAATAAAGGAAACCAAAGATGTGGCCTACTGATTGTTTACTAAGAGAATTCTTATTTATAGAAGAAATCATCAAAATGATGGGAGTGATATCAAGAAAGTATTTTGGAGATCTTCTAGGATGCCTCTCCCTTCACATGTCCAGATCACAAGGAGGGAAAAAATGGGTTTGAGGGATGAGCCCACTCCATGGGTTTGCTGATTTGACTCTTTGTATTTGCTCTTCAAATTTTGGCACAACACTCCTCAGTCAGTCCAAATGTGGCTCAAACATGCCCAGGGTGTAGCTTGACCTGTTGCTCTGTAATGTGGAAGCAGTAAGCCTCATGCTAATTATGCAGCCCAGCGGAATGCAAGAGTTTGGAGGCATGGAGCACTCCAACTAGATTTCAAAGGATGAATTGAGCCATCAGGCTACCCATCTTGACACACAGAGCCACCAGGGAGACCCCCCTTATGCTGAGTGAAAATGTGCAGTTGGAACTGCCACAAAGTGTCCTTATCAGAGCAATTTCTTCTGGGGACAGGGGATCAAAACTGAAACTAAAACACTAGAACTGTACAGCTACCAATATGCACTGCCTGTCTAGGAGACCTGAAGCTTGTGCTGACCCCAGCAAAGACATGGGAGCCATCCTGCCCAAGGCTTTGGTGGCCCAACTCCTATACCCAGTGTGCTTGGGATACAGAAAACAGAGCCAAAGGAGATTATTTTGGGACTTTACAATTTATTGTTTTTTTCCCTGTTGGGTTTTAGAATAGGGCCTGTCACTTACTTTATCTTGCCTATTTCTCCCCTTTGGAATGGAAATTTCTGTTCTTTGCATGTTCTACCATTTTGGAAGTAGAAAGCTTGTTTTTATTACATAGGCTCACAGCTGGAGTGAATTTGTCCAAGTTTGAATTGTGCCTTATACAGTTCTGTCTAATTCAAATGGATTCTGAACTGTAGATATTAGAGTTGGTGCTAGAATAAGTTAAGCTTGTTCTATTACCTCACTTCAGTTATCACTACTATTCAACTGAAAATTCTATGTGAGCTAGAACTCTGTGGTCATCACCAAAGAAATATTCCAAGATTGTGAATATATCACAGTGGTATTCGCAAGGTTTCCCCCTGATACACACACACAAAAGAAAAAAAATCTTTCTATCATAACTTTGTAACATTCAAAGGAACAATAATAAACATTCTACTTGAAAATGATGGGTAGTGAAGATGTTTTTTGATATGCAACAGCATTGGTGGTACTGAAAATATTATGGATATCACCATAATCAAAATTTGAATGTTAGCTTCCTTATTTTATTAGTCATATTATATAAAGGAAATTGTTGTCTCTCTTTGATCTTGTCCTTTTTTCATTAACTTAAAAAATCTGAGCACTTTTCTATTAAGTGAAATAATTAGGGAAAATATTATCATATAGATTATAAATATTAAAGCCTCATAAAATTTGCTCAATTTTGAGATGTTTATCTGAAGTTTACTAGAATTGAAATATATCTATATATATAAAAGAATAACAGAACTTTCTGGGAAGTAATTTGATAGTTAAAGAAGGGAGAATTGAAAAGTAGGTGATGAATAATACTTGACTCCCCATAAATGAGAATTAAATGATAATGCTAGACTTTAAGTTGATGTGAAATTTCTTGCTTAGAAAAACCTGAAGTGTTAACTTCAATTTGGTTCGTCAGAGTACAAGAACTCAGGAAAATATTCATTACAACCACATAGAAAAAAAGAAACATCGGAGAGTTGGAACAAGTGTCCAGATTCCTTTAAAATCAATTGCCAAGATACATGGAAGTGATCTTGGATTGGAATCTGGTGTATTGTGAAGTCCAGATGGTTCAATTCTACTTTACTTTGAAAGAAAAGCAGAGGTAGAATATGCAATAACATAGAAAGTGTAAATTGAGTCACGTGCTCAACTGCACAGTATATCTTTTACAATTGTCACCTATACTTCATTTCCTCTACCTGAAGTGACTTTCTTGATAGATTTATTAGGGTGAATGCTGTATAAAATGAAATAGTAGGTATGAATCACTTATATTCTTTTCAGGGATTATGCTTGGAATAACTTAATATTTTAATTACTATTTGGATGTATACTAATAAACATGGAAAACAGTTTTGGATATGATCCTATCGGCATTTGAAATTGTCTTTGTAAGAGATCTACTATCTCTGTAGAATACTGTTTGCTCTAGTATGAAAACAGTTTTGAAAAGCTTTTGAGTAGAGAATTAACTTATTTTTTGTTTTAGTAAGAAAGAATATGTTGGAGTGTAAATTGTTTTATTAAATCAAATCACATATAATTTTTGAACATTAAAGTTTCAGAAAGCAAAGTATAAAATGTCAGAAACAAATATTTTGTGTGTAGTTTTTCTACCCTAACATGTAATATTCATTAATAAAATATAGTTTTTCTTTATTATAGACAAAGCAAATGTTCCGTATATCACCCTAGAGAAAGACCATTTAGAAATAAACAAGCAATGCCTAAGGAGATGTACAATTTAGCCAAAATAGTCACCCAAGCTGAGTTATCTTTTGGGGAAAGAAAATAGGAGATAAACAACTATCCTGAAGGGAGTTGATTTGAAAATAAATTAAACATTTTCCCCTGAGAGGCACAGCTTTAGAGAGAGATCAAGTATTTGTGAATATCACCCAGCATCCATTCACAGTAAAAAAAACACCCAGATGACAATTTAAAAAAAGTTTTCTTTTATAGTGATCCATTTGTAAGTTTTCTAAATTACTCATAATCCATCAAAAATCTCACTGGTCTTTTGTTATTCATTTAGAAGGATTCTTATATTTTCAGCGTTTTGAAATTTATTTTCTTTCATTAATATTTTTGTGAGTCTCCCTTTCAATTAATATTTTGTATTTCACTCTTATTAACATCATTATTTTCCTTAAAGGTTAAAGCAAACTTTTTGTCTTTAAACATTTGCCATTTTAATTTTTTATTGGTGTCTGAAAGTCCTTATATCTGCTGACTTAACCTTACAATGAATTCAGTTGTTTGTTAAGGAAAATAAAGATCATATTACAACATTTGTTTTAAGGATATCTTCAGAACTTTCCATCAATAATTTAAATAGGGAAATATTTAGCTTATATAATTCATTGAAATATTCCAGCTATCATAAACAGGTTGAGGCAGTCTTGTAATTTTCTCTTATCTCCTCATCTTCATACTCCTTGCTAAAACAGAGGGCCAAGCTCTTCAAAGGAGCCCCACAATCATCTTCAGAGACATCTGTTTTCCTTTTGGTAGACACCAGCTCCCCATGTTTTTAGTACAAGTTATCACATCTTTTGGTTTTACTCATTCCAGTGTGCTCATATTTGAATTATCCAAATAGCTCTATTAATCAAACAATTTATAAGAGATTATTTCTCTTTAATTCTGTATTTAACCTTATTTGATACACATTTCCACGAGGATATGTGACTCAAAACCTTTGTTCTTAGCCTCTTTTAGACTTCTACATTCTGAACAATATCTATGCTAGAGTAGGAATGTAAGAAAATATTTAAGCATATAGATACTGCAACACAGGACTTATAATCCTTATTTTCATTAGTTTCTTAAATCATAACATTACATTCACAAACACCAGACACTTATAGTCAAGTTCAACTCACCTATTGGTGTTGCTCTTGCCAAAGCAGAACCTAAGAAAAGTTTTCAAGTGCATATATTTGCTTGGTGGACATTCAAAGTACTTGGGATAAAGACAGGGGAGTGAAAGAAACCATAAAAGCTATGTCACAGACTAAGGAAAATGCTCCTCTAGGCAAAAGGAGATTAATTCCATTACAGAATTATGTTGCAGACTGTAGATTTCACAGTAAGATTATTCCACTCAAGGGACATGAAAATTAGAAACCAAAATCCCTATATGTCACTGGGTGACATCTTTTGGAGGCATTTATGCCCAGTATTTCTTATTGGCCCTTTAGAGGCCTGAACTTGATTGCACAGATAAGAAACAAAGGTTTCTAAGTTGAGAGGGGCAATGCTTACATTAAGCATATTTCATTACATTAATATATAGAGGTGAGATATTAGGGATTGATGAGAAGATGTAACAAAAGCATCTGCTACATATATGTTCTCTCTCCATATCCTTGTCAGACTTGGTAGTTAGAGTATTTAAGAAACAGAATGTGGCTTTAGTTTTGTGATGGTTAAATTTGTGCCAGTTTGACTGGGCCAAGGGATGTATGTTTAGCTGAGAAAACATTACTTCTAATTGTGTCTGTGAGAGTATTTCTAGGAGAGATTAATATTTGAATTAGTAGACTGAGTAAAAAAAAGATCTGCCATCACTGATGTAGGAAGGCATCATCCAGCTTGTTGAGCATTGGAAAAATTATTTTTCTCTCTTCTCAAGCTGGGGCATCCATCTTCTCCTGCCCTAGGATACCAGAGCTCCTGGTTCTTGTATCATTGGTTTTCAGGGCTTATAATAGCACTTTCAAACCTCCATATCTCAGCACTTGGCCTCAGACTGAATTACAGCAGTGAGTGTCTTGGTGGTTTCTCCAGTTTGTAGATGGCACATCATAGGACTTGTCTACCTTTGTATAGTTGCGTGCGTCAATCCTATGTTAAGTTTCTTATACGTGTATTATTCTATTGGTTCTATTATGAGTTTCTAAAATGTTTAGCTAAAGTCATCCTAGGAATTTACCTTCTCAGATATCCATATTATAATAGTTAGGGAATTTAGGCCAAATACTTTTTTTCATATATAATTTAATGAATGCTTACTAGCACTGAATAAATTCCAAATTGTATTCTATATATTACTGAAGGAATCATTTGACACAATCTTATTCAGTAATGTCTATTATCATTTTACTTTTTACAGATTAAGAAACTGAGTCAATATAAGTTTCCAGATTTGTATACAATCATACATCTTTTATGGAATTGTTTCAAACCAGGAATTCTAAGTCTCAAACCCTTGTTTGCTCAAACCTCCTTAATCCATCAGTGCCAGATTGGATTGATATCTAGTCATGTTATGGTTTATTCAAATTAGGACTGAAAAAATGTTCCTCTGGTCATTATTTTATATAAATATATATAAATAAACATATATCTCTATGTATTTGTAGATATATAATCAATATATTTAATTTATATAACATGTTATATAAAATATGTTAATAGTTATTATAAACATGTTATATAAATATAGATATATATGTATATTTTATATGTATTTTATATATATTTTCTTAAAAGATATAATTTTATATTTTATATAAATATATCTGGTAGTAATGAAACCCGTATAGATAGCTAATAACCTTAAATGTTTGCATTTTATAAGATGGTTTTCTTCATTCATTATTTTTTTTTTAGCAGAGCTATATATGTGCAACTCAAATCACGAAGCAGTCTCTTAACAGTTACTCATTACTTCGATTTACTTTCTTCCTATTTAGTTATACAGAATAGGTTACTGGAGTCAGATGCTAATGTACTCTATTTTAATGCAGACTTTTCTTAGCTATTTTAGAAGGTAAGTATCTACCCAAATCATGAGCTATTATTGTTGGTAATATTAAACATTTGGTACTACACACACACCATTGTTCAGATATGTAAATATATAACATATATTTAAGCAGGAAAGAGAATGAAGCCAATAAAAGAATCACTTATAAAGGTTTGGGTGGGGGGACTGGGATTGTGGCTCAGAGGTAGAGTGCTAGCCTAGCATGTGGTAGGCCCTGGGTTAGATCCTCAGCACCACATACAAATAAATAAGTAAAATAAAGATATTGTGTCCAGTTACAACCAAAAAACAAATATTAAAAATAATAATAGTAAAAAGTTTTGGGTGGGGATAAGGGAACACACAATGAATTTTGAGGTACACAGAGATTAGCAACACCACTGGGAAGACATTACTGTCTCCAGGTTTAAAGGAAGGAGGAGGGGAAAGAGCATTGCTAGAACTTTGTACAAACTGGAGCTGGGAAACCTAGCAACCCAGTCACCTGAGTTGCTGGGAGGTGACTTTACCACCTCTGGGTATAGGGGCAGGGGAGGAAAATACTGATAGGAGAGATTGAGTTCACAAGTGAGGCAACAAGAAAGAAATAACTCCATCTCTCTTTCCTCTAATATCAAATTCAGAGAAGAAATAACCCCATCACTTTTTACTCTAACTTCAAATGCAGCAGGCAGAAATATTTCATTGTATAGAATTCAACTGTTGGACTTTTGGTCACAGAGGAACAGAGAAAAGCAGATCAGGTTGGAAGGTGAGTGGTACTTAACTAGCAATAGACCTTGTATTTATCTTTATTTAAAACTCTACTCTCTATTATACTTTTGTCTGTTTACATTATTTGCTGGATAAAACTAAATTTCTTTTTGTACAGTAAGGATGCAGTATTTATTCCTCTGCTTCACAGGGTTGCTTTGAACATCATCAAAACTCATTTATTTATTAACAACATGGAAGATCATTTTGTCAACTGCTATGTAGGTTGAAGAATTGATGGTGGTTCTATAATATGTCCTTAAACTCCTGGATATTTAGACCTACTTACGAATTTTTTTTTCAGTGTTGTATGAAATTATAAGCAATGTTTTAAATTAATTGAAGGGAAAACAGTACATCTTCATATATGTAAAATTGGCTATGTATATGAAAGGCAAAGAAAGGGGTTATAAATAGCACAAATAAGGAGAATTTATCAATTTTCTATAGTTCCTGCAAATCTGGAGTTATGAGATCCTAAGATCTTCACTGTGTCATAGATTCAGAATAAAAGAAGTGGATTGAGCCCTTTTGGGGTTTGAATTCAAACAAGAAAATAGAATATTCAACTTTTACATTGGAAGTGATGACTGGCCAAAGTGTAGGAGAAAAATGTATCTGTATATATTAGCTGAGTATGAATTATTAAAAGGAGGAATAGGAGTCTATAATTAGTGTGTAGCTTTATACACCACACTTTGTTATTTTGAACATGAGTTTGTTCCTTTAGTTAGTTGGCGACCCAAAAGTGAGAAAGAAAAAAATTAATAAAATTGAAATAACAACTTTATAATTAAATTCCAACATTATCTAATCCCAGCCTCTAGAAGAGGTCCAACTGTAGGACAGATCCTTGAATCCGTGAAACTGGGCAATACTAAACCGGTTAGATTATTTAAATGTTACATACACAGTATCAATGGAAAGAGACCAGAAAAAGAGACCAGAAATTTGTCGATATGTAAGCAAGAAGCTTGCAAGCCTATTTGGAAAAACTGGAGATTAAAGGAGTATTTCCATAATGAACTATAGAAAATTGATATATTTGTGTGTTGATTGCAGTTATCTGTTTTAGAGTCAATGCTGCAGTTTCAAAAACAAGGACTCAAACAAAACATGACACAATTTACGTTGAACCTCTATTTCTGATGTCTCTTTTATTTCCTGAATGTAAGCCTAGGAAAAGGGAGTTGCACTTTATCTTCCTCTCAGTTATTGTTATTATCAAAGTTATGATTACTCTTCAAGCATTTTTTAGTCTTTTTACTTCTGTTTTGCTAACTTTATTAAAGATTATTTACACAATTATTATTATTTTTAGATACATATGACAGTAGAGTATTTTTTGACATATTCTAGGAATCCTCTTAATGACCTCTAGAATGTTTGTATCCAAAGTTCAGTTAGGTTTTAAATGTATCTGCTTACACTTGTATTGATATGCTACAAATTTTTTTGCTTGCTGAATTTAGTACATTGTCTTATAAAATGAGACTTTTCTTCTCCTTGTAAATGAAAGCTTGTTACTGGCCAGAATGTAACTCTTGCAGTCTCTCATTCTAAATTAGGTAAGTATCAAAATATTTCTTATTAATTTTTGCAAGAATTATGTAATTAATTTTTATGATGGCAGAAAAAAAATTGAATTATAGTATAATTTTGAAAGCAATCATATTTAGTGCATTCTGCTCTTATTCTAAGGATACAAAAATAGAAGTCAGGAGTTCTTTAAAAATTAGAATATGAATATTTATTCCCTTCCATGTGGAAAGAGGTAGTTACATCTTTCTCTGTTACTAAGTGTAGATGTAAGCAGAAAGTTTCAGCAGTAACATCTATGGGAGTCTTGTCATAGTGTAAAGTCTTTTCAAAAAATAAAATGATTTATAATATGTTATTTCTATAGTTCCTGCAAATCTGGAGTTATGAGATCCTAAGATCTTTCAAACTACATGTTTACTCGTTTTAATCAGTGAGATACAATTTTATAAAGGAAAATAAATAAAAATGTTGTTTAATGTTTTCATGTTTGACAACATTTTCCAGAATTAGAAACAGTAACCATAATACTGAAAGAACAATTAATATTTTCAAAATTATAATTAAAATGTATTAAGTACCTGTTAGGTGCAAGGATTGACATGTAATTAAGACTTTAACACTTCAAAATTTTGTGCCTTTTTTCTTGTAAAAGCTTCTTAACACTTATATTCTGTTTTTAAATATGTAAATGTTTTTTGCCCTGTTGGTTATTTAACATTCCAACTCTCTTTTCTCACAGCACTGCAAAATGCTTATGGATTTCATTGAGTTTATTAATGCTGTCACTTTTGAAAATGTTAAGTTCACCCATTATGTATAAACAGTGCATATTAGAAAAGAGTGGTTTATGTAGTTACTAAATTTATAAGATTAGCAATCACCAACCTGCCAATTTCATATGGTTTTACAAAATACCTGTAATTTTTACCTTTGTCTGAGTCTTCCTTTTTATTTAATAAATATTCCTACATATTTTTCAGTTCTTATTAGGAATTATTTTTCTTGATATTTATTTACTACTTTTTGAAAGTTCTTATGTTCATCTAGTACCATCTAAATCTGTCTTCTCCTTCAAATACTCCTCTAACTTTATTTATTCAAAATTGCTTTCTTGGTCAACCATACATAAGAGCAGCAGCAAAAAAAATGTCAGAGTTAAAACTTCACAGTAGAATTTTCTTTCCTCAAACCCTAATAAAATGAACAAAAACTAGTAAAATCTGGTAAGCAAATGACAAAACACAAGACAAATAGTTTTACCAGCAAAATCAAATGACAAAAGAGTTATAACCTAATAAAGTCAGATTCACAAAGCTCAAAGTCAAGAAATGAAACTGGGCTCAATTTATTTAATATTGTAAGAAAAGCAAAAAGGAACCATAGTTCACCAGACTTTTTTTTGTGTTAGAAGCCATATGAGGAATTACCATTACCATCCCCAGATGTATAGGAGAACAAGCAGTTTTTCACTCCAATCTGATTAGGAAGAATGGATACTATTAGCAGCTAGAAAAGGATAACACATGGAAAATGGAACAGAGCTGATTGTCTCCAACAAATTAAGACTGTTGTTTTACATATACTTGGATGTGAAGCACAGTGGTACCCTTTATACCACTAAATTAATTGAAATGAACCTGCTAATGGGAATCTAACAAATGCCAATGTATTCTAATAGAGACCTGAAGTTAAGCTACTATACCTCAAGGACAAAGAATATTTTTTTTTTGACAACCAGACCAATAAATATCACTGAAAAAATCAGGGAAAAAATAGGTTTACGTGACTTTTCCATAGAAACAAACTCACAAGACAATTGAGCACTGACTTCAAAGTACTCCATTGTCTTGTGAGGGAAAGAAAACGTGACCCAAGAATATTATTCACAGGCACAATATTATTCCAGTACAAGCACAAAAGAACATATAAGATATAGCAATACTAACTCTAAAGAAAAGAAAGAAAAATTTCTTGATAAGGATATCTGGACAATTAGAGATGAACCAAAATCATGATCTCAGAACTTGAGGTTACAGTTAACTTCTGGTGAGCATTGAAACTATTTATATGGAGAAATAATAGTTTTAAAAGTAACTTAAAGCTACCTGTTGTTACTAGGTACTTGGAGTTTTTTTAAGGACTTGATTTAGTTTCATCTCTCAAAACCTTCTAATGTAGAAGATAATGTTTCCATTTTATGGATGAGGAAAATGGAAGTATAAAGTGACCAAAGGCACAGAAAGAAGTGTAAAGTTTAAAGGCACAGAAAGAAGCAGAGCAATTGACCTGCACCAGCAATAGTCAGAAAGATTCTCAGTCTCCTTCCTCTTCCCAGAAATTGCTGGTTGACCTGCATCCCTGGGCACTCCAGTTAGTGTACACAAAATGGGTATCACAAAACTGGGTCACTGTTATTAGGAAAGATATTTTGCAGTTTGATATGTTGCATTTTAATTTCACTTAATTTAGAGAACTTAATATATATGTACAGACATATATGCATTTTTAAATTAATTTTTCTTTTTTTTTACACAAATGGAGCACAAGTTTTCATTTCTGTGGTTGTACATGATGTAGAGTTACACCTTTAGTACATTCAAACCCATACATGGGGGTAATAATATCTGTATCATTCTACCATTGCCCCCCACTCTCCCTAATTTCCCTCCCTCCCCTCTGCTCAATCTAAACTTCCTCCCTTCTTTCCATGCCCCCTGCAAATTATGAATAATTGCCAATTATGAATAATAATGTTATCAGAGAAGAAATTTGGCCTTTGATTTTTTGGGGATTGGCTTACTTCACTTAGTATGATATTTTCTAATTCTGTCATTTACTTGTAAATGTCATAATATAATTCTTCTTTAAGGCTGAGTAATATTTCATTGTGTATATATACCACAGTCTCTTTATCCATTCATCTGTTGAAGGGCATCTAGGCTGTTTCCATAATTTAGCTATTGTGAATTGAGCTGTTAAAACATTGAAGTGGCTGCATCTTTGTAGTATACTGATTTTAAGTCCATGGGAATCGACAGAAGAGTGGGATAGGTGGCTCAAATGGTGGTTCCATTTCAAGTTTTCTAAGGTATACTGCTTTCCAAAGTAGTTGTACCATTTTTTTTTTTTTTTGGTGAATGTATGTGTTAAGATTTTTGATTGGTGGGCTGGGGATGTGGCTCAAGCGGTGGCGCGCTCGCCTGGCATACTCGCGGCCTGGGTTTGATCCTCAGCACCACATACAAACAAAGATGTTGTGTCCGCTGAAAACTAAAAAATAAATATTAAAAATTTCTCTCTCTCTCTCTCTAAGAAAAAAAAAGTTTTTTGATTGGAATAGCATTGAATTTGTATAGTGCTTTGGGGAGTATGGTCATTTTGACAATATCAATTCTGCCTATCCAAGAGCAAGGAAGAACTTTCTGTCTTCTAAGGTCCTCTTCAATTTCTTTTTTTAGTGTGCTGTAGTTTTCACTGTAGAGGTTTTTCACCTCTTTTGTTAGGTTGATTTCAAATTGTTTTATTTTATATATTTTTTTGGCTATTGTTAATGGGGTAGATTCCTTCGTTTCTCTTTCAGAAGATTTGTCACTGATATACAGAAATGCCTTTAGTTTGTGGATATTGATATTATATCCTGCTACTTTGCTGAATTCCTTAATTAGATATAGAAGTATTCTGGTGGAATTTTTTGGATCCTCCAGGTGTAGAATCATGTCATTAGCAACTAGTGATAGTTTTGAGTTTTTTTTTCCTATTTGTATCCCTTTGTTTCTTTCATTTGTCTAATTACTCTGACTAGCATTTCTAAGATTATGTTTAATAGAAATGGTAAAAGGGTGCATCCCTCTCTAATTCCAATTTTTAGAGGTAATTGTTTCAATTTTTCTCCATTTAGAATGATGTTGGCCTGGGGCTTAGCATAGATAGCTTTTGCAATGTTAAGTTATGTTCCTTATTATCATCAGTTTTTCTAGTGTGTTGAACATGAAGGGGTGCTCTATTTTGTTGAATGCATTTTCTATACCTATTGAAATGATCATATGATTCTTATCTTTAAGTCTATTGAGTGATGAATTATATTTATTGATATCCATACGTTGAACCAACCTTGTATTCCTGAGATGAACCCCACTTGATTGTGGTACGCTACCTTTTAAAAATGTTTTTGTATTTGGTTTGCAAAATTTTATTGAGAATTTTTGAATCTATGTCTGAAGTTTTCTTTCCTTGATTTGTCTTTGTCTGGTTTTGGTATCAGAGTGATATTGGCCTCATAGATTACGTTTGGAAAGTTTCTCTCCTTTTCTATTTCATGAAATAATTTGAAGAGTATTGTATTCTTCTTCGAAGGTCTTGTAGAACTCAGCTATAAATCCATCTAGATCTAGGCTTTTCTTTATTGGTAGGCTTTTGATGGCATCTTCGATTTCTTTGCTGGAAATCGATGTGTTTAAATTCTGTATATCCTCCTGATTCAGTTTTGGTAGATCATATCACTCTAGAAATTTCTCAAGGTCTTCAAGATTTTCCATTTTACTGGAGTACAACTTTTCAAAATAGTTTCTAATTATCTTCTGTATATTAATAGTGACATTTTAATTGTGATATTTCCTTTTTTCATGAGTTTTATTAATTTGAGTTTTCTCTCTCCTTCTCTTCATTAGCATTCCAAGAGTTTATCAATTTTATTTTTTCAAAGAACCAACTTTTCATTTTTGTCAATTTTTTAAATTGTTTCTTTTGTTTCAGTTTTCATTGATTTCACCTTTGATTTTAATTATTTCCTGTTTTATACTACTTTGGGTGTTGATTTGTTCTTCTTTATCGAGGGCTTTGAGGTGTAATGTTAGATCATTTATTCATTGACTTCTTACTCCTGTAAGGAATGAACTTCTTGCAATGAACATTCTTCTTAATACTGCCTTCATAGTGTCCAAGAGATTTTGATATGTTGTATCAGTTTTCTCATTTAACTCTAAGGATTTTTAAATCTGCATTCTGATATCTTCTGCTATCCATTGTTCATTCAATAGCATGTTATTTAGTCTCCTGGTGTTGGAGTAGCTTCTATTATTTATTTTATCATTGATTTTTAAATTCATTCCATTATGATCTGATAGAATGCAGGGTAGTGTCTCTATTTTTTTTTTTGTATTTTCTCAGAGTAGCTTTGTGGCATAATATATGGTATATTTCAGAAAAGGATTCATGTGCTGCCAGAAGAAAGTGTATTCACTTGTTGGTGGATGAAATATTCTATATATGTCTGTTAAGAATAAAATATTAATAGTATTATTGAGATCTATAGTTTCTTTGTTTAGTTTTTGTTTGGAAGATCTATCCAGTGGTGAGAGCGGGGTATTAAAGTCACCTGTATTATTGTGTTGTGATGTAGTTGAGAAGCATTTATTTTATATACATAGCTGCCCCATTGTTTGAGGCATAGATATCTACAGTTGCTATATGTTTTTAATGTATGAGTCCCATAAGCAGTATGAAATGTACTTATTTATCTCTTTTGACTAACTTTGGCTTGAAGTCTACCTTATATGATATGGAACTAGAAACACCTGCTTGTTTACACAGTCCATGTGAGTGGTATGTTTTTTTCCCAACCTTTTGCCTTCAGTATCTTTTTCTATGAGGTGAATCTCTTGAAGGTCGCATATTATTGGGACTGTTTTTTTAAATGTAATATGCCAGTCTATATCTTTTGACTGATGAGTTTAGCATTCAGGATTATTATTGAGACATGGTTTGTATTCCAAGTCATTTTGGTTTATTTTTGGTTTTTAACTTGACTTTGTTTCTTCTTTAATTGACTTTTCCTCTAGGTTGTTCCTTCCTTTGCTGATTTTCATTCTTATTTTTTTTCCTCCTCATGGAATATTTTGCTGAAGATATTCTGTAGTGCAGCTTTCTAGTTGTAAATTCTTTTAACTTTTGTATATCGTGGAAGGTTTTTATTTCATTATCAAATCTGAAACTTAATTTTTCTGGATATAAAATTCTTGGTTGGCACCCATTTTCTTTCAGAGCTTGGTACTTGTTATTCCAAGCCCTCCTAACTTCGAGGATCTGTGATAAAAAATCTTCTGAGATCTGAATTAGTCTCCCCCTTATTCTGTATGCTAAGCATTTTCACATTATAATGTGGCTTGGTATAAGTCTGTTGTCATTTTGTTTATTTGGTTTCCTGTAAACTTCTTGTATTTGATTTTTCACTTTATTCTTCAGGTTTGGGAAATTTTCTGATGTTATTTCATTGAAGATATTGTGCATTCCTTTGGTATGAATCTTTGTGCTTTCCTCTATCTGGATAAATCTTAGATTTGGTCTTTTGATGATTTCCCATAATTCTTGGATATTCTGTTTATGGTTTACTACCATCTTTACTGATTGGTCAACTTTATTTTCAAGATTATATATTTCATTTTCATTGTCTGAGGTTCTGTCTTCCAAGTGATCAAGTCTATTGGTGATGTTTTCTGTGTTTTTAATTTGTTTGATTGTTTCCCTCCTTTCAAGGATTTCTGTTTTTTTTTTTTTCCAGAATCTCTGTATCTTCATTGAAGTAATCTTTTGCATCCTGTATTTGATCATGTAGCTCTTTACCAAAGTGATATTTTGTTTCTTGTGTTTGCTTTCTTATATCATTCTTTAGTTCACAGAATATTTTAATCATGTACATCATGAACTCCTTCTCTGAGATTTTTTCTACTGTGCTGGCCATGGATTCTATTAATGTAGTATATTGGCTTGTTTGGGGTACTTTCCTCCCTTGTTTTTTTCACGTGGTTCATGTGTCTTCCCTTCTAGCAGTGTTGACCTGAGTTATTACAGTTTCTACCCTATAGACTTATAGTGTCTCTGTAGGTTTCCAATACCTCTCCTTTAGGGAGAGGTGAGTATTAACAATTCTCAATGCAAACAATATGTGGCCTTAAACCAAATAGCTCCTATTAATATATTTACAGTTTTGTATCAATAGACTAAATGTGTGTTTGATTATTATCTACAATACATACATTAGGTTTGTCAAAGTGTCTACTGTTTCTAATGGTGTACAAAGAGAAAACTTGGGAGTATAGGATGAGATTTTAAGGAGGTAGGAGGTGAGGATATATAAGTATTAGATCTAAGGAATTGTGTATGAGGAATCAAAAGAAGTTGGCTGGTACTAGGAGAATAGAGAGAAAGAGATTCTTGGGAGACAGTAAAGCGGGAAGACAATAGACAGAGATTACAAAAAACATACAATCAAAGAAATTAATAAGAAACATATATTTATAAAAAGATAAAAGAATATACAATAAAACTGTAATATACTATTCAGACATCCCAGGCCTCAGTAGTTAAATGTATGAAAAGTATCTGGTTTCACAAATGTTGAGGAAATGAGGGTAGGAAAGGAAATAAGAGGAAAAAAAAAAAAAACCAAAAAGACAATAAAACAAACAATAACAACAGCAACACACACAAAAAATAAAAAAGAGAAAGAAAAAGTCTCGAAGGAAAATGAAATGATTATTTTTTGGAGTTCAGTATTCTCTTGCTTCCCTTCTCGTCCATCAGGTTGAGTTGGCTATTATGTGCTGGTATCTCCACATACAGGTAGTAAAGGTTATTGATGTGGGAGGAGTGGTCTTGGAGGTGGAACTCTTGGAGGTGGGGTATAGCACTTGCTGGTCCCCATTGGAAGACTGAACCCCAAGTATCTCCACTGGGGTCTGCTCATGTGATGTGGGTCCCTGGTCTTAGCCCCTAGATTGCCTGTAGAACCCACAATTTCTGGTTTCTAATATGGTTTCTAAATTGTATCTCTCATGTCCCCCTTCTCTTTATACTTCCCAATCAGGATCCTCTCTCTCCAAATAGGCTGAGCTCTGGGGCCTGTACTCCTGTTTCAGAGAGTTGTTTGTTTAGGGTAGATCAGGACCTAGCTCTGAGAGCTATGGTCAAGCCACATAGCTGCAGGTAATGTGTCAGCTTAGTACCTATAGTGGGGGTTTAGGGGACTACAGGTACCTTGATATTGCTTCTTAGCCCCAGCTGATGTACCAAAAAGGGAATTGCCCCACCTAAAGTTGGCAATGGTGGCAGCAGAGATAATCCAAGATAGCTATGAAAGTGTCCCCAAAAGGAGGAGACTGCTTTTAGAGATGGGGCTGCAAGGGTGGACCATGTGGTGGTGTTGTGTGGTGTGTTAGGAGATGCAGCACTGTGGTGTGTGATGGCCAGTTCTCTCCAAACCCTGTCCAGTGTCCCTAGGTGCAGGCTACCACGAAGAGGGGAATATGGTAGTAGACAGCAGTAGTAGCAGTGTTCCAAGACGGAGGCAGCTGGAGGAAATCTACATTGGTTGATGGGGAGCTGGCGTGCAGCTGGCGTCAGAAGTGGCATCTGGGCATGAGTGGGAGTCTGAACTGGCCTGTTTATTTTTATTATATGCATACATGTATGTTTTCTTTTTCCTATTTGCCATTATTCTACTTGTTCTAGATGTTATCAACTTTCCTCTCTAGACATATTTTGGATTAATATTATATTTATTTAATTTTTTTCCTATCATTTTAGTGGTTTCCCTCCAAATTAAACATGCTTTCTGAGCACCATTGAAATATTACAATTCAATATAATCTGTTATTTTTATGTTCACTGGATTCCCTTACCCATCCCTATCACCTCCAGGATAAACCAGTGTTAGGAATTTAAGAAAAAAAGTTATGGTGTACTTTTAAACCTTACAAATTGAATTATGTTTAGCATACATTTTGGTCCTACTTTCACTCAGGATTGATTCATATAATTTTATTCATATCTATGATATTGTTCATTTTCATTACCATCTAACATTGAAGTATAAATGTACTACAATGCTCTAATTATTATTGTGCTATAAACCACTATAAAAGACACACTGGTTCAACAATTATATATTTATTGTGTAATTTTTATGTAATACATATTACTTTATATGTAATTATAAACAATATATACTTTAAACCATCAAAAAAAATCACATAAACAAGCTATTAGCTATTCTCTGTCCTATTCTCCCCGTAAGATCATTTGTGAAACAATGCCTTGAGATTCCTAGAAGTCCTGTTTTATGAAGACAGTCTGAAGGACATTCCATGAGAATACTTTCAGAACATTTTTCTGTCTGAAGTATTTTATAAATTTCTTCTTGAAACATTCTGTGGTGTGAACAAAGGATGTTATGGCCCTACAATTAAAGATTTGCTAAATTGAGAATGTTATCATGGGGATAGACTGGAAATGAGAAACAATTTTATTTTATAGCCCAGTATGTTGTGGCTTTTACAATTTAAAAACTTTTTAATGTCATCTCTCCCCTTTCACATTTTATCTTGGGCAATGGGATGATGCCAGATGGCACTTTAAATATTCTACCTGACAATCTCCCTAGTTAGGTCATAAAGTTCAGTGGCCACTGTTCTATTTTCCACATTACTGTAGAAGACAATGTTGCCAACAGTTTTGCCTGTATGTAGCATGAGGCCTCTCCCCCTCTCCCTTCCAGTAACATCTTCACTAACATTTACCTTCCTTTAAATCTTTACTAGCAACATCCTTGGACCCTTTCAGCCCTTCCTAACAATTTTCTCAGGATAGCTTTTAGGAAAACCTGCTTTCTGATCTAAACATCAACATCATAGATTTCAGGCACTCAGAATAAAAAATTCTGTTCCAGTCATTGTATTTGCATAAAAAAAACATTGAAATATAGTGACTTAAACAACAGTAATCATTTGTTTGGGTCACGGACCTGTAATGTGAGCAGGACTAAACTGGGTCAGCTCATCTCTGTTCCATTTTGTCAGCAAGAGCCAGATGGATTCAGAAGAGAGGGGAATAATTTTAAAGATGGCTGACTCACAAGTCTCATATGTTGGTACAATGTAGCCTTGTCCTGGGTTCACTTTTTCTCCAGAGTGTGCAGGCTACTTGTGTTCCTGATGGCATGGTGCCTGGGTTCCAAGAGTGAGCATTCCATGAGACTTGGGAACTTTCTGTCAAATCATGACTCACCTTCAAAAGTTACACAGAGTCACTTTAGGAATAACCATGAGTCCACTCAGCTTCAAGGCAAGAAGAGTAATATAGAGCCTATGTCTAGAGAGTAATGTTGTCAAAATATTATGTGAAGAGAAGAATTTCAGATGGGAATTTTGTTGCAGTTTGTCTCACACACTTTAGCCATTTTACTTTAAAGGGTGTGCCTATATTTGAGGCTTAATAGTACTACGTTATCATTGTAGTCCATATCTTATGAAGAGCTTATTAACATTTATGGAATTATCTAGATGTACAACTGCTGGGCATTAGAATATGTGTATAATTAGTTTTAGAGGATTCTACCAGTGTTCAGAAACTGGATAGAATGCTGTTTTATATTCCCAACAATAGTATATTTATCCTCTTCAAAAATACTTTTGTGTTGGTTAATGATAGCTAACATTTCTTGGCTTACTACTGTCTTGAAAAGTGGGATTTATCTTGATTTCTAATTACTTTCCTTTAGGATTATGGCTCATCTTGATGAATATTTTGGACAATAACGTGAAATTATGGAACTTCTGGGGCTAATTAATAATAAAAAATTGCAACTTCTTCTTGGGCATCTTGAAACCCCCATTATTTACATCTTTGAGACACCATGTAATAGTCTGACCACCCTGAAACTGCCATATTAGAGAGCTCTGGTTGCCATTATTAGTGTGCTAGCAAACATTACAGATGACAGTCACATGAATGAATTTGTCTTAAATATTTCCCACTAGCTCAGCTACTCAACTAATTCTAACTACTAAGGATTTCTTAAAATGTCCTGATAAAAGAATCACCAAGGTTAAGTCTGCTAATTCCTAACATGTGGCATCAGGAGATAGGAATTTAATGGGAAAGAGTAAAATAGAAAATTGAGGTGTTTTAAGGACTATTGATGTAACTCACTGGTGGAGCACTTGCCTAATATGTGCAAGGCCCTGGCTCAAATCCCTAGAACAACAAAATAAGAGAAAAAGTTGAGATATTTTAATTTGTTAAGTCTTAGAGAAGATTTCTCTGCTACAATAGATAACTGGAAGAGAACTGTTTGCAACTTTTGCTTTAGCCCTAGTGGTGTGCCTGCGGTTGTATTGCATCCTACTTTTTGGTTTTCATTTCCCTGATGACTGTGGTACTTAGCAACTTTCTATGTGGTTTGATAATTCATTGAAGTGCCTGTCCAATTGTTTTCTATTCATATTCACAAATCCCTCATGTCTCTATCTGACTGGTCTTCTAGGAATACTCTAATTATGGCACAAAGAAACGAGAGAAACAAGAGGTACCCCATATACTTTCAAGCCTATGCTTGCAAAAATAATCTACTAATACTTTTTAGGATTAAAGAAAATTTGTAAATCTATGTACAATTATAAAAAGATGACGTAACTATTTATACAGACATATAATAATCCAGAGTAGAGGCATTTTTGCCAGTTGTATTTCCTTAGAAACTTTATGGATTTCCCATAAATGTCATTCCATTAAACATCATTTGCCAAAATATACTACTCCATTCCCTTATAGATATGCATTTCTTCCTAGATATTTGTACTTTTGACATTACAGGCTTTTGCATCACAATGTCCTTAAGATTATGGAAGGCATTTGTTATTAGTTGAGATAGTACATTATACAATGTCTCAGTTAATGCATAGAACTTTTACTGCCACACATTTTATTTGATATTAAATTTCATGCTATACTTTCTTTTGAGAAACTGTTGCTGTCGAGAACATTTTGAGGTTATATTTTTATAGCCAGCACATCAATTTATCTTTGCTGTATATTTTCTCTAAATACTACTCAGCTTATAACATGGAAGTTATCAGGAGCCAGGTAACCATTCAATATTCTATACAGAAAACTTTTTATATTTTTCCAAATCCAAGTGCTCATTAGGAATATTTTTCTATTTTCTAATTTAGTGCAGGTTATAGTTTTATGGTCATTTCAGCACTATGCAACACAGGATGGTATGTTCAAGCATCCTACAATAATTTCCTTTTTCCACATTTATTTATTATTTGATATTTATTTCCACATGTTTTTATTTCCTTTGGATACATACCAGTAATGGAATTTCTGGATCATATGGTAGTTTTGTATTTTTCTTTAAGGTATTTCTATATACTGTTTTCCCAATGGTTGTGTTAATCTATGGCTTGTAAGTACTTTCTCCCAATCTGTAGGTAACCTTTTTCACTCTGTTTACTTTATTTGCTGTGCAGAAGCTTAAGAAATTTTTAAAACAGCAAATTGTTTTCTGTTTGTTTTCTTTTTGAGACTGACAATCTTCATGATTTGTATGATACATTGAATCCCTTAATATTTATTATTATAACTGACATCTTCCATTTTATTTTTCCATTTCTCTTTTACCTTCCTCTTCTGTTATTTTTGCATTCATTTGATTATTTGAATATATTTTAGCATTCCATTTTGTCTTTTATTATTATTTAGTACTCTTTTTTTACTATCCTACCACTTATTCTAGAAATTACAGATGTATTTGGATGTATTCTGAATCCAGAACAGGTGCTTTACTTTACCACTCCCATGACACCATTAGCCTCTTAAAACTGCTAAAGTTTATCAACTCCTCTCTCACCTCTTGCAACATCATGGATATGTATATTAAGGTATATGTAATTGAGCATCACAGGAAATAGTGGCTATTGTTTAATAAAGTCAGTATCAACTTTATGCACATAGTCATTCTTTCCAGTGTTTTTTATGCCTTTTTTCATTTCCACATTTCCATTTGGAATCATTTTCTTATGGCTTAAAGCACATGCTCTATTTTTTCCCTCTTTTCTGCAAATGTAAGCCTTCTAGCAACAAACACAGCCTCTTCCTGAAAATACAATTACTTCTCCCATTATTTAGTCCTTAAGCCTTTGTTTTTTTCTGAGAACTGCATTATTCCCCTTTCACTTTTCAGGAAAATTAAAAGTACAGCATGTTTTTATTTATTCAGAGTGAATTTTCCAATCATTTTCTTCCTGTCCAATAACTGTCCAATCAAATACTTCCTTTAGATCATTGATTCATTCATTGAGGTCTCATATGGCACCCATTAATTAAATAATGAAAATCAACCAACACAGTTAAAGAATCAGGTTTTAAAGAAAGCTTTAAAAATGTAGTGTTTTCTTAAGTTTTTAGGCAAAGGTAATTATCTTAATATTTTTGAGAGTTTTCTTTTTCTTTCAGTTAGCTGACACGTAAATGCAACAGTAGCCTTCCTTGAAAGTGTCATCTCATTGTAGCTATTATTGGTTGAAGGGTTGTTTCAGATGCTTTATGGTAATAATTTGCATTTGTCTTCTGTTTATCTATTTAATATGTTCATAAAATTTATGAATACTCTTTCCACAGTAATTGATTTAAAAAACAATTTTCATAGCTAAATAGAAAATTTTGTGTACAATTTCAGTGAATAGTACATATTTCAGTCTAGCCACTCCATTAAATTAGACCTAGATAAAACTAGACCATGGACAAGAATTAACATGTGACAACTAATTATTCTATTGCTTATTTTTCTGTAACAACACTTCTTTCCAAAAAAATCAACAAAAGACTATAATATTTTAACAAATGACTTTCTTATAATTTCAGAAACAATCTCTATGCAGCATCTTTTATTTATTTATTTTTTTTGGGGGGTACCAGGAATTGAACTCAGGGATACTCGATCCTGAGCCGCATCCCCAGTCCTATTTTGTATTTTATTTAGAGACAGGGTCTCACGGAATTGACTAGCACCTTGCCATTGCCGAGGCTGGCTTTGAACTTGAGATCCTCCTGTCTCAGGCTCCTTATCTCACACTCCCTAGCTGCTGGGATTACAGGTGTGCTCCATTGTGCCTTGCTTATATAGCATCTTTATATCATTAAAAAAGTAGCTATGGTTTTGTTACTGTAAATATTTTTAACTGTTTTATGAAAACAATAAATATGATATGATTAGAATGTTACCATTTATATTATTATGATTTGTTTATTTATTTATTTTGTACTTTGGGATTTAACTGAGAGGTATATCACCAGTGGGGTCACATATGTAACCCTTTATTTATTTATTTATTTTAATTTTGAAACAGGATCTCATTAAGTTGCCCAGGCTAGCCTTGAACTTGTGATCTTCCTGCGTTAGCCTAAGTTGTTGTGCATGTACCACCACATCAGGTGTTATAGCATCATTTTAAAAATTAAATTGTTATGTCTATTTTAGGCCATAAAATTTACAGAAATCTAAGAATGTTGCCATTTGTTAAGGATATTTAATGAACTGAATACCCCAATCCAAATCCATTAGACACCTAAAGAACATGTGAGTATCATGGTGTTATAATAGTTTAATCATGTTCTTGTTCCTTTACAAATTGCAGTTCTTATGTTGCTAGTGGTCTTTTTAGTCAAGAAAGGTGGCAGGAGTAGCTTAGATTAAAGTACAGAGCCACTTGGTTAGGGAGGCCTAATACTGAACAGATGCCTCATACACTATGCACTAGGAAAAATTATACTTGTGTTACTTCTCTGTTAGACGGGGAAAGACTTCCTCAGCATACTTGCCTCATTTTCACCTAATGTTCTGTTTCATCATTATTCATCACTTAATGGAATTCTATACCCGAGTCTTTTCTTTACTGTGCCTTTGAAAGAATAGTTTATTGGGAACTTGGTTTACTAACTCTCTCCCACATCTGGAGAATTGTCTTTTTACGGGTTAAAGAACAAAGCTTTAGTTAAGATCATATATGAAATGAGAACTATAAGATTATGGATCCTAGTTACCCCACTAGATTTCTATAAGAATTTGAGGCAGCAGCAATAAACAACATCATCAAAACACATGAAAAGACAAATGACTAAACAAACGCCTAAAACCTTGACTTATTCAAGGGGAGGTTTGCTGAGTTCAAACAACCTTTATGCAAAATGTTCCTATGTTAAAAAAAGTCCTTTAATGCAGGACTTGCAAAGCACTTGCTTCTTTCTTCAGTATAATTATTTTCATTCTTCTTTCTACAGTATAATTATTTTCATTAACCGCATCTATTCTATCATCCATGCTAACATTTGTTACAGTGGATTAGGATATCTAGGTATCACATACAAGAAAGTTTGCATGTTTGCACTTATAAAGTTCTAAGGCTAACAATTTAGAAAATCTGGTTGCCAAACAAAATGAAAGCATTACTTTGAGAAAAGAGAGAGAGAGTGTGTGTGTGTGTGAGAAAACAATAACAGTTCTATAACAGTATAAGGTCAGCCTCCAGCTATGATTTCTTCTCTAGTGATCCACAGATGATAGACTGAGAGTATTAGGTTACATCTTCATCGGCTGTCAATCATAGCATTTTGAACACAGATTTTTAAACTTCTGTTAACAAAGCATTTTTATAATTGGAATTACACCTAAAGATTTTGTTATGATATATTTAAATTGAGTGCATGTATTTGTGGAACAGTGCTTTAATTATCTGAAATTTTGTATCTGAACACTTCTAAATAACAATTTTGTACATAACACTAATACAATGACTATGCTATAATAATTGTCTATTTCATAAAAATTTAAAATAATTTTCCAGTCACCTTATATCAGAGAAAATATTCTGCATTTTTTTAGGGGGGAATTGGCTAAATTCACTTAGCATTATCTTCTCCAACACCATCCACTTGCCTGCATATGCCATGATTTTATTATCTTTTATTGTGGGGTAGGGAGGGGGAACATGGGAGGAATAGACAAACTCTAGATAGGGCAGAGGGGTGGAAGTGGAAGGAAGGGGACAGTGGGTGGAATGTGATGGACATCATTATCCAAAGTACATGTATGAAGACACAAATTGGTGTGAACATACTCTATATACAATCAGAGATATGAAAAATTGTGCTCTATATGTGCAATAAGAATTGAATGCATTCTGCTGTCATTTATTTAAAAAATCAATAAAAATAAAATAATATTTCATTGTGATCATTCTAATGAATATGTTAAAATATTTACTTCATGAATCAGGTTCATTATTTTTCTTAAGGATGTAACTTTCTGTAGTACACGTGGAAAATTTAGGAACTCAGAAAAATCTGGTGCTTATCTTCCCAATTAATCATACCTACAGCCATGTTTTTAATACACAATCATCATTATTACTCTGTGTATATGGTGGGTGAAAACCACCTTTTCTGAAAACAATGTAATATATATTCTTTCATTGACTCTTAACAAAATTCTGTTCTCCATATGTGAAGAATGCAACAATGATAGGCATCTAAAGAAAGAATAGATCCACTTTGGTTCATGATTGTAACTATTGAGTGTGCATGCTGTTGTGTGAAATGTGCTTCTCTCCTGAATCTTGTTAAGATATCAACACCTTACCTGCCTGATGTGAACTTGGGAAACAAAAAGGCTAAAATGTTACTAGTGTAGTAGGTGCAGGATATGTTGTGGTGCTAAAGAAATAAGGCAGTTGGCAGTTTAATGCAACCAGTTACCAATCAGAAGAGGCTCACAGAGTGGAATCTGTGTCAGAGACATCATCCAGACATGGGGTTTTAAAGATTGAGGTTAAGAAAACAATATGTGCCTTAGAATTTTAAAATTTGGTTTATATGAGCAGTTAAATATACTCAAGGGATATTTTATTCCTCAATCATAAATCGGTGCCAAGTAGAGTTCATAAAACTGCTATGGGAAGTTTCTACTTGCCACCACAGTACATTCTTAAAAACCTTAACATAGAGCAGATTGATATAAAAATTTTATATTTTCTCACAGGAACAATGTTATAATTTGATGTTCTATGGTAGACCAAGCACCAATAAATCATGGACATGACTGAAAATATGTCTAAAGTAAGACATACAACTATAAATGCGTGTCATAATTCTAAATGATAAAAGTATATACCATTTTTTACACAATGGGCATAAATGTACCATTCACTCTTATCATTAATACACCTCAATGAATCGTAAAATTAAAGTAGAATATATAAAAATATAATTCTACTGGATTATAAAGTGTACCTATCCACAAGACGTACTTAATTTTTATTACTTCCTACTTCCCTTCTCTTAGAAGCTCCCCATTCTATAAGAGTAACTAAAAGTTCCTGCATTAAATGTGAATTTTGGTTGTCAAATCCATCTCATTCCAACTTCATTAAATGGTGAAACAGATGTTTCTTAGACTACAATGTGGAACATATGAGATAGCTATTTTTTAATCCTGTTCCTAAGCCTAAGATGGCATGTACATACTACTGTTGACATGGATTTATATGCTGGTTTGACTGCTCTGTTTTGATTTATATTTTGAGAAAATCAATGTCATGAAGGAAAGATAAATATCTGTTTGAGCGATTAAAAGTAAGGTAAAAAAGAGCCTCTCCGGCAATGGACACAAGGCACTAGATAGAAAACCAGAAGTAGAAATGGTGGAGGATGATTTCTTTGGATCTTCTTTATTTTTCTTTTTTTTTAAATTTTTTTAATATTTATTTTTTTTAGTTATCGGCGGACACAACATCTTTGTCTATATGTGGTGCTGAGGATCCAACCCCAGCCGCACGCATGCCAGGCGAGCACGCTACAGCTTGAGCCACATCCCCAGCCCCCTGCTTTATTTTTCTATTCCTGAAAACACATTTTGATCTGGATAGCATGATTGGTTGTTGATGGACCTTTATTATGTGGTGCTGAGAATCCAACCCAGTGCCTCATGCATGCCAGGCAAGCATACAATCACTGAGTCACAACCCCAGCCCTGCGACCTATTTAAAGGTACACAGACTCAGCTTGGGAAGCAGTGTGCAAAAAAGTTTTAAGCAAAAGAGTGAAGCTGGACAAGGTGTGTCTATGATCCTCCTATCTACACTAGCCTGACGATGACCGTCTCATGAGCCCAGGAGAGAGTGGCCAGGAGAAGCAATAATAACTCTTGAATTCATGATTGGGGAGGTGTGCTGTATCCTGAGATCTAGGGCTTTTGTGGCAGCTGCAGGGATATCACTTAACCCTTAGGTAGCTGGATGGATGGATGCTCGCTCTTGGGATAGAAGATTGAATATGTCATCACTTTAAGTTTCTGAAGAGATCTGAGTCTAGTTTTGGGCTGAGGGTTGAACCCATGAAGTGTATTTCAAGTATGATGGGGAAGGGAATAAAGGTGCCTAATAAAAGCCACTAAGGAAAAAAAAAGTATTTGTAAGCACCTTTATATTTGTTTGTCTCTGCTGTATTCTAAGAGATGTTGTTGCAGGTGCTTGGCACTAACTTTGATACAAAATACGTGAGAAATAAGTGGAATCCCAACATGAATTGAAAGATCTAAAGTGAATACTTTTATTAAGAATTGTCAATATCAGAAAGTAGCTTTGGGTAGAAGAGAAAAAGAACATGTAAAATTTCATGATAGAGCTAAGTTACCAAGGAGCTAGTCAAGTGAATTAGTGAATTCCAGGACTAGAAGAATTGAGAATGGAGAACCTCACATCTCTTTCTCTACAGAGAGCAATGCTCCCTGAAACCCATCCCCCTTTTTTTTCTGCCTTAGCTGCCACTGACCTCTTTTGTCTATTGTTATCTTTCTAAATGGAATAAACTGCTTTGGGATATAGCATGTTTTCACTGGAAATGTTCAGAAACTGAACATACTCTTGTTCAAAGAGTTGCAATGGCAACATAATAAACTATAGAGTCAGGAATATTTGGTTGTTGTGATTTCATACAAGAGCTATGCCTCTGCCCAAGACAGCATAGGAAACTTTATGTTGTGAATACTTGGGTTTTTCTTCACCCATAGTTAGATTTAAAATGACCTCATTTTTAAAAGCTAGACAATCAAAGAAATTTGATAAATGATAAATTGTCCAAAGGGATGAAGCTTTATGGGTTAGGGGGAAAAATTCCAGAACAAGATTTCTACCTCCCTTGTAGAGGTAGAAATATGAAGTGTGATATAGTCTGCCCATGAGAGAAAATGTATCTAACTTCATTGGAATACTTCACCAGTAGCTGGACCTATGAATAACAAATTTATTATTTACTATTGATTTTGCTAAACCATTCAGTTTGTGTTCAAAGATGCTTTTTTTTTTAGTTGCTTTGTTTACTATTGGATTGAGGATTGTCTGAGAATTTTACCAACTATAAATTTTAAGATATTTTGAGAAGTTTCATTTGTGTTTTTTAAAGATAATTTAAAATAGCTACTTATATGTCTCAAAGTGCCGTATTAACTAATATTTAGATTTAAAGTAAGGCTAGATCCATATAACAGAAGGTAAAAAAGTAATTAGTATGACAATATTTTAGGTCCAGTAGATAGCATTGAAAACTACTCTTGTGAGTCTCAGATATCTATGAATTTACATATGACACAAATATATTCAATCCAGCTTCAATAGTATGTCACAAACCCCTTTAGTTTCTTCTAGATTTTTATCAGTATACTCTTTTTATTAGCTATTTCTACTCTAGCAATTCACATGGAGTGATTATATTTAATCTCCCTGACATCAGCTATATCCTGTCTTATATGTCATTATTCTTAACTAAGGCAATTTGGCTAATAAACATGCTCAAATTTTGTCTGTCTCCTCCCAAATAAATCACACACATACAGACACACACATAAAGACCCATGCGTGTGCACACATATGGAAAATACCCTCAAAGATAACTTCAAGCATTCTTACCTTTTCCCAGACATCAGCTTCTACATCTGTTAGATATCATCAGAGGACAGAACTGCCTGTATGGTCTCTGTTTTCTTTCTTGTTTTCTCAAATGTTTTTTAATCTTATAGCTGACAATGTCAATCACCCTTTCACACCCTCCTCCTGTTTCTTCTTCTCTGAAGCATTTCATACTGTCAACACTTCTTTGAAATTCTGTGATCTTTCCTTACAATCTGCCTTCCTTCATACTTCTCTGGATTTTAATGGTGTTTTCTCAACTTCTCTCCTTTTCTAATGTGCATTTCTCTAAATAGTGTGCCCTTATTGTTACATAAAGTGTTTTGTTTTGTTAACCAAAAGAGAGGTCCCCAAATGTGTATCCTTGGTCTCACTTCCCTATGACTCTTTGCCTAATACTGGTGGAATTTCTAACTGGCTATCTCTCCCAGAGTTTACTTCCCAAAATATACTTGCCTTCTTCCAATCACATCAGTCAGAAAACAGATAAATCCTGTTTTCTGAAACTTGCATAAGATATGAACTCCACTATAAAAACATTCAGTTTGAATAAATACTCTGTAAGTTATGCTAACCTTATTCCTGTTTTTATTTTATCTTATTAATTTTTTTTTTTTTTTTTTTTTTTTTTAGTTTAGATGGGCCCAATGCCTTCGTTTTATTTATTTATTTTTATGTGGTGCTAAGGATCGAACCCAGCGCTTCACACATGCTAGGCAAGCACTCTTAACACACAGCTACAACTCCAGCCCCCCAGTTTTTATATTATATCTTTCATTCTTACATTTTCTTAGTAAATGTTTATGTCAGTAAATAGTATTTTCAAATTTATTGAAGGAAAAGAAAATTCCGAAATATAAAGTGGTTGAATACTCAGTTAAAAACTATTTCATCACTGTATATATAAATATGTATGTACATTTATATTTAAGTTAGTTTAACATAAATGGCCTAGAATTTTATTCATAAGGATTTGTGAAAATCCTAACAATGTTAAAATAAAATGACCTTAAGACCTAACAATATGACAAGATTGGTTTTATTTTAGAAGTATGAACACCATCTCCAAAGGTTTTATTTACTGCAGATATTTGGTTTATATATTTAATGCTGAATCATAGAATTCTAAACACTGAAATGTAAGCAAGGAACATCCCTTTAACATAAAAAGGAAAAAAGTTCAAGGTGAGATACACATGCCTTACAGAAATTCCCAGTTATTAATGTTGCTACAAAATTTACATTTTAATAGCACCACAAGAATCAAGGTATACACAAAGGTAGTCTCCACAAAGAATTGGTAGCAATTTTATGTGGCAAAACATGAGGCTTTTGGATTTCTCAGGATGTTAATTTTTATCTTCATATGCTCATGCTACCATCTCACTATGGAAAAGAAAAAGGTATGCATCATGATCCTTGCTAATTCAAATCTTTGTTCATGTTTTCTTCATCTGGTTCCTTACTTTAACCTCATATACTAATTCTTTAAATAAACGTAGTATAATATCATTGTGAATGACTGTCAAAAGGCCAGATTCATCTTCACATGAACTCAAGATAAAAGTCCTCTATCTCAATATGCCTTCCTTCCAATTGATTTTATAGGAAACATACTTTATCGCTGTCAGATAATTATTACAAATAAATATATAAATACATTATTTTTGAGGAGAAATGGCACTTCCTGAGATGTGACATAGTTGTACAATATGCAACTACCAGAAAAGTAGGTAGAGGTTCTGTACCATGCAGCATTGTGCAGATTAAACTTCTCTGGACCTCAGTTTCCTAATTCGTTAAAAAGAAAAAAAAAGCATTGTACCTACTTCACAGATAGTTTGTGAGAATATATGAAATTATTACATCATATTTAGCATAAAATCATTATTCATTGTGTCCCAGAATGTTTTTGGAAAATTTTCTTCAAGAATGTTTTCCTAATGTTCTAGACTAGGTTGGAAAGTAAATTCTTTCTATACCATATGTACTAGATGATGAATATTTTAGGAATAGTAAGCCAAATATTTTGGTTGAGGCTATTCAGTCATGTGTATATAAGCAGCCAAAGTCTAGATAATATACAAATAATGAGCACCACTGTTAACTTAATTTACCAAAACTAAATTCAGAGGGCATGATTTGACCCTTAGGTCATAATTACTGGCCTCTGATCCAGTTTACATTATCTCTTTTCTGCTTTAATACCTAGAGAAGTTTATTTCATTTTTTTAGGCAAATTTATAGACAAAGAGCATACCAAAGTCAGGTGCATTTCACTTAATTCTCACCTGAAGCTCAGTTTATGCTTAGATCAAGGTTGAAGTTAGAAAAAAATTTTCCTTGCCGAAGACCTCTCTTTCTTGAGGTTTATTTCTATAAAGTTTTTGTTGTTGTTGTTTTTCTTCTTCCTTATCTCCAAACTGATATTTCTTCCTATTGGGGAATAAATACATTTAATTTGTGTGTGTGTGTGTGTGTGTGTGTGTGCGTGTGTACACACATGCATTCATTATTTAGGCATTTTAGTTTTTCATTTCTCATTACTGTGAACAAATTTTACAAATTTACTTTATGTAAGAAGCTCCACACATTATTTTCTAAGGCTATCTTTTCCTTGTCATTGAGTGTCATCTTAATGCCACCTATCTCAAGACAATGTTCTTCCTAATTTGGGTCCCAAGCAGCCACACTTTTGAGGCCTTTTAAAGGTCCTGTATTCTGATGATTTGTTTCCTTATGAGTTCTGGCTCAAGCAAAATAACCCATCCTGTCAGTGGTCAGAGCTTCTGTCCTATGGGCACCATTACCACAAATTTGAAGCCTGAAGCCATCTTCCAAGGAAGCCTTTGGAATAATATAGGTTTCTCTACCACACATCACAGAACAAAATTTAGCTTCATAATGAAAAAGGTTTCATTGTTCTGAAGTTCCACTGCCCTGGGTAAAGATGTATACCAAATCTCATCAATGTAGAAATGAAAGTTGTTTTGCCATCTTTAATAATGTCCTTTTCTCAAGGGATATTTATTGCTTCTTGTTCATGTTTTTTTTTTTTATTTCAAAACAGATTTATTTCTTTATCCCAGTCTTATTACTAGGGTAGCAGATCTAGGATATATGAAAAAGAAGACTGAAGTCAAAGGAATAATTTTTAAGATATATGAAATGACCATATGCTAAGCAGCATAGACTTAACTAAAATCCATTTTTTATACATAGTAAGAGATTTTAACATACCACTTACATGTATTATTGATTAAAGTGACTTAAAGTCAATTAACAAATATCTAGCTGTTACAGTGTAATTTTAAAAGAATAAAAAAATAGGGTAAACACACGATATAAATTTAAGTGAAAATAAAGGCAAGCAATTCTTAGATCATTAGAATTTTTTTACCATTGCACTGGAAGGAATTTAAGGATTTGTGAAATGCAAGTTTGCAGTAATTATCACATAATATCAGTCTCACTTACATACACCTGGGGCAACATTTTACCAAGAAACAGAACCCCTTAATTTGTAATCAGTTGCATGCCACACTATGCTTCTCTTCTTACTTCTTGTTCTTTACAAAGAGTTACTAATCTAGGCCATATCACAGAAGATGCTCAGTTCAGGGTTTCCCTACTTTTTTTTTATGGATTGTACTCAGTCACAGCAAAAAATTGTTCCCAAGCTTGTAGAAACCTTTTAAAACGGTACTTGATTCATTTCCAGGTAAATCAGCAGGGGGAAATATGCTAAACAGATGAACAGGTATTGGAAAAAGGTTGCCTAGAAAACATTTGTTATCTATACATACTATTTAAGCACTAACACAATTATAATGGGAAAATTATTTTGTCAGGTTTTTTTGAATTAAAATGAATATTAATCTTAGAGAACACAATCGAATCCTTTTTGATAAAAATTCGTTTGAGCTCTAAAACTCAATTTCAGGAAAATGTGTAGAATTTAAGCAATTTTTGGAAGCAGTGACAAAATTTCACCCTTTTCAGGAACTTTTGGCTCTTCCCAGATTCTTATAGGAAATATTTTTCAACATTATTTCTAGAACTATCTGAGGATAGTCTGAAACAGAGACTCCTTTCAGCAAGAATCTGCTGGCATCTCTTTCCACAAAAACATCTTATTGGCTTTATAATTAATTGTCATGGGAAGAGGACAATATGGATCCAAAAGAAAAATAATTTCTATTTTCAAGGACTTACTAGGATGCTATCACAAAAGAACAAAAAGTTACCCATCTCACTTATAACTGGAATGCTCTCATAACCAGATCCTGGGTATTTATTCATTTTACATATATTTGAGTTGCTAAATACGTGTTAGAGATTACTTAGAAAGTTGACATATGTAAAAAATAAAGAAAAATGAATAAGAAACACTTTGTCAAAGTTTACATAATCTAATTAATCCCTGGGTTAAATGTCAGTCCATATGATCTTTCAGTGTCAAACTAATATATTTTTAACAAAGAATAAAAAATCCTTGTTTATTTTATTGTTTGCTTTCAATTCCTCAGCAATATAGAGATCATTGAAGTAGATATAATATTTCTACATTACTCATTATCTGTGATTAAATGAAATACATCTATATAATCATTTTCTTTGCCTTATGAGTTTCCAGATTAAATTTTGTTTTCTTTACTCTTATTATTACATATATGTTTTATTCTATATTCTTTCTCCCACCTATGAAAAAAATAAACTTTTAATTTTCAGAAAAAAAAAACCTCTATATTATCCATAACTATTTTCAAGGGTCCCATTTATTAGTAATATGTTATACTTGATACCCTACCAGATTATTGAATATATATGTAATTTTATTGATTAGAGCTGCTTTAGCTCAGAAGTTCTTCCTATTCTGAAATATCATCAAGGAAGTTCTAATTAACAATTTCCAATTTTTTTACATTTTTGCAAAATTTTACCAACAAAGTAAATGGAGCAAGGAACAGAAACAACTATGGCTCCATGAAGCTCAGATGATATACTTCTGCAAAATGAGCTTCAATTCAGTTACATTTATGAGTCAGGATTAGTTTTCTGGCCTTTGGCTCCAGATGATGGACTTTTATAATTAGACTTTAAAGTTCTGCATGTGATTAAATCTGCAATCCTTTGATTCCCTTCATCAAAGCACTTTATACAAGTTTTGAACCTCCCTCGATTCGCCTTCAAGCTTTTGTGTTTTTCTCATGCAATTTCAAAACAGTTTAATAGGACATTTATTTTCAGTCCTCAAAATGCAAATACCTTGGGGATTTTTTAAAAAATAAATTAGATAAGAATTAGTATGGTGCTTTCTCTCATTTTTTCTTCCAATTGGGCTGTCGTAAGATATTTTGTAGAAATTTAAGGTATAAAAGTAGGACAGAAGAGGAAAACTTTCAAGAAAGATTACACTTTAAGAGGAAGTTCATTTGGCATGGAAAAATAAACCACACAATCCTGCCAAAATTAGAAAGGGACAAAGCCAATAAAATAAAATAATCTTCTCGTTATGTATGGCCCCTGGCATATTGAAGTTGCTTAGGAGATGTTCATTTAGTTATAATTATAGTTATATGATATTATAATTATAGATAATTATGTAATGATTATATAATTTATTATGATAATGAAAATGCCTCAGAGCTGGTGAACAAGTAATCACTGGGATTCAGATCTTTCTGGAGGTATCTCTATTTCTAACATGTCATTTTTATTTTTATGTAATATTAATTATGCAAGAGTATGTGCTTAATAAAAGTAAAGGGAAGTGACATAGCATAATTTTACATTCTATTCTTTTGCACAGATATTTTATTGTGGTAAAATATAAAGTTTACCATTTGAAACATTTTAGAGTGAACATCTCAGTGGCATGAAGTACATCCACTTTTCTGTGTGATCATTACTAATATATACGTCCACATCGTTTTCGTCTCCCTAACTTATAACTCTGTTCCATTAAACAGTAGCTTTCCATTATCTCCTTCCTTCAGCCCTGCCTGGTTCCTACTATTAACTGTCTTAACTGCTTGAATATGACTATTCAAGACATCTTACAGAAGTACAATTGTATAATAGTTGTTTTTTGGTTGCTGCCTTGTTTCATTTGTCACAGTGTTTTTAAGGTTCATCCTTGCTGTAGCATGTGTTGGGATTTTATTCCTTTTTAAGGTTAAATGATATTTCATTGGAAGCATATATTACATCTTGTTTGTCTTTTTATATATCAATGTACTGTTGGTTTGCTTGCACATTTTGACTCTTGTGAATAATATTACTGTAAACACAAGTGTACAGACATTTAAAGAGGTGAAAGTGGAATTGCTGGATAATATGATAATTCTATTTTCAGTGTTTTAAGGAAGCATCATCTGTTTTCCATAGTAACTATGCCCTTGCAGTAGTGTACAAGGATTCCATATTCTCTACGTTTTTGCCAGTCCTTCTATTACAATGTGGTCATGAGGTGTCCCCCAAAAGCTCATGTGTGAGACAAGGCAAGATTGTTCAGAGGTGAAATGATTGAATCATAAACACTATGAACTAATCAATAGGCCAATCTGCTTGAATGGATTAACTGGGTGGTGGCTGTGGCAGGTTGGGCATGGCGGAGTGAACCAGGTCACTGGGGGTGTGCCTTTGGGTTTTATATGTTGTCCCTGGTGAGCAGGGCTCTTTCTCTGCTTTCTGCTGTCATATTCTGAGCTGCTTTCCTCTGCCATGCCCTTCCACCCTGATGTTCTTTCTGACTTATCTTGGAACCAGGGGCTATGGAGTTGGCCGACGATGGACTAAACCTCTGAAACTATGAGCCAAAATAAATTTTTCTGCTCTAAATTGTTCTTGTCAGGTCTTTGGGTCATAATATTGAAAAAGATACTAATACAACTTTTTAATTTTTTATAGTCATTCTTATTGGTGTAAAGTAGTTCCTCAGTATGGTTTTTAAAAATTTTAAATTTGTTTTAATTAGTTATACATGACAGTCAGATGCACTTATGCACTTTGATATATCTTATATAGATGGGATATAATTTCTCATTTTTCTGAGTATCCATGTTGTAGAATCAAATTGGTCATGCATATATTCATAAAGTAATAATGTCTGTTTCCTTCTATCTTTCCTATACCCACATCCCCTCTTTGCCCTCCCTTTAGCTCTCTCTACCTAATCTAAGGTAACAAAATTCTTCTCTAGTGCCCCACACCTTATTATGGATTAGCATCTGGATATTAGAGAAGACATTCAGCCTTTGAATTTTGGGGATTGGCTTATTTCACTAAGTATGATATTCTCCAATTCTATCCATTTACTGGCAAATGCCATAATTTCTCTCTTCTTTAAAGCTGAGTAATATTCCATTGAGTGTGTATATCTATATCCTGGATAGATATATATATATACACACACACACACATATATGATAATGTGATATATATGTGGTTAAATAATATTTCATTTAAAACATATATTACATCAAATTAAATATATGCTTCAAATGAAATATTATTTGACCACACACACACACACACACACACACACACACACACACACATATATATATATATATATATATATATATATATATAATGTATATATAAGAGCATATATATCACATTTTCTTTATCCATTCATCTATTTAAGGACACCTAGGTTGGTTCCATAGTTTAGTTATTGTGAATTGAGGTAGTATAAACATTGATGGGGCTACATTACTGTATGCTAATTTTAAGTCCTTTGAGTGTAAACTGAGGAGTGGGATAGCAGGGTCAAATGGTGGTTCCATTCCAAGTTTTCTGAGGAATCCTCATACTGATTGCCAGAATGGGTTGCACCAATTTGCAGTCCCACCAGCAATGTATGAGTGTAACTTTTTCCCCACATCCTCACCAACACTTATTATTGCCTGTATTGTTGATGATTGCCATTCTGAAAGCAGTGAGAGTAGTTTTGATTTGCATTTCTTTAACTGCTAGAGATGTTGAATGCTTTTTCATATATTTGTTGATCAAATGTATATCTTCTCTGTGAAGTGTCTGTTCAGTTCCTTCGCCCATTTATTGATTGGGTAATTTGGTTTTTTGGTGTTAGTTTTTTTGAGTTCTTTTTATATCCTAGAAATTGATGCTTTATTGGAAGTACATGCGGTAAAGATTTTATCCCAGTCTGTAGGCTCTCTCCTCACGTTATTGTTTGTTTCCTTTGCTGACAAGAAGCTTTTTAATTTGAATCCATCCCATTTATTGATTCTTGTTTTTACTTCTTGTGCTTTAGGAGTCTTGTACAGGTCAGATCCTAGGCTGACATGGTGAAGATTTGGGTCTATTTTATCTTCTATAAGGCACAGGATCTCTATTTTAATGCTTAAGTCTTTGATCCACTTTGATTTGATTTTTGTGCAGGCTGAGAGATTGAGCTTTAGTTTCATATTGCTACATATGGATTTATTTGTATTTATTTATTTTTTTATTGATTTTAAAAAAATAAATAATAGTGGAATGCATTACAATCCTTATTACACATATATAGCACAATTTTTCATATCTGTGGTTGTATATAAAGTATGTTGTCAACAATTCATGTCTTCACATATGTACTTTGGATAATTATGTCATGGATTTACAGTTTCCCCAGCACCTTTGTTGAATTGGCTATATTTTCTGCAGTGAATGTTTTTGTCACCTTTGTCTAGTATGACATAACCGTATTTATGTGGGTTTGTTTCTGTGTCTTCTATTCTTACTATTGGTCAACAAATCTATTTTGGTGCCAATACCATGCTGTTTTTGTTATTATAGCTCTGTAGCATAGGTCTGGTATTGTGATGCCCCCTGCTTCACTTTTATTGTGAAGGATTGCTTTGGCTATTCTGGGTCTCTTATTTTTCCAAATAAATATATTCAGACAACGAACATTTCTGAAATACTGAAGATATACAAATTTTCAAAATAGTCTCTATATTCCAATAAAATAGAAAATATCAGACATTGACAAATTTTTAGAGCATATGACCTACCCAAACTGACTGAGGAATTCATATACAATTTAAACAGATCAATTTCAAGTAATGAAATATAAAATGCCATCAAAAGCCTATCAACCAGAAAAGCCCATGACCATGTGAATTCTCAGCTGAGTTCTACAAGACTTTCAAAGAAGAATTAACACCAATACTTCTCGGAGTATTCAATGAAATATAAAAGGAGGGAACTCTTCCAAACTCATTCTACAAAGCTAATCTCACCCTTATACCAAAACCAGACAAAAATACATAGAGGTACAAAAACTTCAGACCAATATCCCTGATGAATATAGATGTCAAAATTCTCAAGAAAATTCTGGCAAATTCGTACAAAAACATATTAAAAATATAGTTCACTATGATCAAGTGGGATTCATCCTAGGGATACAGGGTTAGTTCAACACACAGAAATCAATAAACATAATTTAACTTATTAATAGACTTAAAAACAAGAATCATATTATCTTAATGGATGCAGAAAAAGCATTTGACAAAATACAGCACACCTTCATGTTCAAAACACTAGAAAAACTAGGGATAATAGGAATGTACCTCAACACTGGAAAAACTATATATGCTAAACCCAAGGCCAGTATTAGTCTACATGGAAAAAAATTGAAAGCATTCCCTCTAAAAACTGGAACAAGACAAGGATGTCCTCTTTCACCATTTCGATTCAATATCATCCTTGTAACTCTAGCAGAGCAATTAGATCAAAGAAAGAAATTAATGGGATACAAATAGGTAAATAAGAACTCAAACTATCACTGTTTACTGATGACATTATTCTATATCTAGAAGATCCAAAAAATTTTACCAGAAAACTTCTAGAACTAATAAATGAATTCAGGAAAGTAGCAGAATATAAAATTAACACCCATAAATCAAACCCATTCCTGTGTATCAACAATGAATCCACTTATAGAGAAATTAGGAAAACTACCCCATTCACAATAGCCTCAAAATAATAAATAAGTAAATAAAATACCTGAGAATCAGTCTAACAAAAGAGGTGAAAGACCTCTACAATGAAAAACACTAAAGAAAGAAATTGAAGAAAACCCCAGAAGATAGAATGATCTCCCATGCTCCTGGATAGGCAGAATTAATATTGCCAAAATGGCCACATCACCAAAACATTATACAGATTAAATGCAATATATATTAAAATCCCAAAGATACTCTTCATAGAAATAGAAAAAGCAATCATGAAGTGTAATTGGAAAAATGAGATACTCAGTATGTTTTTGATTTGCATTTTGTTAATGATTAGTGATGCTGTTTAACACTTGATGTATGATTATTATTCATAGTACTTTATTATAGTGCTTTTTATTTCTGTAAAATAAATATTTTTATTTCTGATTTTAGTTATTTGAGTCTTCTCTGTCTCTCTTTTGTTAGTCACTCTACCCTACAGTTTATCAATTTTATTGATTTTTCTGAAGAACAAACTCTTGGTTTCATTGATTTTTCTCTATTGTTCCTTCTTTACTTTATTTATCACTGCTCTAATATTTATTATTTCTTACTTTACTCTCACTTTGCATTCAGTTGGTTGTTCTTTTTATAATATTTTGAGGTACAAATTAGGTTTTTGAGCTGAGATCTTCTTTCCATGTAAGAATTTTCAGGTATAAATAAATAACATATATTTTATGTGATTTCAAACTTTTTACATTTATTGAGACTTGTTATGGTACATAACAAGATCTACCACACAGAATATTTCACGTATATTTTAGGGACATGTGTATTCTGTTTTGGTTGGGTGCTGTGTTCAGTATGCTTTACAAGTCCAATTAGTATGTGATGTTCAGGTTCTCTATAGCTTAATGATCATTTGTTTCATTGCTCCATCCATTATTGAAAGAGGGGATTGAATTCTATTATTGTATAGCTGTATACTGCTTTCTTCAATTCTATCATAATTCACTATCTATCTTAAGTAGCTCTGATTTCGTTTCATGTTTATAATTGTAACTTCTTGATGAATGACTCCCTTCATTATTATAAAAGATCCTTCCTTATCTATTATAATAATTTATAACATCATATCTATTTTGTTTAAGTATAGCTACTCTGCTTTCTTTTGGGTATAGTTTGCAAGGAATATTTTTTTTCATTCTTTCATTTTCAACCTAAGCATGACTTTAAAACTGAAGTGAGTCTTTTATAAACAGTATGTAGTTAGATTTCCTTTTTAAAAATTCCACTCTGCCAGAATGCCTTGAGTTGCATCCATTTACATGATGGTATGAGACTTACTATTTTTATTTATTTGATTTTTTTAATGTTTCATAGCTTCTTTGTCTTTCAGTTGCTTCCTTACTGTCCTTTTGTATTTTCTTTTAATGACACATTTTTATTCCTTTCCCATTTCCTATTGAGTACCAAATACTGATTTTTTTCCTTGTGGTTACAATGGGAATTACATGTCATCATAAATTATAGCAATCTACTTTAAATTGTTACAGCTTATCTTCAATCACATAAAAAATTCTTTACAAATTTGCTATCCCCAATTTATGTTATTGATATAGCAAATTACATTCATACATATTGTATGCTCATTAATATATTTATAATTATTCTTTCACTTTTGTTTTATTTTAAATCTATAGAAAATTAAAATTGATGTTATGAACCAAAATTATAAATCTGAGATATGTACACATTTGCATTTATGAGAAAACTCGGTATTTTCGCATGAATTTGAATTCTTTCCCAGCATTCTTTCATTTCATCTTTAAGGTCACCCTGTTGCATTTCTTGTAGGGTATGTCTAATGACTTCAACTTTAAGTATGCGTCAATATCTTAATTTCTTACTGTGTTTAAAGAATAGTTTTGTCATATACAGAATTTATAGTTAATGTTTTCTTTTCCTTTCTTTCTCTCCCTCCCTCCCTCCCTTCCTTCCTTCCTTCCTTCCTTCCTTCCTTCCTTCCTTCCTTCCTTCCTTCCTTCCCTCCCAGTGTTGACATTATATCATTTGACTGTCTTTTGGCCTGAAAGATATCTTTTATTTTGCAATTTTAAACTTTTCCTCTGGATATTGTGGTATGATTGATAAATAAAATTGTATGTATTTAAGGTGGACAACATAATATTTTGGCATATCTATACACTATGAAGTGAATATCCCAAGCCAATTAACATATCCATTATCTTACATAATAGTCTTTTTGTTTGTGTTGGGATCTATACTTTTATCAAATTCAAATATACAGTATAGTATTAACTATAGTCACTTTGCTGTATGCTGGGTCATTTGTACATTATTCATAATTAAAAATATTTACTCTTTGACAAATATCTCTTTCCCCCTTTCAAGCCATGTGGATCCACTACCCTATTCTCTGTCACTTTGAGTTTGAAATTCTCTTATTTTTTTGGATGCCTCCATGTGAGATCATAGATCATATAATGTATGCCACTCTCTATCAGGTCTGTTGCACATGGCAGAAATTTTTCCAGGATTAGCCATGTTGTTGCAAGAGACAGGATTTTCTTCTTTTAAAATCCTGAATAATATTCCATTGTATTATTTTTAAATCTTGAATAAAGGTCCATTGTATATGGAACATTCCAAATATCAGTTTCTTTATACATTTATTTGTTGACAGCTATTGAGTTTGTTTCCAATTCTTCGTTTTGTAAATAATGCTGCAATGAGCATGGTAATATAAATATCTGAGATTATTTTATTTCCTTCATATGTACACCTAATAAGTAGGATCACTGAATTATATTACATATCTATGTCTTATCTTTTGAGAGAACTCAAAATGATTTTCATAATGGTTAAAACAATTTGCATTTTCACCAACAATATAAAAGTGTTTCCTTTTCTCCATCTCTTCATAGACACTTGTTATATTTTTGTTATTTGATAATAGGCATCCTAACAGGTGTGAGTTGATACCTCATTGTACTTTTAATTTTTATTTCCCTGATTATTTGTGACATTAACAACCTCTTCATATTCCTGTCAACCATTTGTATAGTCTTCTTTGGAAAATGTTTATCTAAGTATTTGCACATTTTTAAATATGGGTTATTAATTTATTCTTGTTATCAAATTACATGTTTCTTTATTTGGAAATAATATATTTGGAGAAATATTTTATTTTTATATTGGAAGAGTAGTTTAATTTCAATTAGTAATCAGGATTAGTCTCCTTGGCTAGCATCAAAGCTCTCTTCTTTGCCTGTTGATCCAAAAGTCATGAAAAGCCCAAAGTGATCAAATAGCCATGTTATTTTCATAAGAACCATTGTTTTGTCTTCTGGTGGAAGGAAGTACTTTTTCCTTTAGAACTTCTAGAGAATTAAAGACCTTAGACCATTGAAGCATAAAGTCACAGGGACTGGAAGAAAATTTTTACTTGAGGGTCACAAGAAATAATAATGCCATTTCTACCTCTTGATTTCTGGATCTTCAGATCCTGGCAACAAGAATAAAGGCCTTAGAGAATTCCATAAATACTCACAGGGATAACATTTTAATCCTAATGCCAACATTCCAATCTAAATTAGAAGACCATTATCTATGTTGAGTTATAATAAAGTTATACCCTGATTATCCTATTATAATTTGAAAATATTGTGAGTCAAAAATTCATTTAATTGGCTGACTACAGTGGTACATTCCTGTAATCCTAGAGACTTGGGGAGCTGAGGCCAGAGGATTACAAGTTCAGAATCAGCCTCAACAATGTAGCAAGGGCCTAAGCAACTTAGTGAGATCCCCTCTCAAAATAAAAAGGGCTGGGGATGTGGCTCAGTGGTTCAGCACCCCTGAGGTGAATCCCAAGTACCCTCCCCCAATTCATTTAGTACAACAACCTCCCAAATGTCATAACTTAGCCACCCTGCACATGTAGGGTATCAGTTATTTACCCTTGTGATCATGTGACTCTCTGGAGTTGGGGCTGGCTGCTTTGCTGCTGCTGTTCATCATTGCAAGACAATGATACTAGCTCAGAAAAAGAGAAGAATTCACAATTTAAAGTTTAATTTTCTACTGAATGCCTATTGCTTTCACACTACTATAAAGTCAAACAATCTCAAGATGAATCAATGTAAATTGTGGACTGACTAAACTTTGTATTCCCACTGTCAATATCCTAATCCAAGTGTTTGTTATAGCAAGTATAGTTCATTTCAGTAGTGCTCAATTGATTAATTTTTTGATTTGTTCTCCTTTATAATTTCTCAAATGTTCATTCTAACATTCTGCTATTTTGTATATAGCCCATGCTTCAAATTATGCAGTCTTACTGTTGTCCACAATATAAATTTAGAAGGTGTAATAAATAAATATTATTGAAATCTTATTTTCTTATATTTTTCTAATTCAAGAAGATGCATATATAACTTCAGAATTCAAGACATGATTTATCCTTAGGCATTTTATTTTTACTTAAAAATAAAAAGTGAGAATGAGAGGATGCAGGGTAACGGATAGAAAGCTATAGTTATGACTGATAATTAATCTAGATTTCTGAAGTATAATACAAGACTGTCCTCATAGTCTCAACTACATTAGTGAATAATATTTTACTATGTACTAGAAATATTCAAAGAGATTTTAGGTGCTCTTACAAAAAGTGGAGGTAACTGTATAAGACTGCTGGCTATATTAATTGCTTCATGGTAGTGATCATTTCACTACAAAAGATCAACTTGTATTTTACGTACATACAATACAAAATAAAACAATACTTCATATTTTCACATTTTATGAAGGCCCAGAATGTGTTTATTTAGTGTGGCTGCTCTATATGAAGACACTTTAATTTTATTTTTATAAATCATATGTATATCTATAATTTCAGCTTTTGTACCTTAGGAATAAAACACAAATTCCAATAAATGCTAATTAAGGAAGCTGAATATAGTCTCTTCTAAATTTTTATATTTTTTCTAACCTATTACTTTTTTTAATGCTTTACTACTGAAGAGAATTTGTGTTAAAAAATGGAATAGAGGATTCTAAACTAATCCTTTGATAATTTACATAAACATTGCACAGTGTTAAAACCTGAAAACTCACATGGAGCTTGACTTGGTGGTACATGCCTGTAATCCCAGTGATTTGGAGGGTAAGGCAGAAGGTGTCTATGTTTGAGGCCAGTCTCAGCCATTAATGAGACTCTCAGCAACTTAGAACCAGTCTCAAAAAAATAAAATAAAAAAGAACTGAGAATGTCGCGCAGGGGTAAATCACCCCTGGTTTAAATTCTCAGTACAAAACCAAACCAAAACAAAACAAAACCTCACAGTGATGTAGTACTGTTAAGTCAGTTACAGGTTTTATTTAGGTTTAAATAGTTTATGTATGTACATTTTGTTCTATTGTATAGTGACATTTTATCATGTGTAGATTTGTGTGAACATTGCTACCATCAGGCTAAAGGACTCTCCTTTCACCACAAAGAACCTTGCTCCTGTCTATAGGCACAATTGTATTAAGTTGCATCACATTCATCTACTTCATCTATAGTTCCAGTTTTGATTCCTGTACAGTGACACAAAAAGTCTAAGAAGCAGCATGTCTGTTTTATTGTTATATTTTCAAAATTAAAAGAATATATTTTATCATGGTATTACATCTGCACAGATTTTTTTCAAAAGCATCCAAATTAGTTTTCATGGGAACACATATTTCATTAAATAATACTATGGTATGTCATATAATTTAAAACCAATTTTGCCCATAGGAAATAATGTTGATGGGGAAGGTACAACAGAATCTAGACAAGCATGCAACTGGCTGGTAGGATTAAGACACAGGCCTATTCTGAAGAGTAGATTGATGGTTATTTGCTTTCAGTGTTACTTGTGCCTCAGCCATTGTGTTTTAGAAGAGAGAATCTGTGCAGTTTGTGACCTGAAGGTCAGGCTGTATTCAAATGATTGTCACACACCATTATAGAAGTAGATCCAAAACCAAGAGAAAATTGCAGAGAAACTTAAACTAGAAATCTCAAAATGCATAAGTGTGGGAGTGGAACAAAAACAATGAACCTACACAATGGAAGCTCTAACTAAAGGCAGCAGCTGCTTCCTAGTTTCAGGCATTTCGTGCCACTTGAAAATGCAGGCTTTAAGTTGTAAGTCTTTGAGTAAATTATTAAATTGACAAACAATCTTTTTGTAAAAAAGGGAAATGTTCTGATTTTCTTTTTAATGAGATTTTTTTTATTGTTTGGCTTGTTTTTAATATTGCATTGCATTGCTAAAAGAAGGCGACTATGTTGATGCTTGAGACAGGATCAGAGTATTTCAAACTTTCACCTAAGCTCATTGGATGAGGTCTGGGAGGATGGCATATGCAGGAAACTGGCATCTTCTTCACACATTTCTCAGCACCAGGTTCTGTCTGTGGAGGAGAGATTCTCTTTGGAAATCTTTTTGGTATGGCTAATATAGAATCCATATACTTTTTTGAACATTATTATTATTATTAGAGAGAGAAAAGAGAGAGAGAGAATTTTTTAATATTTAGTTTTCAGTTTTCGGTGGACACAACATCTTTATTTTATTTTTATATGGTGCTGAGGATCGAACCCCGTGCCCCGTGCATGCCAGGCAAGCGCATTACAGCTTGAGCCATATCCCCAGCCCCATTATCCCCCCATTATTTTAATCACACTGATTTCATTGCTTTAATACCTTTCCGATTGCTTCATATGTAGATTTTATTTGAGTTGGAACTTTGAGAGTTCAGGTGGCTAGACTATGCTATTTTAGAAGATTATGATGCTGCCAATGGGTTTTTCTTGACGAGTTTGGAGGAAAAAATAGATGTGACTTATAGACCTGTTGAAAATATATGGTTCTAAATTAGGTCCTTTGCAAAAATTTTAGAATCCAATTTTTGAAATAGTTGACTTCACATAGGTTGGACTTCACTATTAAATGCCAAATCACGATGCTTTACAAATGGCAGTGCAATGAAATTTGAAACAAAACTTGCTAAATTTAAGATTTAAAAGATGATAAAATGTGAAGAATGGAATTAACTGAGTTGGAATACAATTACATGTCCATGAAAAAAGAGCTCTGGGTTATGTGTTTCCACAGTAAAATAGTGAAGAAATTCTGCCACTTGGAAATGGTAAAGTAGTTCATACCATTTGTTTTAGTCAACTTATTGTAATTTTGACCCAAATATCTGACAAGAACTATTCAGAGGTAGAAAAGTTGATTTGGCTCAGTCCAAGGTCAGCTGAGTTCATTGTTCTGGACCCAAGGTGAGCCAGAATACCACAGTAGAAACGGTTGCAGGATCTGAAACCTCTATAGAGTACACCCCCAATGACCTACCTACACCCAGCCATGTCCTACCTGCCTACATTTATTACCTAGTAGTCCATTCAAACTAAGATGGCCTTATTAAGTTAGAGTTCTTACAATCATTTCCTGTGGACATTCCTGTGGTAACACAGCCACTGTGGAAGACACCTCATATCCAAATCATAACATTCCACCTCTGACCTCCAAAAGCTCATGTCCATCTCATAATACAAAATGTGTTTCATTCATTTCAAGAGTCCCTATGAACTTAACAGTTCCAATATTGTAACAAAGTTTAAGTTCAAAGTCTCATTTGAGACTCAAGGCAAACTCTTGATTATGAGCCACTATAAAAATCAAAAGGAAGTTACATATATCCAATGCAAAATAATATTCCCATTTGACAAATTCTTCCTGCAAACTAACTTCAAATGCTTCTCAACCACATGGTTAGATTAGACACAGCAATGACCCCCCTTCTCAGTACCAATTTTTGTGTTAGTTAGCTTATCATCACTGTGACCAAAATACCTGGATAATAGCATAGAGCAGGAAACGTTTATTTTTGCTAATGGAATCAAACTTTGAGTCCATGGTCATCTCACTCCATGCTCTGGGCCTAAGGGGAGGCAGAATACCATGGTGGAAGAGTGGTGACAGATGAAAGTTCCTCACCTCATGGATGTCAGAAAGAAGAGAGAGAGCTGAGTACAGTGGTGCATGTGTGTACTCAGTGGCTGTCAAGGCTGAGGCAGGAGGATTTCAAAGTCAAAGCCAGCCTCAGCAAAAGTGATGTGCTAAGCAACTCAGTGAGACCCTGTCTCTAAATAAAATACAAAAAAGGGATGTGGCTCAGTGGTTAAGCACCCCTGGGTTCAATCCCTGGTACCACACACACACACACACACACACACACACACACACAAACAAACAAAAAACAAAAACAAAAACAAAAACAGACAGATGGGAGGAGGCTACAGGGAAGTGGAATTCTTCTAGGGCACACCCACAGTGACCTACCTCTTTCATCCATGCCCCACCTTCCTGCAGTTATCAGCCACTTAGTCCATTCAAAGTAGGATGTACTAATTAGGTTACAATTCTCACACTCATTTCCCTTTCAAACATTTCTTTTTAAGAGAGAGAGAATTTTTTTAATATTTATTTTTTTAGTTTTCGGTGGACACAACATCTTTATTTTATTTTATGTGGTGCTGAGGATCGAACCCAGTGCCCTGCACATGCCACGTGAGCGTGCTACCACTTAAGTCACATCCCAGCTCCTTTTCCTTTCAAACATTCTTACATCAACACAGGAATTTTGGGAGGACAATGATATCTATATCATAACACTGTTAACAATAACTTTTTTTTTTTTCTGAAAACTCTCAGAAGAACTTTTCCTAATTGGGACAAAACTTCTCTACCTATTGCAAAGATGCTATGAACTGTGTCATAGCAAAATCTTTTTCTAAAAACCTGAAAACAGTTAAGTGAGGGATTAGATTAACGAAGAGCCTACAAAAATTAAAACAAAAAAAATGGACTAATTAAAAATACTACATGGACCAAATCAAACATGTTTCTTGCAATACCTGGCAACCAGAATTCTCTAAAAGAGTAATAGACTTTTGTGATGGATTGATTTTTGTTTGGCAAGAGAGGGAGAGAGTTCACAAGGAGAGAGAAAAGGATAGTCTGGAGGTGATATTGATTTGAGGAAAATATAATGAATCTTGTTCAGACAGATTGACTTGAAAGTAAGAAAAAATGTCCATGTGAAAATAAAAGAAGTAGAATTTAAGTAATAAATATAATAGGAATGGACTATTGCTCAAAATCCTAAGACAACGGATGTTTTAAGTAGCAGGTGTTAGAAATAATGTATTATTTACGTTATTTCTACAAATGATATTAGGTATCCATAGACAAACTGCATTTTACAAGTATAGATTTAATTTGAAGAAGGATATATGGCAAATTTTAAATATTACCAAAGACTGTCCTATTTTTAGTAAATCTTCCCATACCTATTTTTATGTGTGTTTGTGTTTATAATAACAATTATAAATTTATAAGCAGATTGAGAATTATGTTTTGAACACTGAACCTATATTAGTAGTTATTCTTATTTTACTTATGAAAATAATCAATGTGTTGAAGACCAAAAAATATTGGTAAGTATTAAACATAGAACTCAACTTTTGAAATACAGTAGCATATTTGCCTAGGTAAAGCTATTGTACAATCCTCACAGGAGTTTAAGATACATTTATTTTTGCTTCACATTTTTGAGAACTGTGACTTTGTATTTTGAGAATTTGTTGGTATAGGTTGAGTACCCCTTATCCAAAATGATCAGAAGTGTTTTAGGTGTGGGATTTTCTGGATTTGGGAATACTTGCATGCACATAATGAGATTTCTTGTGGAAGAATCTATGTCTAAACATGATTTTATTGTTGTTGTTGTTCATATACATCTTAAACACATAGCCTGAAGGTAATTTGGTACACTATTTCTAGTGTCCCTGTGTTTTGAATGTAACTATCACATCAGATATGATTAAAAGCTTTGTTCCTGTCCACATGTTTATACTCACAAAGTTTCAGATTTGGAGCACTTCAAATTTTATATAATCAAGTTAGGGATATCTAACTTACATAAATTATAACAGAGCCAATAAATTAAAAGATCTAGGTTGCATGTTTCTAAAAATGGCTACTTATGAAGAAAATAACCAAGCATTTTCTAGCCCTCTATAATTGATAGAGGAATTTTCAAGTGGATACCTTTGCTCATTTTTTCCCATTTCCTCATGTCTCCAATATTTTAGCAGAAGTCCCTGAAAAGTGTTAGCATAGCAGAATTGTAGAGAGACTAGTATTGCTACTGAAATGTAAGTCTCATGTAACATAGCTTTAGCATGAAAAGTTTGAACAGCCTACATGTTTATACAACACTAATGTTGTGACACTAATAGAACCTTATTTCCCTGAGTCTCAGATTAGTAGAAAAGGCCACTTGAAAATCTTTAAAATATAAATATTTCCCAATATTTTTAGCTTGTTCAGCTTAGTTTTCATGATAAAAAAATTATACTCTAAATATGAATGTTCCCATAATATTTTTGATAATTTGCTCAATGGTATGACACATTTTCCACAAACTTGCATAAAAATATCTATTATAACAGATTACAGTAATAATAGGAAATATGCAATACATCATCCTCATGTTTGTTTTTTAAAATGAAAGTTCAATTTAGGTATAAAGGTAAACCACATTTTCTTTATAAAGACAATGAACTCACCATTTTTTAATTGTGAAGAATTTAAGGGCATGTAATTTGTTTTTGACTTGAATAGTGAATACTCAAAAACAAAGCATTATTACTTTTAGAGATTTATGACTGAGTACCCCATATGTCTGTTTACTCTTTAATATTATAGTACAGAGTTTAACCACTAAATCTAGGCAGTTTGAAGAATTATTTGAGTCTTATTTTATAGTAGATGCAAAGACTTCAGAGCAAATCTGAACAATTTGATAAATGTATGAAATTAGAAATATCAAATTAAGTCAGTATTGCTGCTGGCCATGGATATACTTAAATGGGGTAATGCTGAGAAAGAAGACCAATAATCAGATAAGCAGAGAGCTCTAATTAAAATGTAAAGCAAATTAGACACAGGTCATTGTAATAGGGGCAGTAAGACACCAAGCTATGTACAGAAACAAATCCAAGGTCAACAAACAGAAAAGTAGGCGAGGTAACTGGTATTCCATTTCTATTGCTAATTAACAAGCCACCACAAGAGTTGTATAATAACTATTATATTAAACTCAAAGATTGTGTGCCTTTGGAATTTAATTGAACACCAAGCAGATGACTTGATAACGAACCTGTTACTTCTAGTTTGAAAATCACATAAACTCAAAGCAAGTGAGGACAAGTTGCATTGTCTATAAGAATGTGATATTGGGGATTTTAATCTCACCATTGTTGTAAAATGAAAGCCATCACAGTTGGAACAAAGTAACTATGCTAGATGACTTGTCTTTATAGAATAGTGTTTCCCTGTCTGATAGTGAAATATTTTAATAGACTTAATAGCATTGCTTTTGTGTAAAAGTAACACTTATCATTTTGCCCATGTTTGATTAATAGGGAATTATTATACTCAATTATAAATTAATCTTTTCAAAAATATAATAAATTTAGTTTAATGTTAAGCTGAGTTTTTATTTAGATATAATTCATATAGCCTAAAATTCACCCACACAAATTATACAATTAAGAAATTTTTAACATACTTAGAAACTTATTCAGTCATCACCACTATCTAATTAAACAATATTTTCATCACCCACAGAAGTTCTTGGAAATTGCTAATCCACTTTTTGTCTTTATGGATTTGCCTATTTGGGAATTTGAAATGAAATCATATAACATGTGACTTCTTCATCTGGCTTTTTTAATTTACATAATGTCATTAAGGTTTTCAAGGCTCATATATGTACTTTGTTAATTTTTATGGATGGATGCTACCCCATTGTGTGTGTGTGTATAAATGCACATACAAATGTCACCTAACTGGGTTTTTGTTCATGAATTGATTCATACATCAGTTGATAAACATTTGCATGTTTAAAACATTTTTATATATTATGAATAATACTTCTATGAATAGTCTTGTATGAATTTGTGTTAACATATTCTCAAGCCTTTCAATACGTAGAATTATGGGGTCATGTGGTAACTGTGTTTAATTTTTTGGGGTACTATCAAATTATTTTTCTTATTATATAAATATTCATATTTAGTATTGAGTGAGAGTTCCAATTTCTCTACATCCTAACTAAAACTTTTCTATTGTTCCTCTTTTTATTTTGCTGTCCCCTCATTATGGTTTCAATTTGAATTGCTTTAATTACTACTGATGCTGAGAACCTTTTATTCCTTATTACCCATTTGAATATCTTCTTTGGAAAAAGTTCTTTTTAAATTTTTGTCCATTTTTAATTGTTTTTTGTTAATTTCTAATTGAGTTCTTTTTAATTGGGCTTCTATGGATGGTTATTTCACTTTATTAATGGAGTTCTTTGAAGCACAAGCATTTTAAATTTTGATGAAATCCAGTTTTCTTTTTCTTTCTTTTGTAGTTTTGTTATCATATTTAAGAAAACATTGCCTAATTCAAGATCAGAGACTCTTGCCCATGTTTTCACAGAGCTCTTGCTCTTACATTTATGTCTTTGTTCCATTTTGAGTCAGTATTATAAGAGGAATAAAGTAGAGGTCCAGGTTTCCCTCTCTTCCAAATGCATATACAGATGTCATATATTGAAAAGACTATTCTTTCTTCATTGAATTATCTAGGAATTATTGCCAAAATTCCATGTAGTGTAATGTAAAATTTTAAGTCTTGATTCAATTTTATCAATATATTTCTCTGTCCCATGACAGTAGCACACTGACACTATTTACTCTGTGTAGTAGGTTTTGTTGTTCTGTTTCAAGACTTATGGCTTTTGTAGCTCTACCCATTACCATATAAATTTTAGGATCCATTTGTTGATTTCTGTAGGAAAAAATAAAATTTATGCTAAAATTTTGTTATAGATTGCATTAAATCTGTAGCTTATTTTGCCACTTTTATAATATTAAGTCTTCTAGTCCATTAACATGGAATATTTTCCATTTATTTTTGTCATCTCAAATTTCTTCCAAAAATGCTTTGTAGTTTTAGCTGACGATTTGCACTTCTGTTGATAGTTTATTCTTTTCTATGGTATAAATGTAATTTTTCAAATAAAAGTTTTGATTGTCCATGGTTAGTATATAGAAACATGAGTAATTTTTGTTTATTGATCTTTATCTTGCAACACTGATAAACTGACATTCTAGTAGTTTTCTTTCTTTTTTGGTGAATTCTTTAGTTTCAGAAGGCCATGCCATTTACTAAAGGAGGTGGATATATATTTTATTTTCTAATATGGATATTTTTTGTGCCAAATGCTCTTATTGGAACCTCTAGTATGATGCTGAACAGAAGTGAGTGTAAAGGGTGGATATTTCCATCATTTTTGTGGTATAAAGGGGAAAGCTTTCAATATGTTATCATTATTTATTTTGTGATGTTAACTATGGTTTTTGTTTTAATTTTTCTAAGGTAGTATTCCCTGTATCAGGTTGAAAGACTTCCTCTCTTTTTTCATTTTACAAGTTCTTGCCATGAAAATGTATTTCATTTTGTCAAATGCGTTTTCTGTGTCTACTGAGGTGATCAAGATGTCTTGTTTTTATTTAAATTACTATTACATATTGAATGATTGTCAGGACTTGACTGAATTTTGCAAGGATGAGATAAATCTCACTTGTTCACCAGGCAATTCTTTAAGATGTTGACTGGTTTTGTTTAATAGTATTTTTTAATATTTATGTTTTAGTTGTAATTGGACACAATATGTTTATTTTATTTATTTTCATGTGGTGATGAGGATCAAACACAGGGATTTGCACATGCTACGCAAGTGCTCTACTGCCGAGTCACAACTCCAGGCCACTATTTAATAGTATTATCTTGAAGTTTTTGAGTGCATATTCTTAAGGGGTAATGGTATATAGATTTTTTTCTCTTTAAGTAAAATGCCTGTGATTGTTTTGGTATAAGAATAACACAAATGTCTTCAAAAGAGACAGGATTTTTAAATTTTATTTTGTGAAAGATTGGTATTGTGTTTTAATTGCTATAATTCCTTACTCAAGTCATCTAAGCCTGGGCCATCCTTGGAAGTTTCTTGATTAATAGCGCAATCATTTTAATGATTATATGTCTGTGCAGATTTACAATTTTCTTCTTGTGTCAGCTTCAGCAACTTTTATCTCCCAAAGCATTTTTTCCATTTATCTAGGTAATATAATATTTGGTACACAATTGTTCATGTCATCCTCTGAAAATCTTTTTTTTTCCTCTGTTTGATTCCTGAAATTAGGAACTCTAGTCATCCCTCTCTGTTATTTTATTTGCAGTCTAGTTGAACTTTTTTTATTGATTCCTTCATAGAACCAACTTTTAATTTATTTGATGTTCTCTGTTGTTTTTCTATCATTTTTATCTTTCCACTCTAAATTTACTATTTCTTTCTTTCTCCTTGTTTTATTAGTTTGCCATTACTTTCTATGTCTTATGGTAGAAAATTAGTCTATTGTGATTTGTTATATTTCATCTTTCCCAATAAGAACTTTCACAGCTATGATATTACTGTAGCTTTATCTCATAGGTTTTATTATATTATTTTAATTTTCTTCCTTTTACCATATTTTATAATGTCACTTCTCAGTTCTTTTTTCACCCATTCTTTACATAGGAGAGTGTTTTCTTATTTCCATATATTTATAAATCTCCTTCTATTATTAATTTAATTTAATTACATTTTGTTGGAGAACATAGTGCTTTTAGTCTTTACATTTATTTAAATTTATTTTATAGCTTATCATATATCTATTAATTTCCATGTCCTCTTGAGAAAAGTGTATATTCTTGTGTTCACAGAATGTCCATTTGTTGTGTGTTCGGTCTAACTGGTTCATGATGTTACTTAAGTTTTCTATATGTCTTTTGATCTTTGATCCACTTGTTTTATTCTTCATTAAGAGTAAAGTATTTGAATTCTACATTTTTTTCCCTTTCTGTATCAATATAAAAAGGTTTTCTTTGTTTCTATTAACAGTTTTGGTTTCAAAGTGTACTTTGTCTGATATTAGTTTGTATAATGCATTTTTATTCTTTTAACTTTTTCATTTTAAGTCTAAAGCATGTCCACTGTAGAGAGCATATAGTTTGATCCTTTAAAAACACATTTTTCAAACTTCTCCCTTTGGAGTGGGGTGATTAGTGTATTAATATTTAATATAATTACTGGTAGGCTAGGCTTTACATCTTCCATTTTGTTATTTATATTTTATGTCTTATATTTCTTTTTGTTCTTCTTTCTATGTTTTTGTTGTCTTTTGCATTAAATAAATATTTTTTTAGTGTATAATTTTAATTCCTTTATATATTTTCTTAAGATTTGAGACATTTTCTTAGTGGTTGCCTTGTATGTTATAAATAAGATCTTAATTTATAATCATCATGTTCAATTTAATTGTGGATCTGCACTGCCATATGCCTGTTTTTCTCCTCCATGTTCTTATTAAAATTTCATCTTTATACATTTTATAAGTACAGTTAAATAAGTCTGCATATACAGTTAATAGTGATTACTTTATATGGCCACCTATTAAATGAGATAAATGGGAAAATAATTATAAATACGTATATGTGGACACATGTGTATATAAGGTTAACCTGCTTGGAATTAAGTGTTTTGAATGTGAAGATCAATGCTTTTCTTCAAATTTGGAGTTTGTAGGCATTGCTTATTAAAATGGTCAATTTTCTACCTGTTACATCTTTTTATATTCTTTACAAACATAAAGAATATTTTTACAAATCTTTACAAAGATCTCATCTTTGTAAACTTGATGGTTTCCCAAAGGTCTTTGAAGCTACACTCATTATTCTATGTTCTTTTTGTGGCCCATTTCTCAGACATTTGCCACTGATTTCTTTCAGGAAATGCCCAAGGGACAAAAGTATTTGCAGTGAATAAGCTTTGGATCAGGTCAAATAAGTAAGATGAGTTCTATTTATTCATATTTCTAGGGACTGTCAAGCAGTTCAAATGATCAAAATGCCATAATGCACAGCAGATTGGACTTAATGTGTGTCTCGCCTCCAGTGGCTAGGAGGTTGCTCATTTTTATACTTATGGTAGTCACACACATGCTTCCTTTAAGATTTCCATAGAGCAGGGGATAAAAGGATAAGAAGGGGGTATGTTAGAATACCACATTGTTTATTTTTCTCATTTTTGCTGAGCAAAAATTCTTAGATTATTGAAAGCCTTGGTCAATTTTCAGAGTTGGATTAAAATTGTTAATAATTTTTGAAATATCTTCATTATTTTATGGAGAAATAGACTTCTTGAAAAGCATACACTGCCATTCCTGGTGACACTACTGTGATAATCAGTTTTAGCTGGTTTATTTTTTCTTTCAAGAGATTTATTCAGAGCTCAGTAAAGTGCACACACTTATAATTCCAGCAACTAGGGAGGCTGAGGAAGGAGGATTGCAAGTTTGAGGCCAATTTAGCAAAACCCTAACTCCAAAATTAAAAAAAAGGGCTGGGGATATACTCAATGGTAGAGCACTCCTGAGTTCAATTGCCAGTACCGCAAAGGAAAAAAAAAAGATGATTTAGTTGTTACACAAGTCACTGTAAGCATTAGAATCCTTGTTAATGAGGTCCCTTTAAGTTGCTGATTTGTTTTCTAAGTGCTAGGTAATGTAGTAGTTGTGGTTGTTGAAAGGATATATAAGGAAATATTGCCTTTGGAATCTACTTTAATGGTAAACAATAAAGAGTAGTTTTAGCAACACTAACAATGGCTAAACAAATTTGTTGTAGAGACATTTTAAGGGATTGCCATTCCCTTGAAAAAGTTATTATAATTATTTCATCATTGAGCCCAGTGGTAACAATGGACAGTTTACATCTACATAAATAGAAAATATTCAATTTTATGTTATTGTATTTTAGCAAACAAAAGCAATGTAAGTTTTCATTACTGGGTAAGGATCTTTAACATTGGTAATAACAAGCATATTATGAGCATTATTGCACTGAAAGTGTTTTTCACAAAGATAGTCTGGGGAATAAAAATGGAAAGTTGAAGGCAGTTTAGGTAATTTAATTTAAATATATTTATGACAGTAAAATAGCAAACAGATTTTTTTTTTTTTTACTCAGCGCACTGCTAAAAGTTTTTCTTGTTTCAAATGCAAAGAATTTACTCATCATTAAGACCTACAGTCCCAGATAGTTTTTAAAAACAGGAAAGAAAACTTAGAAAAGATCTTAAAAGCTTGGTGGTAATGTAGAAACCCAAATTTAATTTGGTTAGTCATGCTTCCTAATTTTCTGATTTTTTTTGCTTTCTGATACATATTACTTCATGATAGTATGTGAAATGAGAAATGGAATTAGTTTAAGAAAAACCTCAAAATTCACGACTGTTTAAGTTAGAAAAGGAAAGTTGAGAGGTTATAGAATAGAGTGGGAGAAGATCATATTAGCATCAAATGCTCTGGATTTGAATAAATAGGTCTGATGAACAACATTAGCCTAGGTACATGTATGACTGCACAAAGGGTGTGAGACTACGCGTCATGTAGGACCAGAAAAATGAGAAGTTGTGCTCCATTTGTGTACAATGAATCAAAATGCACTCCGCTGTCATGTATAACTAATTAGAACAAATTAAAATAAAAAGATCTGAATCTGATTTCTGATTTTGCTATAATTAGCAATGGGATAATATGACTAATGAGAGATCTTTTCCATTTTTAAGAATCGTAGGTCTCCGCTTTCAAACTTGGAAGACAATAACAAAATAGCTCTTATGTTAAAAAAAAAAAATAAGAGTCAAAATATCTCATGTCTTTTTAAATGCTCTAAGTTGAGGTGCTCTTGTCATCCCAAATGATTTCTGAAGAAGCTTCTACTTAACTGTGTTTACCTTTTCTCTCCCACTCCTGTCTATCCTCAGATGATGAAAATATATTTCAATTTGCACACACAGGAAATTCCTATTACAATAACAACTTAGCACATTAAAATGCATGTCTTTACATCTCATAGAATATTTGCATTGTCACACGAAGCTCAGTTCAGAGTCTCTTGTGTGGGATACTGTCAGGGTAGGATATTTTGGATGTTGCTATTGTAATTGGACACTTCCTGAGAGAACTCAGGTGAAGGTTTTCACTATAAAGAAAACATTCTCTTTCAGTGTCATCAGTTGCCTGAGTGTGGCTTGGTGGGAAGAAAGAGAATGTTAGGAAAGATCGCAATAACTTAACTTGCAACCTGCTGTTACAGACCTGACAGCCGAATAGATGTTTTTTCTCTGTGGGAGACTGTTAACCTGTTACCAGCAAGTCTGATTCTTGCTGAACCTGGTACAATATTAATGAAAAACCACAGGAAGAGGAGGATAGGTGCATTCCAGGCCAAGCGAGGTGGCTATCACTGCAGTTAATCACCTCCCAGGTTCTGTTAGAAGTTTCTGTTTCCAGCCTCTTTGAATTAAACAAAATTGAGTTTGTTCAGGATTGATTATGGAGAAAATTTTAGACATTGCAATTAGTTGGGTGCAACAAAAAATTTATTTGTTCATCTTCAAAAGGTTAACCAATGAAAAGTTGAACAGATATTTCCAACAATTAATTGAGAGAAAGGAAGTTCTGATAGTTTGAAGACAGGGTATTTGATAAAAAGAGATTTATTTCATTCAAAAATTATTTTCTGAAGAAGAAACAAGTTTTAAGACATGATTATAAAATTCACAATCATCTAAAATTGTGCTAGAGAGTTAAATAATATGAGTCACTAAATTTATTAGTGGGGTTCTCACAAAACTCACATATAAATAAGAATTTGTTTTGAATTTTAAGAACTTTCAATGTTAACATCTGTTAAAAAAATGCTTAAACTTGAATTCCTCACCTTGCAGGCTTGTTTTCTCTCTTTCTCTACTACCATTACTAATTTCTGCCACATGTGGGTAAGTGCGCTGGCAGCTGGGACTGCAATAGTGTGCAACAATACATGTACCACTCTTCTGAAGCTTATCACATAGTAAAGGACACAGAAATAAGTTATGTAATATAATGTGAAATTTTAAATGTAACAATTACCACCAAATAAGTACAGATTTCTCCAGAGGCTATTAGCACAATGCAATTAACATAATCTGCTGACTTTTTTGACTGTACTCTGTCATTAATGAGAACACTAGTACTGTAGGCAGACTTTCTTGTCGTCGAACAGTGATGTTGCCAAGCTGCAATCTGTGAGGATATAAGACATAGATCTTTTGAAACTTCTATACCATCATATTACAGGTCTTGTGTATGAACCAAGTAAATTTTCCTCTTGATGATAATATATGTAGGTGTTCAAATCAACATTTCACTTTTATGTTGGCAATAAGATAGCCCATGAAATTTATTCACTATTATTGAGTAAAACTGTCTTTAGTATAATTTTCCATTCAGTAGTTGTCTGATGTTCAGTGGATTATATTAACAATTATAACTTCTTGTTGGATTGTACCCTTTTTTTGGAGAGATGTACTGGGGATTGAACTCAGTGATGCTCAACCACTGAGCCACATCCCCAGCCCTGTTTTGTATACTTTAGAGACAGAGTCTCACTGCATTGTTTAGTGCCTTGCTATTGCTGAAGCTGGCTTTGAACTCACCCCTGCCTCAGCCTTCTGAACAGCTGGGATTATAGACCTGCACCACCACGCCCAGCTTGGATTGTACTCTTTATCAATACCATATGACATTTGTCTCTTATGACTGATTTTTGGATTGAAGTCAATTTTTTTTTATTTTATTTTTTTATTGGTTATTCAAAACATTACAAAGATTTCAGAATCACATCGGTGAAGTCAATTTTATTGGAGATGACAATGGCTATTCCTGCTTGCCCTTGGATTCCATTTGATTTGAATATCATTCTTCATCCTTTTGCTGTGTATGTCTTTGCGGTTGAGGAAAGTTTCTTATAGACACTATACAGTTGTTTTTTTTTGTTTTTGTTTTTGTTTTTTTTTTTACTTTAATCAGTTGGTCTGTGTCCTTTAATTGGGGATTTCAGACTATTTATATTTAGGGTTATGATTGAACGAAATATACTACTAGTTCCTATCATTTTTTTCCCTTTCAGTTGTTTCAAATAATTTATGTTCTTAATTTTTCCTTTATTCCTCATAGAAGGTTTGATGGTTTACTGAAACAATCATGTTTGATTCTTTCTTAATCCTTATTTCCTTATCTACACTTCTAGAGAGACTTAAAGTTTGCTGGACTCTTGTGAAGGCGTTTATCTTGCTTCCTCATCTGGGCATAGTATTCCTTTGACTATCTTCTATAATACTTAGTGATCATGAATTATTTTAGATTATCTTTATTTTGGTAAATCTTTATTATTTTGATCCTGAAGGGTAATTTTAATGGATAAAATAAATCTAGGTTTGTTGTAACTTTCTTTAAGAACTTTAAATACATCATTTACTACCCTCCTGTCTTTAGAATTTCTATTGTGAAATGTACTGTTTTTCTGGTAGGTTTACTTTTATAAGTGACTTGATACTTCTCTCTATATGCTTTTAATATTCTTTCTTTGTTGTGCACTTTTGATATTTTAATTATAATAAGTCATGGAAAAATTCTTTTCTGGTCATGTCTATTTGAGATTTTAAATGCCTCTGGTATCTGAATAGCATATCATTTATGCTGTTATTTTAAGAGGGTTCCTGTGCTATCAGTATGTATCTTTGATCCCCCCTCTAAAACTATGACTTGAATGTTTGATCTCCTGCTGTCCCAGATACATTGTATATTCTTATAATTTTATTATTTCTTTCTTTATTACTATCTGAATATGATAATTCCTCCTTGTCTTAAAGTCTGCTATTCTTTCTTCCACTGGATCAAGTCTTTTAGTAAAAGTTTTAACTGGGTTTCTTATTTGACTTATTGAGTTTCTCATTTGCAAGATTTATTTATTTATCCCCCACCCCCCAGAATCTCTGTTTCTTTATCAGGTTGATCTTTTATATTCTGCATTGCTTTCTCTAATTCATTTAACTATTTCAATACCATTGATGTCCGTTTCCAGACAGTTATTTAGTTTTGGAGGAGTCATGCTGCCTTGTTTTTTCATATTTTTTGTATTTCTATGTTGAAATTTATGCATGTTCTGGGACGGAACATTCTTCCACTTTTATGTGATGGTCTTGTTAACAGCCTTCTCTTGAGGATGTGTCTTGGGAAATTGGGTTGTGCATACTGTGTTTATTCCCAAGTGAAGTTCTTATAGTAGTTTTCCTCTGGATTCTTTGGCTGTAATTGGTGGTTATGTCAGAGTCTAAGTTACCTACTTTTTATATAGGTCTCACAAGTGTGGGGACCCTCTGAAATATCATGCAGGATTGTTATAGATAGCTGCATACATAGGGTGCACTCTCTATGGTTATTCCTCTAGACTTATCTGTTATGTGCAATCTGAATGGGTATGGAAGCTACGTATGCTAAGATCACTCAATGGCATGTTCTCTATGGAAGCTGTGTTATTTCTCTGTGCTGTTGTTATGGGGGTGAACAACCAAGAAGACAATTTAAGGCCTTCCCCTAGTGATGTTGACTTGGCCATAGGCTTTTCTCTTCCCTCTTCCTTGTGTTGAAATATTCAACAAAATTTTAGTGATACTAGGTCATGGCTAGAATGAGGCACATTCTCAAAATGGGTTGGGGCTGTAGATTAGTTGCAAAACACCTGCTCAATACATGTGAAGCAGTGGAATTTATTCTCAGCACCACTCAGAAAGAGTTAGACAAATTGAAGTTAACACCTGTTACATAAAAGCAAACCAGGTATAGAAATATAGCAATAACCAATTAAAAACAACTACCACCACCACCCCACTAACAATGGAGCATAGAAGAGTAAAATTTATGTAAATTAACTAAAAAGTTACTAATTAGTAAAGAACTAAAAAAGCATAGAAAATATATTATAAACATATTATGCAGTATTATACAAATAATATTATGTATTATAAAAATAATACCGAAAAATGAGAGGAAAATATAGAATAAAGGGGGAAATGAGAAAGAATAGAAAATCCAATTAAAATTTTAAAATCAAAAATAATATTACAAAGGGAAAAATAAGAAAGGAGAGAACACAGAGGCAGAAAAGAACCAATTAAAGATAAAAAGAGCAAAAAAGGAGAAGGAGAGGAGGGAAAAAAGGAAAATGTAAGGTTAAATAATGGAGGAGAAAAGAGAGGGAGAGTTAAAAAAAAAAAAACAAAACAGAAGAAGAAAACCTAAAACCTAAAATCTCTTCAAACCAAATAGGTATAACCACAAAATTTCTTAATAAAGAAGCATTTCCTTCTCACCAGGGAGGTTGTTTAATGGAGAAAAGAGGTTGTTCTCAACCTTGGCCTATGCTGAAGAGAACTTTCTATGCTCTCTATGGCAATGGTCTTTGTAGAGGGAGCACAGACTGTGTTCTCCACCCTTCTTTCTTTTGTGTTGTTCACTTGGAACTCAGAGGGAGGGGTTTAGGGTGGATCCAGTTGTGGTAGCTCTTGGCTACCCTTCTCAGTATCAGTTGGGGCAGAACATATAATTTTCCCTCTCCCTCCCCCTCCGCCTCCCTCTCCCCCTCCCCCTCCATCTCCCTCTTGCTTTCTTCCATTCCAAAAAAACAGAGATCAGCCCAAGGACTAATAACACATCCAACTCTCTGGTAGCTTCTGTGATTCCTTCTCTAGAGACAGGGAAATCAGGGAAATGCTATGGGATCACAACCATCCTTACTTAAGGGGGCTGGCATCCCACAAATACTCCAGGCTTTTCAGCTCTGGTGATGTGAAACTTAACTCTTACACATGGTCACATACAACTATAAGTTCCTGTTGGAGTTCTTGTAATGATTTCCCACTGTAGATGAGTTGTGAAACACCTGCTCAATACATTTGAAGCAGTGGAATTTATCCCCAGCACCATTCAGAAAGAGTAAGACAAATGGAAGTTAACACCTGCTACATAAAAACAAACCAGGTATAGAAATACAGTAATGACCAATTAAAAACAACTACCACAACCACCCAACTAAAAATGGAGCATAGAAGAGTAAAATTTATGTAAATGAACTAAAAAATTACTAATGAGTAAAGAACTGATCCTAAATGAAAACATCCTTTGTTCACTCATTTGTCGTGAATTGGCTTCCCATCACATAAAGCACATAGTAGTTTTGTAATCAAACCAGATATTAAGGACAACACCATCTGGTTCAGTATTTGACATTTACTGGAGAAAGGAAAAAGTAGGAAACTTTTACTCCCAAAGCATTAAGGTAAGACAAGATCATCTTAAGATCCCCTCCCCCATTCTGCTTTACAAATGTATGTTGAGAAGCAGAGAGTGCTTCCCCAGGGTTAGTATGCTATGCAGATTCCAGGTCTACTATCTGGTTGGATTGCACTTTGTGTGATGCTGAAACTTCTGCTACCTCTGCTTTTTGGATGTCTACCTCTCTCTCTCTCACCTCTATCCCAACTTCCTTACTTATTGCCAGGTGTAAGATGCTGAATTGCTCTTTCTCAACCCTTGTTCTGCTTTCCAATATTTGTGTTTTATTCAAATGTCTGTTCACATACAAAATTCAGTATTCTCCCATGGTTACCTGACTCAAAGAATAGCTTTTCTCCAATTGTTTTGATTGTATCCCTTGTAAAAGCTGGTGATCCTTGAATGCTGCTGATTCACCATCTTGAACCACCTCACGGATGTGGTTTTGATTTATCATCAGTGATTACTCTGGTAAGTTGCTGTGTATAGTGTATGGAAAAGTCTTCAATAAATGATTTATTGTAAACTATTTGTACAGTCACTGGAACATCATGATCTCTTTGCTGTTCTAAGAATACAAGAGAATTGAATATTAGATTGAACTATTTGGTAAACTTTATTATTATTATTATCACACAGATATACTTAGCTAAACAAGTTATTGATATGCACATTTTCTTTAGGAAACAAGAAAAATCAATGTAAAAATGTTCGGGTTGGGAAATGAGCCACAGTAGGAAATGGGGGCAAGCTTTATTTTAGATGTGAATTAAAACATTCATATATCCTATTTGTGTGGAATGCAAAAATTAATGTTAAATATACTTTTAAATTAGTTTGAGTTCACAGAACCTTTGAAAGTTTTGTCCTTTTGTTACAACAATTATCTGCTTATGGATTATACATCATTGAAGTTATAGCAAGGAAATAAAGATGTTTCTATATATTCAGAGCTATTTAAGTGGTATTCAATTCATGTATATTATTTTTGCTATTGACTATTTACTTCAGAAAAGATTACTGTCATCTTACTCATTAATGCATCTGCAAAATGGCATGGTTTTCCATTATCTTTGTATGATATGTTTAGCAATAATGTAATGATACATGGTGAATTCTCAACCTTGGAAAACAACTTTTTGGTTGAAAACAGTTATATAAAGGACATAGATTTCAAGAAACTTTATTGAGAACTATCCATGATACTCAAAGATATTGTATTTGCATGATTAAACATGGTTTATATAGTTAAAATGCCAGAATATATACACTACAAAAATAATTCAAATATTTTGTTACTACTATAATCTGGCAATGTTTCCCTAACTGCAACAGTTTAACTTTTCATCTTACCTAAATATCCTCTCATCTACATATGAAAACAAATATTTTAAGGTATTTTTGTATTTAAATCATTTTCATTACAGGTTATTTAGAGAAAGTATTGGCCCTCTATGCAACATATTTGGTGAAATACTTTGCGATTTAGTTCAACTCCATTTATATGAGTATTCTAAAATGATGTTGAATTCATACAATCTGAAAAATCTTGTTTCATTTTGTTATGATGATTATCTGGTGGAGGGTTATACAATTTTATTTAATAGTCATTTAGTTTTCCTTTATAGTCTAATTTTTCATCTGTATAATACGAGAATTTTTTTCTATTTTTATTTTTCCCATTGTAGGTTATGGAAAGAATACTATGACCTCTAAATCATATCTTGTGAAAAAGTCATTGAAGATTAATTCAGACAGTTTAGCTCTTTTCCATATATATGCATTTTTTATCCTCACATATGTGTTCTAAAAACTAATGAAACTAAACACTTTCTGCATAAAATATACATTAGACAAACTCACATAAATTTTTGCATTTATGAAGGATCATTGATACTCTTAATAAATTGTATAATCTTGTGTGTCTCTTTACACCCATATGGGGACTCTAGGCCATATAGAAATTATTCAAGATATGTAAATGCTAAAAAATAGATAGTTGCTTATGAAACGTAGAATTAGCAAGATAATTTTGTAATGCACTCCTAGGATTGTTGGAGAAGATGACATGGAGGATAATGAGATTAGGTAAAAGCTTAGGATGTGAAAAAAACTTAAGAAAAGAATTGTGGGTAAATTGGTTAAATACATAAAAAACAAAGTCCAGTCTGGCTGCATGGTGTGTTTTGTAAAGGAAATATTCTTATGGCAAGACTGACACTAGTAATTTTTGAGTTTTTGGATTTCTAAATCTAAAAAAGTTTTAGATTAGGTTAAAAAGTTTTGAGATTTAACAGTTGAAATTCCACATTTGCCTGTAGAATCATTTGATTTTTATATTTTTAAGAATAAAGCAATAAAGTATTTTCTAGTTACCTTATATAAATCAATTTTCTAGAAACTAAGCCAGGTTTTCTCATATCTTGTTAGTGGGAATAAGTGTTTTTACTTTTACCATTTCTAAAATTAATGTGTTAGAATCACCAAGTAGCATATTGAAATGTAGTCCATGGTTTACTGTAATCCAGAACTGGATTTTAAATCTTAAACTATTAAAGGGATTGTTGTTTAAATGTCTAATGGTTTAGTCACTAGAAAATGTCATTTAAGATTTAAAAACTAATTGTAATCTTTATTTTAGCATGCCATGAGGACAGGGACTCAGTTATTCCAGTCCTTCTGTTTTGCAAATCTATAATTAGATTTCAGTACTTCCCATTAATAGCTTCTTTGGCCAATTTGGCTGCTTAGTGTAATTACTAGAGTCAGAACATAGCTCTTGATAAATTCTGATCATTAATCTTAAAAACTATTAAACAAAATACAGGATAGAGAATGTATTTTTACCTATTATACTCTAAATGCATTTTAACTTTTTAGTATGAAAGTTCTAAACAAAAATATAGTGAGAATAATATCACAAACTACTTTATATCCATCACTGAGCTTCAACAATTATTAATACTTTGTCATATTTGGTGCATTAAGATTTTAGATGAAGCATTTTTAATGTCTTTAGGTATTACAATGTTCTTAGTCACTTGATGGTTGAAAAAAACCCACAAAACTCCATTGTTAAGTGTGTTAATACATGCTAAGTCACCACCAAGTTTAGGACCTAGACATAACCATGAAACTCAGAAACTCTTCCTTCCTCAAAACCATACTCTACTGCCTCCAAAATTTAACTGGTTTCATGATCATCCTTTTACTTTGATTTATACATTTGTTTAAGAAAGCGTGCATTTTTAAATACTTCAATTTTATCTTATTTCATTAAGCTTTAATGGAATCATACAATAAGCATATTTTTGAGCATATTTACTTAAGGCTGTAATTGGAACATCCATGTTATTGAGTGTAATATTTTATCATTAACTGTTAAGGTTTTATATTATATGCTGTTGTTTGATCATGAAATGTATTATGTAAAATTTGAGTAAGTTCTAGTTTTCGATACACATATTTCTACTTGAAATCTTGTTTATATATTGTTACACACATGAACATCCATTTCCAATTTCTGCTGATTGGAATCATAGTGCCATTAGATATGGAGATTCACACTTAAGAGACAATGCCAAAATGTCTAGCTAATTCAAATTGGTTAATTATGTTACTGAATACACCCATACTTATTGCTTTACTTTTTATCAGTTACTCAGGAAATGTGAAAAAAAAATCTCCCACTTTGTTGTATGCATGTGTTTTTCTTCTTTATTGTCTTTGATTTTTTACTTTTTAAAACCCCTTCCCTTGCTTCTGATTTTTCTTTTAAATGTAGATTTACGGTATCTAAAGAACTTGTGTGTAGTTGTAAACCCCCCCTACACCGCTGTCTCAGGGTTTCTGTATTCTGATACTAATCTACATTTGGCCTCTAGTGATTGATTAAAACATTTAGCTAGCTATTTTTTAAAATCTGCTTATCAGGTAGCATTGGTTTGCTCTTGTGCTCTGACACTTTAACTACTCTTTGTTTCCTGTATTTAGAAATACGTATGCCTAAACTTGTCTACTATTTTTTTTTAAATTTTAAAATAGTTCTTTTGAAAAATAAAATATAGTGTCAAACATGATACACACATGTACACATTGTGGAAAGACTCATTCAAGTTAAATAACATTGCTGACCCTCTTTTTAAATTCCACAAAATTTCTCTCTTCTCATTCTCCCATCTCTTTTACATACATATATTATTAAATGTTTTTTTAATTGATTTATCTTTTTTCTGTTTTTCGTTTTTCTTCTATTGAGATTGTTATTACTATTTAATTTTCATTTTTTATTTAGTTTGTTGTATATTTCCCAACTTCTTAATACAAATTGTTCTTCTCTATAGTTTTTCTTCTATAGTAAAAATATTTAATGAGTAAATGTTCTTTTTAAAATAAGGATTTCACTTTGATCCTCTGATTTTAATCTAAATATTACTTAAAACATTTAAATTTAATTTCCATTTAGATTAAATATATGCATCATAACATTATTGAGATTCACCTCTATTTAAATTATATCAGAGATTATATAAAAATACATGATCAATTTTTATTTTGTTTTATGGATATATAAATGTAGTCTCATCCGGAGGCTGGGTTATTAAGAGAATTAACTGGTTGCATTAAATTTTTCATCTTATTTTTTAAACTTTATTTTGACTACATAATTTTGAAAAGTAACTATATAATTTTATTTTCTATATAATTTTATTTTCTCAGGGTATTTTTGAATTTTTAATTGTTTTTATTTGTGTAGTCAGTTATTACTTTATACAAGTTGGAGTTTCAAAAATTGTGAATTTTTAACATTATGTATTTCCCTGGTAAGTACCCTTAAATAACGAAGATGTTTAAGGTTGAAAATTTTCCACTGGTATAAACCATGCACTAACTCATTTAAACTGATCCATAGTTTGGTTTAAGAGTGCTCTTCTACTTAATGGTTTTAATCTTAAATCCTACCATGATTATTAAAATTTGTGTGCTTGATTTGTTTTGTTCATGAATTGGCATAAAAATTGTTAAATTACTGTGTTTTCTTTTTCTATTTTTAAATCAATTTTCATGAGTGTACTTCTTTGCAAAGTTGATTTCTTATAATTGGACAATTCATTGAATTATCATTTATTATAACAAAGGTAGTACCCTGTATTTCTATTATATTTTATGTGGGTGTTTCTTGAAGTTCTTTCAACTTTCCTTGCTTTTCAGGTATGGTAAAGTTTTTTTTTTTTTTTTAATTTGGAATTTTTCAAGAATTCTTTCATTTCATTAGAGATCATTTTTCTAATATTTAAAACCCAACACACTTTTCTATTATTCTAGAAAAGTATCTAATTCCCTACTTCTCTTTCTGTGCTCCTTAAGAAGACAAGGAAAATAGTGTGCTTCCTCTTCTCTACCCATCTTCCACAGTCTTCTACAGTGAGATTTTTGAAGATACCTTTACTATGAACTCTATAACATCAAGGTAACTTAGGCTTCTAGGTTTTTCTGAGTTGGGTTTTACTTTTAGCACCTATTATTAGCCCCCCCCCACCCCATAGTACATATCTCAAAATCCCTTACATAATATTGAAGCTACACGTTGGCATTTATTCTGTACAAACCTACCCAAACCATGGGTTTATTCACTGCTTCTTCTTTCTCCTTATTTCTTGTATATTGCTAGATTGCGTTATGGATGCTGATTACTTATTTGTTTAAAATTACTTCTGGATATAAACACTATATTTTCAAAATTCTTGCATTTCCAAAAAGTATTTCCTCCTAATAATCATGATATTTTGTAGGAGTAGGAGTTTGATTCATTTTCTTTCGAAAATTTACAAAAATTACAAAACTATACTTGTACCTGTAGTACTTATCACCTGTGCAGTCTGTAGGTACTATACTATTCTAATATCTTGTTTCCAAATGTGCTTATGCCATGGTGAGTTTGACTCCTTTGTCTTTTTTTTTCCTGATTCTTTGGAAGGTTAGTTCATAAATTTTCTCATTTTTATATCCAGAAGTAAAAGTGTGTTGAGTTTTAATTTCCTTCTTGAATCTCTATTGTTACTGCAGTGGGGTTCAAACATAATACCTATCTTTTCCGATATTTTTATTTGTTAGTTCTGTCTTCTCTGTGTGTTGGGCTTCTGCTTCTTGTCTAAGTTGTGTCCATTTGGGTCATTTACTCTTCTTGAACTTCTCACTGTTCTCTAGATCCACTAATGGAATTTATTGAGTGGTGGAAAGAGATACAGGGTGTAGTTGTTTCTCTTTTTCTTGATCAATGATTATCCAGTTCAATCAGTATAAGTTCTCAAACTAGATGTTAACTCAAATTCCATGGTCACTTCATCAGCAAATATTAGTACTTCTAGCTGAAGGAACCACTGAGTCTTCCAGGGATCACCAACTTGATTGTATGCAATCTTGCCTCAAGGGAGAAAGGAGATGAGGGGTACCTCAGAGTTTCATGTATATTCCTCAATTTTATATATATTATAGTTTAATTTAAAAATAGAAAAATATTATACGGAACACTTTAGGCATCTGTTGAATAAAATGAAATACATCTGTAATCTACTTATTATATTTTATTTATATATCATACTTTCACTATTTGGGAAAATACTATTAAGTTCATTCTTGTTTCATGTTTTTAAATATTTACAAGATGTGCTTGCTTTCTGTGTCAAATTAGGATTAAATGTAAAAAGGAATTGCTTTAACTCTATAATTTATTAAATTTAGATCTACAGACAATGGAAATTGAAAAATCTCAAATCACTTACATAATGTTTGTTTTACACTAGAAGTAGAGAATTAAAGCCTAAAATTCAGCTTTTTCTTTTCTTTCTTCTTCTTCTTCTTCTTTTTTTTTTTTTTTGTGGTGTTGGGGATTGAACCTGGAGCCTTGTGCGTGACTAAGCTATATCCCCAGCTCCCCTAAAATTCAGTTTTTCTATGTTATAGAAACTTTGGTATTATGTATTCTTAATACAGTAAAAAGAAATATTTACAACATGATATAACCAAATGATTTCTGGGTTAACATCTAAAAGATCTAATTTATCGAGTTTTTAAATTCTTTTTTTTTAATTGATGGTCCTTCACTCTATTTATTTATAAGTGACGCTAAGAATTAAATCCAGTGCCTTACACATACCAGGCAAGTGTGCCATCACTGAGCCACAGTCCCAGTCCCATATTGACTCTTTTTATTGATTACTTTTAATGTTAATTTACTTCTGTGTCTTTTGCATTTCTTCTAAGAATCTTTTAAGCATAGGTCCTATTTGCAAATAAAAGACATTATATAAATGTCAGCCTAACATTAATTCATAATATAACATTTGGAAAGTTTTTAAGTAGAGTGATAAAAACTGCTGATTGTCATCTTGGATAGAATATCATAATTTAAATAAGAATTATTTGAAAAAAATAACCTATTTGACAAAATTATTCTCACAAGGGATTTTATATGCACTCCTATAGTTTCTTAAGTAAATTTAGAAGTACTGTCTTTTGCTAAAATGAAGTCTTTCTTCAGTTGCTATCTTTGCAGTTGATGGTCTGTGAGGTTTATGCTTTAAACTCTTCCATTTTCATTATTTTTATGAGTTATATTAACTATATCTCAACCAAGCTCCATTTTAGGAAAAAAATTAAGTCTGTGAAATGCATAATTTTGTTTTTCCTATGCTTACTTAATGGATGATACATTTAACAGGGGGAAAAAAGACATTCTAGTAGTGTAGTAAAGGGATTGTATTATTGAGTACAAAAAGAAAATCTTATTTTGAAAAAAATTTAAAAAAGATATTTTTATTTACTTAATACTTCACATTTATTTGTAATTCTTTAACAATTTTTATATGATTAACATCTATAACAATTCTTAGAAACCATTATCTGAATTTACTGAAGAGGAAATTGAAGCACAAGACGGTTAACAAGATCAGAAATCATGTTGGTGGCAGGTGATACAAAGGATCCTACCCTGGGGTTCTGTCTCCAAGTCTGGACTCTGAAACTCCAGCCATATGTTCTTCCTTATTAAGCGATGGTCTCTGATTTTCCAGTTGTGGGAGTTCATATAAATTGTTTAACCTCTTCATGCTGTGATTACTTCAGCTATAAAATAGAAATGAACCTCTAAATTTTTCCCATAAGGATTAAATAAAATGATAAGTGTAAATCACTAGCAGGATACCAGTCTTCTATTATTATCTGTTAATTTATTTTGCTAAGTTGCAAGTTAGAAAGAAGTAAGATCCTTGAAAATGTTGAATTAGGTTTAACCAGAGTAAAACTTTTAGATATTGAGGTCAGTACGTATTTGGGGAAAATGGTCAAAGCATGTCACATAAATGGCGTTTCTTCAGGAACACTATCTTCAACATTAGGCTTTCCCAAAAGAGGCAAGAATAAATCCTGGAAATTATACTGTACATCTTAATGATCTTCAATAGTCAGTACATTGTTGGATTTTTCTTTTTGCATATACAGATCAACAAAGATTTCAATATGTATGTGAAAAATATGTTTAAAAGCTTTTGGGCTATTCATTAACAAACATCCTCTCCTACTTGTCTTACTGTATTATATAGGATAGAAGGCTTATTCTTTTTGTATATATTCCATTAGCCTCTTTAATTCTGTTTGTAGTAGCTAAAGCTAAAGCAAAAAAATGCGAAAGCTGTTTTGATCTGCCGTTATTAACTAGTGGATACTCCAATTTTGAATTTAAAGCCACATATTGGATAAAACTACTATCCATTGTAAAAATCCTCAATTACCTTAAGAGCTTACTTTCTCCATGCTTTCACATTTATACTGCTTTCTCCTTTTACAAAATTTCAGTTTCTGTAGTGCTGAGATGATTTAAGCAATTATTTATGATGGCATTACCTCATATTCAGTTTTTTCCTTAGCAAAGTGTTTGTCAAGACCAGGAAGTGTGAGCCAATTGAACTTTCTCCCCTTTCTTTGCTATAATCATTAAAATGCATTCCCTTGGGATCACACTTGTTTTTTTCCTTGGATTAGATACAGTATCCTTTCACCCTCCAGTTAGGAGAAAAAAAATGGAAAGGAAAGCCTAATGGCATTCCCAGATTCTGTATCCATGTTACTAAATTAAGTATTGCTGGGTCAAGATAACATTATTGACTAAATGTAATTAAAGACCATCCTTAAAAAATGGGTTGGTCAGTTGGTTTTGACAATGAGATTTTCAAATCTCAATATGAATTCTGCCAATATTGTAAGACAATGTACAAAATATCCTCAATAACACTTCTATTTTGACCTTAAGAACTCTATTATGCAATCTTAAGCTACTTTTGTGAAGAGGTTACCAATCATTCATTTTGTGATATATCTACTCAGAGGGCTCCACATTAATTTTCTTTGGTGACATGAGTAGTATGTGAAGCAAAAGCTGAAACCCAAATCAATTCTGCTATATATTTTGAAATTCTATGGCTTTTGGACAAAAATCTACTAATATAGCTGAAATACCTCTTCCTTTGTAAAGCTCATAGAAACTGAAATGATGAGACCAATTTAATAACATGCTTTAGAGATGTTTTCAATACTCCATTTAAAATATTTTAATAGAATCTTGCAGTTGAGAATTAAGCTTAAAGTAGTAACATTTATAATAGGGAATGATAGACATGTTAATTCTGTCCATTATGGCATTTGATAAAATTACTACTATGTGACTACTATTTTCTTATTTTCTGAAGGAAAAAAAAAAAGCTAATTTTTGAAAGTCTCTGGTACGGGTTGTCTAGTTTTATTTTTTTTTCTACTTTTCTAATATAAAAGCATATTAAAAGCTTAGAGGTGTGGTAAAAACACTACAGAAAAATATAAAACCAAGAATCTAAAAGTTTTATAGAAGTTCAAAACTTTGCTGGGTATAAAATCTAGTTAGGGCATTTAGCCACCAATTGACCTGAATGTTTCAACATGTCCATTCCTCCAAACTATTGAGTCACGTTCTCAATAGGAAAATTGATTAGATGTCTAAGTTGCCTAAATCTCCATGAAGAAAGCTTAGAAGACTGTAAATTCAGTTTAGGAGAACTATAAAGATAGTAGAAATGTGGAGCTAAAAGTAACACTTGGATTCCAGAAGCTGTGAAATCGAGTAGCTGTCTAATGTCTCCATATTATCATATACAATATTTAGAAATATTTGAGATTAAAACAAACTTGGATCATTACAACTAACTTAGAAACAGTGAATATTTATTTGAAACACTTCTACATAGGTGGCAAAGGAAAATGAAGCAACAGAGAATGAGATTCTAAATAGAAATTAGAATCCTCTTTGATATGAAATGGGGTAGTTCTCAAAGACCACCTAATCTTCCTAATAAAAAATGCTGGATACATGTGAATTCATTTCATAGAAAATGCATGCAGATTGCATTTATCATCATGTTTACTCTGCACTCCATTATGTTTGTCTAGGTACAAAGGTAAATCACTTTGTCAGTACTTCACAACTGAAACTGGAAACTTGTCTCTATAGAATACCTAGACTTAGCTGGGTGCAGTGGCACATGCCTATAATCCCAGAAACTGAGTCAGGAGAATTGTGAATTCAAAGCCGGCTTTAGCAGTGGCGAGAAGCTTAGCAACTCCGTGAGATCCTGTTTCTAAACAAAATACAAAATAGGGCTGGGATGAAGCTCAGTGGTCAAGTGCCCATGAAACAAACAAACAAACAAACAAAAGAATACCTATTAACAGCAGGGTCAACATTTTTTCCTGAACATTTTAGTAAATGACTTCCACATGATTAATTGTTTTAACTGATTTATGAGATTTTTGACTTCTGAAAATTTATTTTTCCTTTTCTTGGTCTTGTCATTTCTAGAAGAAAGTAAATTATGACAGTGAGTCTTTTGTAAAATATTATAAAAAAGTTTTTCTTAATAATATGGCATTTAATTCCTGATAGACGTGAAGCAAATAAACATTAAGAAGAATTTCAAGAACCCTGTGCCCAAGGAATTATGTTAGCCAGCTTCGTGTGACTAAATTCCTGACAAGAATGTCTTAGAGGAGGAAAATTTATTTAATTTATTTTTGGCTCAGAGTTTCAGAGGTCTCAGTCCATGGGCTCTGACTCTCTTGCGATGGGCCTAACTAAGGTGAGACAGCCTTCCATGGTAGAAGGATGTGGCAGAGGAAAGCTGCTTAGATCATAGCAGCTGGAGAGGAAAAAGTGAAGAGAAGGTGAGGGGTGGGCATGGAGGAAGACAGGAGGGGAAGGAGGGAGTGGGCAGGAACCAAATATCATTCCCCAGGGCATGCCTCCTGTGACCTCCCTTTTCCAGTCATGCCTCATCTGCCTATATTTCACTCAGTAATCCATTAAAATTATTTATCCATCAAGTGGATTAATCCATTGATTAGTTAAAAGGTCTCATAATCTAATAATTTCATCTCTGAAAATTGCTATATTGCCTAACATGAGCTTTATTGGGGAAAGCCGCATATCTAATCCGTAACAGGGCTATTACTTCTGCAACTGTCATTATTGCCATCTTTTTCTGTTTTTGTCTTTCTCTCTTCCTCTTTGCCTTCTAATCCTCCCTCCCTGCCTCCTTTCCTTCTTAACTTCCTTCCTCCCTTCTTTCCTTCCTATTCTTGACATTTCTCTTCTTTTCCAGATTGTTCATTGGCAGTCTTGGCCTCAGAGGTAGAAATTGCTTAAAAACAAAAGCAACAACAACAAAAAAGCAAACAACAACAAAAAAACAACTGGTCTTTCTAATCACTTTACCCATGTTATTCCTTAGTATGTTGCCTGTTTGATCAAGCAGATTAATTATTGTGTAATTAATCTATTTTAGCAGTATGAGTGAGTAAATGAGTCAATAAATAAACAACTGTTCCATTTGCCTTCAGGTAGATAAAATGTCAATGAGTTCATTCAGAAAGAACTGGCTATAGAATTCACAATTGCTCCTTCTAGGGCTCACAGTTAGAAAAGCATAAATACAGAGCTTTGTAAGCTTGCTGAAATAGAAAGTATATTGAGAAGATTTGCTCCTGGAAACCATTTTGTCTAATTGATGTATCAGTTCCCTCAGGGTCAGCATACAGTTAATCCCTTGATTTGTTATAGAATGTGATTATCAGAAATGTTCAGTTTTTGTAGGTCTGTCCCCAGATGTAATTACTAGAGTACTGAGTCCCGTAAAAAATCAATGATCCTTGAATAAATCTTGAGCAATGTTCAGGTGATTATTTCTGCTTCCATCATCTCTCTCACTCCTCCTAGTACCTTGCCCCCAAATAAATAATCCCTCCCTTAAAACTAAAACTTTCATCCTATTCATTTATAACTAACTGAATTTTAACTGTACTATCTGGGCATATTCAGCTATAGATTTAGTGTAGGCTTTTCCTTAGTGCCAGAAATGAAACTGTATTTAGCATGAATGAAAACCAAATAAAATAAAAGGTTAACAGTTTTTCCCCAGTTTGCCTTGATGTGGAAACAAGGACACAGAGTAAGTTATTAACATGAGAATTGCAAGGATTACTTCACAAAAATTAGCATTTTTTTTTTGTCAAATGATGTAAGTAAGTGATCATTGTTCTGTAGCTGTACCTTGATTGTCTGCTTTGCCACTTCACTTTTCTGGTGTATATCCATTTCCTTTCAACTGAAAGTATTACAAATCTTCAACACAAAGGTGTTATAATTTCCTCTTTTCTTATCCAGGAATTCATCTGAACCAATGAGCATAAATTTGTGAGTCCAGTCTTTTAACTCTGACTGATTACATTTATATACATTACCATCTATTCATTTTTAGAAAGCAGTCTTGGTGTATGTTCCTCTTTTTTGCTGTCATGATAAATAATCCATCACTTTGACCTTCTCTCCCATGCCCCGCGCCACACTTTTAAGATTTACTCTATAAGTATGTGGAATATATTCTTCTAGCCCTGGATCTTTTAAATCTATTAAAATTATGGCTAGAGTATGTCTCAGTTTAGGAACTTGATAGAAACTTGCATATTTTTAGGCATATACATATACTTATGTAGTTTTTCTTTTCATTCTTACTTATAATGTGAATTATTAGAAATATATCAGTTAATTATCTCCTCATGCTCCTAATTTTTTTAAAAAATGAATTATTAGTATGGAAAGATAAATTTGTACCTTTTTTCTTGAAATGTGTGCCATCCCTTATTTTTCACTGCTATAAAACTATTAACATAGGCTTAGTTGGAGACTAACCCATGAAATAGCAGTAAAATAATTATCTCATAGTTCTGAAAAATTAAGTTAATTTATAACTTCAATCTAATTTAAATATAGGGATTTTAGAAGTTCTCAATACTCCTATTTAGTGCATATGAGTACTGTTTTTACTAGTGCTGCACGTGTACTTGAGCACTCTTCATGCTGTATTTCACTAGTAATATTGCCAGTCCTCCACTCCCTCTCTCTGTTAATATTCTTCAGAGATCCCAGCTGCACTATCTGATTGAAAAATCACTTTCGTCTAGTCTGTTTAGCAGTGAGGATGAGGGTAATTTCACTCTAGAGGATTCTTTCCACTTGACTAATAGACAGAGCCTTGGATTTCAACCTGAGTTTCAAAAACGCATCCTTACCAGCCTAAGCCAACAGAATGAGTGATAGAATAATTTACTATTTAGTGTCAGAAGAATAAGAGTGAGAACACCTCTGCCCATCAGAGTGAACAGTAAATGAAAATGAATGCTTTATTAGGACCAAAACCCATGAAGAAGGATTATGTTTGGTCAGCAGTAGTTTCTTTCTATCATGCATACAAAATGAAATGAAACGCTAGTGTAAGGACTCTAAAACCAGATATTCTAGGTTTTTAAGTTTTCAAAATACTTACCCTCTCATCTTTACACTATCATAACAAAATGAAGACTAATTATTGGGATTAAATAACAGAGAAAATATAAAAATGCAACTATTTCATTAAGGATTCGTAATATAAGGAGAAAAAAGGAAGATTTTAGCTAATGTTTTAAAAAATCAATGTCAGTCCATGCAATGCCTTACATTTATCTCTGCACTTATCACCTGTTCTATAATTATTTTATATTTATAATTCTCATCTATTGTCTGTGTTCCCCCATTAGAATGTTAGCCCATAAGGGTTGGTACTTACCTTTGTCCATTGCTGTATGCATGGTAACTAAAATAGCACTTGTACTACTTAAGTATTCAGTAAATACTTGTTGAATGAATAAGTCAGCCAGGAAGTTATCAGAACAAAAGGAGATGTGAGTAGAGGAGTTCTGGAGGAAGATTTAGAAAACAAAAACAAAAATAAAAACACCAGCTCCCCTCTTCTTCTCCTCACAGAGCTTTATCATTTTACATAAATATTGTAGGCGACCAGGTCTTTAGAAATATCTGTAGTGAACTACATTTTCAATGAGATGTTTTCCAAAGACAATGGCAGAATTCCACTAGGAAATTCCACTAGAAAATGCCCCACATTTTGTGTAGCTCACAAGTTGCTGATTACAGTGTGTAACTCTTGTTTACCTCTGTTTCTTGTGATGTACACATACATGTTCGTTGGGCATACTGACGTAAAGAAAATTACATGCTTGGAAAAGTACCCATGATTTTAGGAGAAGCTATGATAAAACTGAGTCTGAGTCCTTCTTGCTGTTAATTATTTTTATTTTGTCAAACAAATGAAGACAAGGGCTAATTTTAGTATATTTAGGAAGAAAGAATAATGGTAACATTTGCTATTATACTTCTAAGATATATGGTTCCAGGGGACTTAGCAGGAATATATTGAGTCTCAATTAATGATATGAGGCAATTTGATGCTTAGTCTTATTTAATTAGAACAGTTTAACCTTCTTCAATATACTGAAGAAAAGGCAAAATCGAAGTATTACTACTTAGACATTTAGCATTCAAACTTAAACTAATGAACCTAAAGGTATACAGTGGTGTATTATCTTTGAATATGTAATATACAATATACTTTTCAAAGCATGAGTTTATTAGAAAAGTAACATAGCTTGGGGACAATATTTCTGAGAAAAGGAAATGCCTGTTTTATAATTTTCATACACTCACCAAAATTTGTCTGCTAGTTTGGCAAAATCAACCGACCTTTATTTCCCAATTGGCATAGGATATACTGAATGTTTACCAACTGCATTTTATTTTTAATGAGATTTTTTTGGCCTTGGTATTTAAGTGCCAGAGGGCGTAGCAATGCAGTGGAATGAATAGTGTCTGACACTGTCCAAAGAGGCAGTTAGGACAATTTAGTCATACAGAATTTTTGGCCTAAAGTAGTTGTTAATGCCCATCTGAAATCATGCAGTAATTGAACATTTTGAAATTTACTTTCCTATAAGGCATTTGGCTTAATTGGGAGTTATTCTTTTATCCTTCTTAACAACAATAATAACCAAAAAAAATTATCTGGCTTAAAGCTGTGTTTGGATCAAATTTGAAAAAATCTAAGACAAATGATGGTCTCTTATTTTGGTAGAGTTCACACCTTTGGCTTTCTTTCTCTCACTGACAGGGTGATGGAAGATTCAATCACAATAAAATTATTAATGCCAAACATGTTTTAAATCAAATAAAACCCAGTAACATCTCCCACCATCATAAATTATTTTTGAGTTTATTATCTAGCTTGTGCATTTGAAAAAATCTGTTTAAATTTCTGAACCGTAGTTACCTGTTTAATAATATGATATGGATTGTTTGGGGAAGCTGAGATGTCAAAAATCCTCTGCGTTTCCTGTCTCAGACACAGGTTTAAATAGTGTTTTTAGTTTTTATTTTCAGTGATTCAAAAATTTTGAACCAACATTAAAAAATCATAAGATATAAAGTCAAAATCCCAATTACCATTTTTTTTTTGTTTGAAAATTGGTAGAGCTACAAAGCCACAATGCTCACATGGCAATAATTGTACAGAGCTGACAACTGGCTGCTTTCTAGCTAGTCACTGTTCTGGTAACTTTCACTTTCCTCCTCTCACAGTAAAACTAAAAAACAAAACAAAAACAAAAACAAAACAAAACAAACAAACAAACAAAAAAAAAACACAAAAAAACCCAACTTTCTACTTGTTACTGTGTTTACAAAATATTTAAGTATGTAATATTTTTCTGTTTTTATTAAAAAAGTAAATTCATAAAAGTTAAACCAAAAGGAATGAGTCTTTCAAGAAAATTGAAAGACCTTATTATGTAGTAGATTTGAATAATAATGTTATACATTAATTATGCAAACCAAGTGTGTTTGTATTGAAAAGTTTAAGTTACCATTTTAAAGCAAACCACAACCAGAAGAGATGAACCACATAAGGGAGGAAAGGTATGTCATGAAAAACTTAATGAACTGAAAGGAAAAGTCTATTCAAGTGGGTTTATGTTTTGATGCAAATAGAAACTGGAATTTCTGCTTTGAAAAGTAGTTCTATCACAAGTGAAAAAAATTCATTCATCAGTATCTTTTTTGATTTGTTGTAAGTAGTTATATATGATAGTAGAATGTATTTTGACACATCATACATAAATGGAGTATAACTTCTCATTCTTCTAGTTGTACACAATGTGGAATCACATCAGTCATGTATTCATATATGTACAGAGTACAATAATGTCTGATTTATACTACAAAACTTTCTACCCCCATATCACTTGCCCTTCCTTCACTCCCCTCTACCTAACCCAAAGTACCTCTATTTTTTCCTGAGCCACTACCCCTTTATTCTTAATTATCGTCCAACATATCAGAGAAAACATTCAGCACTTAGTTTTTGGGGATTGACTTATTTCACTTAGCATGATATTCTTCAGCTCCATCCATCTACCTGCAAATGCCATAATTTCATTCTTCTTTAAGGCTGAGTAATATTCCATCTTGTATATGTACCACAATTTCTTTATCCATTCATCTGTTGAAGGACATCTATTTGGGTTCCATAGTTTGGCTATTGTCAATTGAGCTGTGATAAACATTGACATGGCTGCATCATTATAATATGCTGATTTTAAGCGCTTTGGGTATAAAGCAAGGAGTGAGATAGCTGGACCAAATGGTGGTTCCATTCCAAGTTTTCTGAGGAATCTCCATACTGCTTTTCATAATGGTTGTACCAATTTGCATTCCCACTAGCAATATATGAGGGTACCTTTTCCCCCACATTATCACCAACATTTATCGTTGTTTGTATTCTTGAAAATTGCCATTCTGGCTGGAGTAAAATGAAATCTTTACATTTTTCTAACTGCTAGAGATGTGGAAATTTTTTCATATACTTGTTGATCAATTATATTTCTTCTCTGAAGTGTCTGTTCTGTCCCTTAGCCCATTTATTTATTGGGTTGTTTGTTTTTTGATGTTGAGTTTTTTATATATCCTGGAGATTATTACTCTATCTGAGGTTCATGTGGTAAAGATTTTGTCCCATTCTGTGGGCTCTCTTTTCACAGTATTGATTGTTCTCTTGCTGAGAAGAAGCTTTTTAGTTTGAATCTATCCCATTTATTGATTCTTAATTTTATTTCTTGTGTTTTAGAAGTTGTGTTAAGGAAGTCAGGTCCTAAGCCAACATGATGAAGAATTGAACCCACTTTTTCTTTTATTAGATGCAGGGTCTCTGTTCTAGTGCCTAAGTCTTTGAGTTCATTTTTGTGCAGGGTGAAAGATAGAGCTTTAGTTTCATTTTGGTACATATAGATTTCTACTCTTGCAACACCATTTGTGGAAGAGGCTATCTTTTCTCCAAAGTATGTTTTTGGCACCTTTGTATAATATGAGATAACCATATTTATGTGGGTTTGTCTCTGTGTCTTCTATTTTGTACCATTGGTCTACATGTCTATTTTGGTGCCGGTACCATGCTGTTTTTGTTACTAATGCTCTGTAGTACAGTTTAAGGTCAGGTATTGTGATGCCTCCTGCTTCACTCTTCTTGCTAAGGATTGCTTTGGCTATTCTGGGTCTCTTATTTTTCCAAATGAATTTCATGACTACTTTTTCTATGTCTATGTAGAATGTCATTGAGATTTTAATAGGAATTGCATTAAATCTGCAAAATAGTTTTGATAGTATGTGGATAACTTTTTAACATGGTAATATTTAGAGATGCTCTTATTAAATGAAGGAAAAAATTACATATGGAAACATAAGCAGTAAATACAAAGGTAACTGAAAGAACTGTTGCTCAGAAAATTGGAATTATAGTTAAGCACAGTGAATACAAAAGGTAACCGATTCATTTATTTCTGATGTTTTATGTATCTATGGTATATCATTAATAGAATTAAGATATCACAGGAATTTGTGGAATTGGGGACATATGACTAAGACAAACTCATAAAATGAGTGTGTGGATCAATGTAGAAAGGTTTAACTTGAAACTGTCAGTCAATGATAAAAGGCAATGCTTCTGTGATAAATGGTCATTTGTGTATTTCATATTCTGTTGTTGTCATTGTTGTTTTTGCAGTACTGGGGATAGAACTCAGGGTCTAGCATATGCTAGGCAAGAATTCTGCCACTGAGCTACATCCCCAGTCTTTGATAACAAATAATTTTGAGATTTGGTCTCACTGAGTTGCCCAAGTTGACCTTGATCTTGGCATCCTCCTGTTTCCACCTTCTAAGTAGCTGGAATTATAGGTATGTCCACCATTTGGAGTTGGATTTAGTTTGATTCTTAAATGTTATTTGGAAATGTTTAGTAATTAATAGTAGTTACCCTCATGGGCTTCATCTTTCACTATGAATTACTTTATTTAAGAAATTGTGATGGGGTGCAGCTATAGTCAGTGATTAAATCAACCACCTGCATATGTTCCCATGGCTTCAACAATCATCTACTGAAAGATCTGGAAGTTAGATGATTTGTCATTTGATATTGAACAGAGATTCTTTGAAGTGTAAAATGAAATGAATTTATGTCATCTAAGATAAAAATTCATCTTAACTCACACGCAAAGATGAAATCAATGAGTTGCTGTGTTGCTATTCATCATCTACATACCTTACTTAAAGCTTTGTAGAATAAAAGTAGTACCTGCAATATATTATTTGTTTATCTGATCTCTTAAAATATTATACTTTTGTCATGGATAAACCTGGTTCTATTTCTTGTCAAAAATAACCTTCTGCAGCTTAACAAAACTGCATAAGCAATATGTTAATATTATGGTGTTAAGGAATAATATAATAAAAATGTTTCAGAATTAAAGTTTTATGAAAATGACCTTACATTGTTCAATTCTATAATAATATAGCAAGGTGAGTCACATTGGCATTAGAATACGTTTGTTTTGGCACAGTTCAGTTCTAGACATTAAATTCAACAACTCTGGAATACCTGAATTTTGAAGGTAAAGTAGTTTTTCTAAATATAAAAGATGTGATGCAATGTTTCTGTCTAGGTAATTACCTTAGTTAGTAAATATCTCTTTTTGCCAGTAAGAAACTAATGAATGTAAGTGTTACTGCTCTGTAAGAGATTTAAAAACTCAGTTCTGGACATTGTGAAAACATACAACAAGCAAAATGTAAGACCTGACTTGGCAAGTTGGTACAAAAGAAAAGATGTCAGAATTATTTATTCAAAACAAATATCATTATTAATGACAAAAGAAAACTCTGTTTCATTTTTTAGAATTCCATTTAAAATTTAAAGTATCTCTCATAACATATTGCTTTTGTAGCAATATACTTACCGTATATTTCAGTACCAATAAAGTTTGGATATCTTGCTGACAGTTGACATTCTTTTATAGACAGTCTATTTTCACTATTTTATATCCCTGCTTTCCCTAATTTGTTTCTAGATCTAAAGTTAAATGAAGAGATATTTCCTAAGGTAACAACCAGAGAAAGAATTTTGAGTAAATCTATGTAGTTGTTGCTAAACACAAATGTAAAAATTTTTGTTCTATATTTGAAAATCCCTAGAAAAAGGGCTGCTTTTTCTAGGGATTTTCTGCTGCTATCAGAAACTGAGAAATTTTATATACCAAAATTTATATAATTTTGGTATATATTATATATATATAAATTATATATATTTGTGTGTATATATATATGCGCATATATTTGCTCATTGAGATCCTATCTATAGCTTTAACCTTTTTAATCTATAAAAAAGTACCGACATAATGTTATATACTCTGCTAACACCACAGTCTAAAAGTGTACATAAAAGATCAGAGTCTTTCCAAAAAATATCTGCAAGTAAACATAGCTTCAGCTTTCAACTACAACTGCCATTTTATTAATTCAGAATACTTTAACTTGGGTGGTGATGCAAATAGCTACATGGAGAGAAAGGTTGTGATGTCTTCTTACAATTATCTTAAGGAGATTGAAATAATATCTCTCATATGTAGAAATGTTTTAATATCCACATAGACTTTCCTCAATGTATAGAGCACATTTGAATATGACATTCATTTAATTAAACTATTTATTTAGAGTTTCCTTGAATGACTTTCTGAACAACCTGACTTAAACAGATAATTGCCAATTCTGTGCATTCTTTTACAAAACTGCCTCCTAAATATAATTAATTAGCAAGCTTTGAAAAACTCTCACATCTCAAGGATGTTTTATAAAAAGGCAAAGTTAATGATTTCAAATATTAATGTATATTACATCAAACTATTCCCCACTGTGTGCAGAAATAACTAGCTTCCTTTAAATCTGATAGAAATACAATCACATGATAAACATTTCACCAATAACCTTTATGTCAAGTGACCTATTGTGCCATATAGGATTTTTGATTCCTTTTATTTTACATAAAATGGCCATTACTCCCATATCCAGAAAGACCTACTTAGAGGCAAATGATACTCAAATACTGTTCTACAAAAATAGAAATATAGAGTGTCTTGGTGTTTGGAAGTGTACCAACAATATAGTGCATTAGCATCACTTTCCAGTAGAACTCACAATGCTTAACTTTTTACATTTCCTGTTGGCACTAATGTACCAAATATAACGTTTTTCTGCCAGAACAAAAAGGAAATATGGGTTTGGTCTGATCCATGTGCAATGCGAATAACTACTTAAGTAATATAAAATTCTTTACAAAACAGCTACACAGAGACTTGTAATTTGTTATTGATGTCAAATTATTGAATGAAATTATCTCCCTGACTCCCTTCTTTCTCTTATTTTCTGGATAACTTAAGAGATTTCTGTTTTATTTTTACATGCTGTCAGTGGTATGCCTTCAAGTAATTCAAATAGAGAAATTCTATAACATGAAATAAAGAAAATGCTAGGATTGAACTTAGTGCTACCAATGTTTATTTTTCATATCATCTGTTTGATATGGTTTACTCCTAAGTTTGTCTGGCAGGACCTATCAGGAAAAAAATAAGATCAATTTGTTTCTAATTTAAAAAATATTTTCTTGGTATGGACTTAAAATTTATTTATATTAAAATATATCTTCTCAGGAAATTGGTTCTCCATCTTTTCCTAGTTTGTTTTACCTTGCAATTATTATTATTTTTATTCTCCTCACTTTCAAGGCTTATCAAAGACAAAATTGTCAGTGAGCACAGTGCAGGGAAATGGGGAAACAGAACAAAATACAATATTATAGAATAAAATGCTTTAAATTCCAATGGGAAAATAAAAATGATTTCTGCTAAAGGTTAAATAGTCCCTAAACCATAATGTTACAAGTTTTATAGGAACGATGTCTCTGTATTCCTGTGCAATGCATCATCAATCCACAGCCAAATACCACTGACATTGTATTTTTTTATCTCTGCAGAACAATATTTGGATACCACTTACCTCTGAGGCAGTTCTTTTGGAAATTATAAATATATTTCTTTCTGGGGATCAAAAGAATGCACATCAAAATGAAAGATGAAGTATGGAATCTGAATTCACAGCTGCTGTATGCAATCTGGAAGGCAGGCAGGATTTCTCATCTTAGTTCACTTCTTATAGCTTTGTAGATAGAAACCTCAAATGATACATTTGAATCTTTTTTTCATATTCATCTCTTGTCTGGTCATGTAAATGATTGCAATCAATCAGATTCTCTTTGTTCAAGAAGAGCCTGAAATTACAATATGAATTTTTTCAGGCATAATTTTAGTTATATAGTGGGCAATGACTAACAGCTTTATAGTGTCCCACTGTGGCAAGTGTGTGATATTATTTTTGAACAATTATTTTTACTTAAGAAAAGTTAACAAAAAATAGTTGACAATAAGTTGATATTTTAAGTTACCTGGGAAAATATTTTGAAGGACACAAAACTATATCTGGATTCTATTATATATATATAAATATATAATGAAATAATTGTATAAGATATATTAAAAACTCAATAAGAAAAATATGTAACAAAAATAAAATTATTTTATGGTAATTTATAATATATGAACATTTTCAGGGAAGTACAATTTCCCATTCCAAAAGTATTACATTAGTTTACAAATGACTTAAATATAGGCAATATAATTCTTCTATTAAAAAGACAGGGTGGGTTATAATCAAACTCTGCATTTTCTGCCATTTATTAGAAAGTGATAATTTTCACTAGAGGTTTTGCAATATACTTTCAATGAAGTCTGGTTAAATTTATTATGGTTATTCATGAAGATTCAAAAATGAGTTCAATTCTAAACTGTCATTGTAAAATGTTTAATATATTTTCAATTTTAAGTTGGCAATTATATTGAAATACTTTATCTTTGAATCAAATTTAGTATAAATGTAATTGTAATCAAATATTATACAGTATTTGGATGTTTCTGTGTCTACTACACCCCATGTTTCAGTAATTTTCTATCTGGACTGTAATATGAAAAATCTATATCAAAGATAAAGGGCTGGGATATAGCTCTGTTGGTAGAGTGCTTGCCTTACATGCACAAGGCCCTGGGTTCAATTCCCAGCACCACCACCACACACACCCCCCAAAAAATGAATTAAGTAAGATTAAAGTAAATATAAAATGATACATGGTGTAAGGACATTCATGAAAAAAATTTTTTTTGGATTTATTTTTTGCTATTTGCTAATTCAGTGTGCTTATGCACAAAACATCTAAGTCATACGATCATAAAATGCCAGTAGTTTATGTATTTGTTCATTCAAATATTTTGGTTTGCCTACCATGTTCCAGGCACTTTCTGTACTGTTTATGTTGAGTTTTACAGTTACACATAATAGTTGGGTTCATAGTAACAAACTCATACTTTGAATGTGAAATATAGCACCTTTACTGTTTGATCCACAGCTCCTTTGTGGTCATGGTGCGTTGTGGTGCGTGTGTGTGTGTGTGTGTGTGTGTGTGTGTTTGACAGATAGTGAGCCTGATTCAATAAACTTACAACTGTGATAAGTGCTACATAGGATACAAAGAGGGTACAAGAGATGGAAAATAATGGAGGAGACCAATATTAACAGCTGCTTTCTCTGAAGAGGCGACCATTTAAAGAAAATAGGACCAAGGGCCCAGGTAAGGGGCAAGTAACATGTATTCCCAAATAAGAAACCTATGCTTTTGTTCAGGTATCTCTGATGTCAACCTGGAGACAATGTCATATGAGCAGATAGAGACTTATGAAACAGTGCGGGCCAGACTGAGAGCATCTCAAGTTCAGAATGTGGAGTTTGGATTTTTTGCTTATGTACCAAGGGAAGCTGCTTATAGATTTTAAGGAATGGTTTTATGTGAGTTTTAAAGGTCTTACTAATTCTGGTTGTTTCATATAAATTATATAAGTAGACTTATAAGTATTATAAATTTACATAAAAATAAGTTAGTTTGGGAGCAGAAATTCTGACCAATTAGAAAATATGGGTTTGATGTAAAATGTCCATCATTTTTTTGTTTATTTGTTCATTTTTAACATAATTCTAAGGTTTCTGGGGGTTCAGAATTTGAAGCAGGAAATCTAGGCATATTCCATTTAAAAATTATCAGTACATAAATGATGTTTAACAATCCTTGTGTGATGGTTAACTTCTAAGGAGAACATCCATAGTAAGGAGAATACACACATACCTGAAAATTTTAATGTGTTGATGTCACATCATTGGAACAAAGCTGTTTGAAATATACTCTCTACCATGTGAGGGTCAGAGATAGTTACATGTAGGAATAAATCAGGTTTCTTATTACCATTTATGAATCTAAGGAGAGAAATCATTTATAAGATAATCATTTAATGTTTGCTGAATTTATAATGTGTGAACTGGACAAGGCAGACTCAAAGCCAGGAGTGCTAGCTAATATATTACTTAAGTGGCAAAATGGACCCCACAGGATAAAGATATAAATATCAATTACCCTTCTTCATAGGAGTTTTCCACATTCACTAATGAAGCCTCCTGCCATTATTGTTAGTATTTCAGTGATTCTGCATATGGACATTTCAAAAATATATCACAATCATGGCCTTCTTAACTCTGATAATTTACTTTTATTCCACTTAAGAACATAATCCAACAGCACTATTAATAGTGATAATTTTTACAATTCTAGACATTTGTCAGACAATAATGCAATTGATTTACCTAATATAATCCTCACAGCAAAGTGAGCTAAAGTTTATCTCAATGGTGTAAATAAAAAATTGGGAACCACGATGTTCAATAAATTACTTAAGCTCACCCAGCTGTTAAACCAAATATTTTTTTTTAACCTAGAATGTTTCATCTCCAAAACTAAAAAATCCTCAAACTTTGGATCAATCTTCAATGCTATTACATTCTTTATCTGCCAGGTAGCCAAATAAAACAAAACAAAAAAAAATCACACAACTGCCTTGATTAGTATATTACTCTGTATGTTGCATATCCTGAAGTATTCTCAGCATTTTTTTCTGTGTGCCTTCCTTTATTGGTCAAGCTCTACTAGGATTAAAAATCTTCTGTGTTCTCCTCAACCTTCTCGCCCAAATATCCAGCATAATCTGCTTTCTCAACTGCTAAACTCATCTACTGTTTGACAGAGATCATTGAGATCAGCAGACTTAAACTTGCTGCAATACCTATTTCCATAAACAAATGTGTTTTTACCTATACATTTTTCTATCCTCTGTTCCAGGCTCCAAGAGAGAGTGGTCCCATTTAATGTTTATTCTTTCTGTGATTTCTGTCTGAAATATGCCTTTGCATCCATTTTTCATTGTGTAACTACAATTTGTGCTTGCTAATGTTTTCCTTTTGTGAAAGTTTCTCTGACACAAAGATTCTTAGCATACTTTTCAAAGCTCAGTGTATCGTTCTTCTGGGGTGTTAAGACTGTGCCTACATACCCATTTATTGTATGTACCACTGTTTGATTTATAAGGTGGTTTGTAAACACTGTTGAATATCTGAAACAATAAACTCCAACCTCCTTACCCAGATGCTGTGATTCTGTAGGATGGGATCAGGACTTAGAAGTCTATATCCCAGATACGTCGTTATATGACTATAAATATCACCTAAGCTACTACAAAGAGAAATAGGTTTAATATCAGTTCTGAAACATATTAGAAGTTTCCAGAAATTTATGAAGTTAGCTGACTCACAGTAATTAATCTTGTCTTTACCTTCAAAATATATCTAGATTCTTCCCACATCTTACCATCTCTTGTAGTAACTGAAGCCATGATTTTCTCGTCTAACCTATTGCAACCCCTTCCTTGGCATTCTGATTCCCACTGATTTTTGTGTTATTTTATTTTCTCTATCCCGAACCCAGAAACTTTTAAAAGTAAAAGTACTATAATGCCATTCTGCTCTTTTAAATCTTCCAGTGGCTTTCTATGACATGCAGAATATAATCCAAATTCTGCACAGTAATTTATAGCACTCTATAGCATTTGCTGCTACAGGGTTCCAATTTCCAATTCCTGTTACCTCTCTGATTTCTACCTTTTTCTCACTGGTTCATCTCACTGCAGCCACACTAGGCTCCTTGCTGTAAATGCTCCAAAAAACGGCTAAGGCAAGAGGATCACAAATTCAAAGCCAGCCTCATCAATTTATCAGGGCCCTGAGAAACTTAGTGAGACCCTGTATTGAAAAAAAAAGGTGGGGTGAGGGTGGCTCAGTGGTTAAGTGTCTCTGAGATCAATCCCCAGTGCCCCCTGCCAAGATATACACACACTGAAAAAGGTCAGGTCTTAGAGTCCTTGGATTTGCTATTCTATCTGTATAGACAGTTTCCCCTCCAGATGTTCATGGATCTCGTCTCTTGATTTTGATTTCTTATCAAAATCACCTCCTCTGAGAGGTCTTCCCTAGTACAAGTGCATACACATGTCACAGTCACTCATTTTTTGGGGGAGGTAGAGTACCAGGGATTGAACTTGGGGGCACTGGGCTACTGAGCCACATCCCCAGCCTATTTTGTATTTTATTTAGAGACAGGGCCTTGTCAAGTTGCTTAGCACCTTGCTTTTGCTGAGACTGGCTTTGCACTCATGATCCTTCTGCGTCAGCCTCCGAAGCCATTGGGATTACAGGTTTACACTAGTGCGCCCCACTCACATTCACTCGTTTTTTTTTTTCTTTTTAATTAATTAATTGATTTATTTTTGTTAGGTATTATGACAGCAGAATGCATTTTGATTTATTGTACACAATTGCAGCACAACTTTTCATTTCTCTGGTTGTATACCATGTAGCATCGCACCATATGTGCAGTCATACAGGTAGCTAGGATAATGATGTCTATATCATTCCACCATCTTTCCTGCACCCATACCCCTTCCCCGTCCTCCCTTCCCTTTGCCCTATCAAAGTTCCTGTTCCTGCATTTTTCCCATGACCCCTGTATCCACATTAGACTCTTAATTAATCACCATCTCACATACTGTAAATATTATTTACATTTAATTGTTTTGGTCAGTTTTTCTCACAGGACAGATGGAGAAACATGAGGGGAATTCAAGAGGCTAGACATTCAGGGCAAAGGATACATGAATGGTTTTCATTGGTTAATGAAGGCAACCTCGGGAAAGCCAGCCAGTGGTTGTATTTGTACTGCCCAATAGTATCTCCTGAGGCAGTGTTGACACCTTAGCAGCCAATGAGCCAGAAACATGCCTCTGTTTCCTAGTGTCAGTGAGTCATCATGCCAGAAAAAGTGATTTGATCATCCCAATTTAAAGGAACTACAAAGGTTTGCTTTCTCTAATTTTGTGAAATGTTCAATTTGAGTTTTACTAATAATGCTTAACTGCAAATAAAGCAAAGAAAATCTTTTTCCCCCATAATTAAAAATATTTTTTAATAGTTTGGTTTATTTCATATTAATAAGCACTGCAATTTGACAGGAAAATTTTGTTTGGTGTAAACTGATCACAATTAACCAGTGATATTGCGATGGAAAGCTATGATATTTTCCCAGTTCCATTTCTAATCTCTAAAACCTTTTTGTCCCTGACACAATGTGTCATAAAGACAGAAATTAAGTGATTTTGGGTCTGGTATCAGTAATCCCAAATTAATATTACAAATTATTTTGATAAAAGTAAAAAGCCATGGCTCATTTTGCTCATTAGATTATGTCAGTTACGGTATTACAAAACATCTATTGTATCTTTTCCCATATAAAAATGAGCTCTCTCTGATTTTTTTTTAAAGCATTGAAAGGAAAATGTGTGGGTTAGAGGCCTTTTTTATTAGTTTTCTTTTGTAAAATGCCTCTTGGTTAATTAGAATTTGTATCCATTGATAAATATTTCATTGGAAATTTATTAAATAAGCTTTAAGCCCTGTCACAGAGGTGAATGGTGATTGTGTAATTTAAACTTGAGTTTGACTCTAACAATGCCTTTGTCTGGTGACCATTTTGTATCAGCTTAATGAGATTGAGTTTAGCTTATTGTATTGTCCCTTTGTTTCAATGTCACAACATTTCACAGGAAGTATTTTATTTTACTTTTTACCACCTGTGTTATGTTTAGAAGGACTTCCCCATTAATTTACACAGTGATCTTTTATGCACTGAAGTATGCCACTATGAAACTGAAAAAGAAATTCAGTTACTATGGGTTTGTTAGTCATTCATTCACCTTTAATGTAGGAAAGTTAGGTAAATATCACCTAAATTCACCTAAATATCCTACATTTAGGAGCTACCAGCATCTTAAGGGGAGGGGGAAAGAGCATCACAAATATGCCAAGAGACATTATTACACAGAAATAAACCCTGAGACGTTTAATGTCCCACAAATTTACTCCTTTTCTTCAGTACATATTTTAGTGCTTACTTTTCAAAAAATTTTAATTGTAGTAACAGTACTTTTTCTTCATTACTTAGAAATGGTGAGTGATTCTGGATTATTTTTTATCAGGGCCTACAATGACTATCATAGGTCCTTATTAAAGTCAATTTAACTGAAATGATCTCAGTTTTCTAATGCCTAGAAAACTGGAAGTTTGAAATTCTGTAACTTTATCTAAGGTTTTATATGTAATCACTTTTGGTAGCAGCAATTGCTTCATGGAAGTCAGGAGATCAAAAGTTTAAAGGCCATTGAGATAGTTTCTTTTTTGCCCTTTTATTTGTACACCATGGTGCTCTTCTGTTTTTTCAGATAAAGGTATACTGCACAGAAATGTAATTTCACACCCTACTCACACTCGTATGAGTAATTAGAATATAGGACTACGTAGTATAGGCATTAGCCATACCATGGCTCCTTACAGACAAGGTATATGACTAATGCACTTCGCCTCACTGGAAGAAATAGGTTTGACAGAAGAAAGTGTCTATTTAAAATGGAGAAAATTGTACTGAATATTCCTCCCTAGTTAAAAATATTTAGTTTAATAAAACAGGATCATTTATACTAATCCTCATTGGATATTTTGAGTTGCTTTTTTTAGTTCTATGAAAAATAATCTATCCAAATGCAATAAAGGTTATCTCTCTTTATTAAAGTATATCAACATCATAATTATATATTAGCAGATCCATGCTCTTTTTGATCTCCTTAACTGTTTTCGTTTTAATTTGGAGTGTATATTGCTATGATAACAGAAACAAAAATGTCCTGAAGATTACATGACTACCTAGAGATGGATCCTGACAGTTTCCATGCCCTTTTCAAAAGTAGGATAACCTACATCTTATAAATTATTTTTAAAGATAATTGTTTAATTTTGTTGAGCTCACCATATATTAGACAGCATGATCTGAATATTGATAAAAGTTCATAAAAATTAGGACTGCTTATCCAGTTGATGGGAATATATTCAGGCCTTTTCTCTTCATAGCATCAACAGAATTTTTAATATTTAGTGGCCTAAACCCATTTTATAAAGTGATAAAGTAATAGATTATTACTTTATTTGCTTATAAAAGAAATAAAATGCATTATAACAGGAAGGATTGTCCTTTATAGTAACAGTCAGATAGCCTAGGGTGACAGTAGATGCTTGGCCCTGCTAAATTTATACTAGGATTAGCAGCATTTTTTTGTTCTTTGTGGAAAATTAGTGTCATAGAGTTAATATAGTTTCATTCAATTTTCAGTGAAATATGAGCTCACAAAACTCTTTCTAAATTTTCTAAATTTCATGACACTAATTTTAGGGTTTAATGTTTTTGTGTGTTTATTATTGTGTAATTAGTATACAAAAATGTGCATATTAAGTGTGTACAATTTGATGACTGTGATGTGTGCAAATACTTCGATACCGTAATCATAATCAGAAAAAATAGATATATCCAAAATATTTTAATAGTATTATAAAAAATTCTCTGTCTTTGAAGAGTCATAGCACCCTTAGGAAACAAAATCTAATTTTAAATATTCTTCTAACATATCAGGTCTTTCCAAGGGATCATTTTGTGTCAAATTTTCATGAATTTTAATAATTATTAAATGAAAACAAAATGTGGTACAATATGATTGCAAACAAAGATTTTTATATGTGATCTGATTTTTTTTCAATGGTTATTATGATTATACAGAACAGGGACATTTTTCCCATTTGAAGGATATTTGGCAGTGTCTGAGGATAAATTTTAATTTTCTCAATTGGGGAGTGGCACAAGATTCTAGTACATAGAGGCCAGAGATGTTGTTGAACATGCTACAATCATAGGACAACCCCTGTGGCAAAGTATTGTCTGGCCCCAAATGTCAGTATTGTCAAGGTACAGAAATCCTGCTTTGATCTAATAACGGCACTGAAAAGTAAAGAGTGATCAAAGTCTGTTGTTTGCCTTGTGAAATTTAGACGAAAAAGAAGTAAAACTCTGTCCAACCATTTTACATTTTTGACATCTGTGTTGAATATGATTGGAGATTCTCTTTCTTCTAACTATCTATTGTGTGCTTCAATGACTGTTGGGATAAGATCCACTTGTTTCTATAGTAATTGTCACAGAATAACTGCCAGATGGTGATACTGAGAAGGAGAACATGATAAAAAAAAATAAAAAAAGAAAAAGAAAACAAATAAACTTCTATAAGTGTTTTCTTCCTCATTTCACTGTATCTTTACAGCATAATAAGAGAATCTAATGTTTGAAATGTGTTCTACCCTACTTTGAGTAGAAGAAACGATTCCTTCATTCAAATGGCATCTAGATATTGAACAGACATAATTTTTAAAATTTTTTTAATGTGCTTGTTTGCTATTTGTTCCTGCTATCCTTTTGAAATGGTTAAGTGAGGAAAGGTCTTCTTTTGCTACTGAAAGAAAATTTGGATGGGTCCCGGGATTATTCTGTTCACTTTAAAAAACTTCTACAGTATTTTAAATCACACATTCATAAAACCAACCTAAAATCACCAACTGGAATGCTCAGACGTTATAATATCTATAACTAGGAATTTTACACAAAGAGTTTACCTGCCTGGTATTGTTATAAAATGATTTTTTTTTTCTCTAGGTCTGGTGGATCATGACCACTGACTTTTGTTAGGTTTAATCTGGTTTAAATTGTGCCATAGAGCACCTTTGCTTGGACTCTGCTTTGATGTAGACTAAGGATGGTGTTCCTCTGATTATTACTCCACACCAATGCCTGCTTTTCAGGGATCCCCCACTGGGAGAAGCACTTTGCTTGAGTCTCAATGTATACACAAATAATCGCCTTGATCAGGTGTCACAATTCTAGTCTGATGCTCTCACATAACCAAATTTTAGCAGGGCACCTCTCATTTTCCCGAAATCCTGCCTGGGAATCCAGATAGGAGACGGCCTCATCTTCATGAAACACAGGTCAGTCTCCTCAAGGGCGAATCCTTTGAGTAGCCTCCCAGATGGCAACTCCCTTGTTGTCCATATTTGCAGGGAATATTGGAACTCAGCATTGTAGGTATGTTCCCCAAAGGAATCTTTCCCAGTCTTCATTCTTTCACAGTTACTAATGTAAACAGCTACTTTGAAAATCTATACCCATGTCAACTCAGGATTCACTTGGCTAACTGACTTACTGTCATTTGATCCTGATTCAAAATTTCCAAGAAGTGCATGCCTGTAATCCCAGAAATTTGGGAGGCTGAGACAATAGAACTGCAAGTTCTGTGCCAGGCTGAGCAATTTAGCAAGACCCTGTCTTTAAATAAAAAATAAAAAGGGATAGGGATGAAGCTTAGAGGTAGAGCACCCCTGGGTTCAATCCCCAGTACCAAAAACAAACAAACAAAGGATTCTGAATAACAAAAGAATCTGAATCACAATTTGCTCATGACACCAAATTTTATACTTGGAAAGATGATAGAATGAAATCATACTACTATCATTATCCAGGTGCATCTTTCTAGTAATTAAAAATTATAAACAATGTACAACTTGTTCAGAGTCTGTTAGAAACTTATTCACATCTTTGGTTATGTTTTTTGTCCAAATAATGACAGTGTAATGCTGCAGATAACATAGAAGAGGACAAAATTTTGTTTTTAACATTATAGTACAGATAAAACAATGGAGAGATTATTAATTTGTAATTTTTGATGAGTATTTACTTACTGTTATGCATACAGTGGTTTTCATTTTTAAATGTTTTTTTTAATTTTATAAAGACTTTTATTTTCATATTTATTTATTTATTTTTATTATTAATTTTTCAAAACATTATAGAGCTCTTGACATATCTTACTTTTAAATGTTTTTAATAGTGCAATTTTTAATTTTATTGTGGAATATTAAGTAACTGGTATTAGGAAAAATCTGAGACAGAGATTTAAGATTTTAATATTTTGGCAATGCAAAGCTACCTGGCAATATTGCTCAGACAATACACAGCTTGTTCTATTCATATTTATCCTGCTGATCTGGAAGATGCAACTGATACTTCCCTGCAGGGACTACAGTAGCTGGAATGAGACATTGTGTTTGTAGGACCTATGATCTTCTTTACAGAGAGAATCAATTCATAAAGTTAGAAAAAGGCACCATGAAAAAACCCACCTCAGATTCTCTAGAAATAATGTGAGGATTGCTGAGAGTAGTGAGCAAGAACAGGAATCAGCAACAGCCTCACTAAAAACAACAGAAATACACATTCTCCCTGATTTGTTTTTAAATATATGAAATGGAAAAATATATTTAAGAAATTTTAGTGTTTGAGGGATAGTTATATTTGTGTGATATCCCCTTTTCTAATTATTTTTATGGTGCTGGTGATCAAACCCAGGGCTTCATGCATGCTAGTAGAGTACTCTGATTCTGTGCTCCATCCCCAATTCTATTTATGTGACATCTTTTCAAATAAGCATTTATTAGCTTTTTGTTGCATTGCATTTATGTATTGTTGATATCAATTTTTTACTTGAATTTATCTGAATTCTGCAGTCAACTCTGCATCAAGTGCTCTCTGTTTCAAGGATTGCACATTCACTATGCTTGTATTTTGTTTTCTCTTTGTCTTCGCTTCCCACAGCATTCGTGCATGATGATTATGAGAAAAAGTTTTAGATTTCCTTGTATGTTCTCCACCTTTTTTCATTCATTTTCTGTCTCAGATCTCCTTTCTTGCATCTCAGCTTCTTTATGAGATCATTTTCCTTCTTTCCAAAGTATGTCTTTATTAGTTCCTTCAGTAAAAGTGTATTTACTGTGGTGATACATCAGGTTTCATTTTTCTTAAAGTATATATTTCTTTTTTACTCCTAAATTATTTCTTTGTTGGATAAAATACCCACTTGATCTTAATTTGCAGATTCAGGGGCTTAATTTGGAGAGACTTTCTTATAGGTAAGATATGTCTTTTTTTGCTTGAGCACCAGAGAGTCTTGTTGACTTAATAGCCCTTTGGCTTTCTTGGAGATAGTTGATTAATATGGAAACCTCAGAGAGGGATCCTCACCTCAGACATAAATGTTGGTACCAGTGATGGCTTTTTTGGAAAAAGTTACAATGCTTAAAAATATCCACAAAAGAGTTGCATATTAAGTTAAAATGCCCAATTCCAGAAAATAAACTTTATAAATAATGCACAATAAGATTCACGTATGCATATGTTTTTCTTTATTCTACTTATAGTGATCTGAATTATAAAAATGTAAATGTCATAAAAGACCTGGCACCATTTCACATCACATCTTATAAAAAAACAAAATATCACTTTTAGCTCACACATGAAATCTATAAAGATATTTAATTTCTATAGGATTTTAAAAAGATAATGTGGTTATATTGCACATAAAATTAATATTAGAGTATTTGTTTTAAAATGTTAAAATAGGGCTGGGGTTGTGGCTCAGTGGTGGAGTTCTTGCTTGGGATGTGTGAGGTCCTGGTTTTCAATCTCAGCACCACATATAAATAAATAAAATAAAGGTCCATTGACAACTAAAAATATATTTTTAAAAAGTTAAAATATTAGTAACTTTTTTGATATACAATAAGTAAGGTAGGTGGTTATTTGAAAGATGCTGAGACAATTTGGTTTTATTTTTAAAGATGTACATTTACAAATTTCCCAACAGAGATAAATTCTTCAAGTTTTATTTTCATTCTTATAATAACATGTTAAAATAGAATAGAATTCTATAATAACTGTGTGCGAAAAATATCAAAGACTTTTGAAAGACATATTATCCATTATCTGTCATATTAATTTCTCATTTTTAAATCCAGTTCTTGAATTTTATCAACCATTTTATAATTTCAAAAATAATCGATATATGTCTGTGCTTATTTGTGGGGTATAGTGTGATATTTCAGTACATGTAAACAATATGTAATGATCAGATCAAGGTAATTTGTATATCTATCACCTTAAATACTTATCATTTCTTTGTTCTGGGAACATTACAAATCCTCTCTACTCGCTATTTTGAAGCATAACAATTATTTGTTGTCAACTATAGTTACTCTATGGTGCTGTAGAATATTCGAAGCTATTCTTTCAACCCAACTGCACCTTTGTACATGTTAAAAATCTTCTCTCCAACTTTCTGAGCTTCTAGACCCAGTGTTCTCTCTTTCTGTGACATTAACTTTTTTAGCCTCCATATATAAATGAGGATACGTTGTATTTGTCTTTCTGTGCCTGACTTATTTCACTTAACATAAGGTCCTCCAGTTCCATCCGTGTTTCCACAAATGTTAGGATTTCATTCTTTTTCATAGCTGAATAGTGTTTCATTGTGAATATGTGCTCCTTATTCATTCATCCATTAATAGACACTTTGTTTAATTCCACACCATCATTGATGTTATTAATGCTGCAATAATCATAGAAGTACAGTTGTCTCTTTGATGCACTGACTTCATTTCCTTTGCATAGACCCCTAGAAGTAAAATTGCTGGTTAATATAGTAGTATTATTTCTATTTTTTGAGGATCATCCATATGAGTTTTAAATGGTTTTGTTAATTTATATTCCCACTAATGGTGAATGAGTTTGCCTCAGCATCCTCACCAACATTTTTCTCATGTTTTTTTTTGTTTTGTTTATACATTTTTTAATTAGTTATACAAGATAGTAGAATGCATTTATATACTTCGATTTACATAAATGAGGTATAATTTCACATTTTTCTGATTATACATGTTGTAGAATCACATCAGTCTTTTAGTCATATATGTAAAGTGTTTAATGTCTATTTCATTCTACTATCCTTCCTATACACAGAGCCATTCTAAATTGGATGAGATGATATCTCATTTGATTTTGATTTGTAGTTTCCTGATGATTAGTGATGTCATCAACTGCATTTCAATAATATTTTTAAATAAAAATTATCATTGAGAATATAATTTAATATTCTGTTATTTGGGTGGAAAACAAAGGTTTTAAATGTTCTTCTTTTTTTAGAAGACTGAACTATTTCATGATAGGACATTCTGTGTTTTGTTCACAGAGGTTTCTATAGCACCAATGAAAGTGGCCAACACACAGTGAACACTCAGTGTTCTCCTACTGTATGAATAAATGGGTAAATGAATGAAGTATATCAAACCTGGACATTGCACACTCATCATCATTCAGTGCAAAAGCACAGCTCTTTCTTTCTCATTATTTTATCTCCTCTTTTAATCTTTTCTAGCATCTAACTTTTATACCTTACCTTACATCTTGCTTGCACTTAGACTGCCAATTATATTTTTTTAAAATAAAAGCAATTCTTTAAGAATATCACTGGCAGTCCTCAAAGAATTACCCCTTTTAAATATACACTTATATATGAGTCACACTTCTAAGCCATCAAGTGAAGGAGCTCTAATTCCTGTCATATCCTAGTGGCCAAATGCCATGATTTTACTTCTTAAATTTGTGTATTCTCATTCTTTATCACCTTCTACATATACAGAAAAAAATGTTAGTAGGTTGGTCATGCAATACTTATATTACTTTTTCTCAAGGACACTTTTAACTGTCATGAATAGAAAGAGAACCAAAATTAGCATGACTTGACTCACTTGTCTTTTGATGGGGAAGTTTAATCTCATTTTATTCTTGTTGGGTTCTGTTGTCAGCCTAGGAAGGTGACAGCAAAGTTTCTTCCAAATGATGTCCACAACTTTCTCTCTCCTCTTTTATTTTCTCATGTTTGAGCTTATAATTAGCAACTGCAAGGGCCTAAATGTTTTACTAAGTCAGCAAATTTACTTCATGATCCTTATGAACAGCCATTTGAAGTCAGTTAGCATAGTGAGTGACTCTTTGATGATACCAATAAAGTTTTACTGACATGTCATTATGTTGGAGAAATACACAATGTGACCTTTGATAAGAATGTGCACATAAATATTGAAGTAAAGTTATTCTTGTATTATATGATGAATAGGATTCTTGAATACAGGTAAAAAGAAATATCCAGAAACACAACACATGGAAACCGGGCATGGCTATAAATAGGATGCATGGTTTTCCATCTTATGAGTCAGGAAGGCTGAATTCATTATGCTCGGTGCTTTTCATCAAAATAGGTAAGCTATTGAACTTTTGGGATATTGCACATGTGGAGAAAATATGCTGATAAATTTTGTCTTCTTAGGGGAGTAAACAATGAGTTCATTTGTGATGATGTATTGTCATCACTGAGGCACAGGAAAGGGGTTGAGAAAGTCAATATTTTTCAAAGCCCGAAGTATGTGATTCTGAAATATCATATAGAACACATGAGTCTGCAATACATATGTGAGGTACAGAGTGTCATTGTCACAAGCAGTGACATTTTAACATGCTTTACATTTCTCCCATATGCTCTATGTTATGCTATGTGCTTTAAAATATTACATTGGCTTAATCCTCACACATGGAGGTTTGATATTAATAGCACTGTTTCCTTTAAATATAATAAAATATAAATTGAAATATAAGCTTTAAAATATTGGTTTATTCCCCTAAGTAAACTTGTAGGTTTGTTATCAATGTCATATATTTTCTCTACACATGAGGGAAACTAAGTTGGGACAAATAAAATAACTTGTTTCCATGGACTCTGCATTCATAACAAAGGAAAGAAATTCTTTTCACTAACTGAAAATGTGTTACTAGTATAGGTGACTTTTGTGAAAAGAAATGGAAAGATGTTACCAGAACTTGAGATGAATTAAATATTTATTTTTTGTGCATTAATTTTTTTTTGAAAATATATTAACTAAGTATTTTGAATGTAGTTTCCTAAGCCTAGTAAGGTGTGCCAGGCATGAGTGACTAAAATAAAAGTAATCAGGCTTCTAAACACAACCTTTTTCATCCTTTCACCAACATCTGACCCACTTATTAATAGTTTAGAAAAACACACCCTGCCATGGTTTATTACCAAGTAGCAAAGATGTAAATTGCTTCTCCAAAACTGACATGCCACTACATTATTAACGGAGCCACTGAGGCCATTTAAACTATACTGTATGTGCATTTACAGTAGAGGGCACACAGAACGTCAAGGCTTCAAAGTTTAATATATTTAATTTGGCACAGTTGGTACAGTACTTTGTGAACTGTTAATCTTTTCAAGCAATACAGCAAAATGTCAGTATCTTCATTTGCACAGCATAATAGGCTTATATCCTCAAACAATAAAGTTATAATAGCTTGTCTGTTGCTTGGTGGAGCTACACAAATTCAGGATGAACAAGGTGTTGCTTGCCCTACTTTTGCTCAAGGTTCTTTGCATGTGTCCTTTCTAGCATGAACACGAATCTCATTAGTAATTTTTTACTGTAAAACTAATTCCTTCGTTTAGATTAAGTTTCCATTATGGTATAATATACCTTGATTTTATATTATTGATTTGATTAGTGACTAAGAACATTTAAACTTGAATGTGATGTGAACATTAGCCTGGTTTTAAAACTACACTTTTTTTTAAGAGTAAAATAGTAATATCTAGAAAAGGCCCATACTTGTATTAGAAATATAAAACAGGCAGACCAGGTTTTATTTAAAATAGATTCCTTATTTTCTACAAATGGTAACATTCAATTTCATTCTTCAGTGGAAAGAGACAAATCCATTCTATTGCACTATATTCTTTGCTGATATTTCTGCAATGCAGCAGGGGTCAACTTATTAAACAAATAAAATTAAACAAAATATAAGTCACTTACTACACATTTCACTTCCAAATATTATACAATCATATCATCATTCCCAGACATCACATATTTTTTCTAGAATTCAGTTATTCTTTTTTTTTTTTTTTTTTTTTTTTTGAGGAGAGATTACCAGGGATTGAACTTGGGGGCACTCAACTGCTGAGCCATATCCCCAGGCCTATTTTATATTATATTTAGAGACAGGGTATCATTGAGTTGCTTAGCGCCTCGTCATTGCTGACACTGGCTTTGAATTCTCATTCCTTCTGCCTCAGTCTCTCTAGTCGCTGGAATTGTAAGAATGTGCCACCATGCCCAGCTCTGTTGGCATTTTATCTGTCACATTACAACTACTTAGGTGTACTTATCCAGCTAAAGGGCTATAATTAAAAAAAACTCACCTTCATAGTGTTGATAACTTCATGTTGAACATTCTTATTGAACAGATTCAGTGATTGCAGTCCTTCATTTCATTTCACTTCTAGAATTTCTTTCCTTTCATGCTCAAGATTGAAAAGAGTTGAATTTAATTTGTGGTGATTACTACTTGTCATCTTTAAATGTTTGCAGGTTAAATAGAGCGAAATTCTATAGGTAAGCATCATTGAGCTCATTTTAGAAAGTTTATAAAATTAACCAATTGTACAGCCAAACTTATGTTTTGTGAAATAGAATCTCTATTCCATGTATTTCTAAGTGAAGTGTAAATTCAGAATTGCTGTTCTTCATATAGACCCAACTCATCACTAAGTCTTTAAAATCAACTCTATTGGCAACACATAATAAAAGGAAATTCTTGAAGAATTTTTAGTTATTATTATATTAAATGTTATACTGGCCAATCTTCTATTCTTTTTGTTTTTTAAGTTTTTAAACTAATATGTAGTTATGTATATTTATGGGGTACCACGTGATGTTTCTATATCTCTGTCTTGTTCAAATCAGGGTAAATATATCTACCTTCCCAAACAATGACCACTTCTGTTTGATGAAGACATTCAGAATCCTTCTTTTTTTAGTTTTATAAGAAAATTGTAGTATATAATCATCATATATAATCACCATTCTGTGCAGCACAACTCCAGAACTTTTTTCTAATCTATTATTCTTCAGTTTACTTTCTCAGAGTTTATTTCAGCTTGGTGATTGTTTAGGTTTCTGCTTTAACATTTGCAAATTAGAACAATATTGGAAATTCCATATATTTCAAACACATACACAGATAATGCCCACATATTATCTTGATACTATTTATTAATTGTAGAACTTTTTGACCAGTATAAATTCTTCCCCTCCTTTTGGGAACCTTGGGCATAATAGTTTAACCAATCAAATTGTTCTATTAGCTACGGATAATTAAACGTTGTTTTAGTACTTGCTATATTACAGTAATTTAGGCTTACCAATTTAAATAATTTAAATCTTACTAAACTAGTAGTAAAAGTCTATTTCTCTGTTTTACATGTTTAGGGACTTACTGAGAAAAAAAAAATCAATGCATTTGGTATACCCAAGAAAGGAGATTCTGACTTTTTCCTCAATAATTTAAAATCAATATAGACTACAAAATGGGATATTAAGTTTTAAACAACACTTATCATTTATTTTTCATTAAATAGATAATGACATGTATCAACTTTTAGTAGACAACAAAGCAAATAAATTTACCAGCTTGAATAGTCTACTATGACTTTTTCCACATTAAGAAATCTTCCAATGATATTGGTTTCTACATTCACAAAAACACATATTTTTATATAAATGATTCTATGTATATGGGAATTTGTGTGTGTGTGTGTGTGTGTGTGTGTGTGTGTGTATTTCCCTCTTTGCTTCTGAACACTGCTTAGATTTCTAAGAAGGCTTCACATTGATCAGGCCAAATTACTCCTCTACTGTTTCTTTGTTATTTATTCTTTTCTAGTCAATTAACTTATCTGAAACATAGGTTTTTATTCTATGGAATGGAAAAAATTCTTAGTTATTAGGTCAACATATATTATAAAATGCCTAGTAAATGGAAAAGATGTTGCTGCCATTTTTTCTTGTCTCACAGAGGATCCAGCTTTCAGATAGTGGAGGTTAGTCAAGTAATCAAGACTTTTGTTAGGCCAAAATTGAAAGGGAATCTGGAAAGCAATTAAGCAATAGGTAAAAAATATGGAAGTTATAATTACCAAGGGCATTGTTTATGCTAGGAAGTCATAATGCATTTTAAAACTGAAATATATGCAGAACTAAGGAGCTGGTGGAATATGGAAAGATCTGGATTATGAGGAAGGTTCAGGGTCAAAATGGGAAGACCTTAGATTGGATATAATAAGTTTATTGATATGGAGGCACTTATCTGTTATACCTATGTACTGCCATACACCTAAGATGGCTCTTAAAACCTGGAGAGAGAGAGAGAGAAAGAGAGAGAGAGAGAGAGAGAGAGAGAGAGAGAGACAGACCCACAGTATGTAACAGAACAATGTCTCTGCTGTGGCAGGGTATTATGTAAGGAATCCAGAAGCTTGGACTGTAATGGATGGTAGATTGTGTTGTCCAGATCTCTCATTAAAGGAAACACTCAATTACTGTTTGATGCGGGTGGTAAAATATTCCTGCCCCTGTCTTCATAGTAGGTCAATTCTGGAGGGAATATCTAGGTCCATAGTTCCCTATGGAATTTACTAAAGCTTTTGTTGTGACTGTACTGCAGCTCAACCCTCTTCTGCCAGTCCTACTTATTTCATTTCCAAACAGAATTCTTTCTTTGTTTTTTTTTTATTGTGATATAGCATACATAGTATAAAAGTTACCTTTTTCACAGATTTTAAAGAGATCATTAAGTGGTCTTAACTAATCTTGTTTTCAAGAATCATCAAAATCCATTTCTAGAACATATTTATTATTCCAAGTTGAAACTATACATAGTAATGTATACCTTCCTATTCTCCCCACCTTCAGCTGTGGAAACTCCATTCTGTCCCTGTGGATTTGACTACTCTAAGTACATTATGTAGGGTTTATTGCCCTTAGCACATGGTCTTTAGGAATGGTCATATTGTAAAATATCAGAATTTCTTTCCCTTTTGAGTACTATGTTATTGTGTTTATATGCTCCATTTTGTTAATTTATCCATTTTTGAATGCATGGGTCACTTCCATCATTTGTCTACTGGAATGATGCTGCTATGGATGTGACTATGCACATATCCTCTCAAGTTTTGCCTTTCAAATCTGTTGAATACACAGAAGTGGAATTGATGGATTATATGGTAATTATTTGTTAATTTTTTTGAGGAATTGACATACTATTTTTCACAGTGGCTGCATTATTCTACATTCCTACCAGCAAAACAAAATTTTCTAATTTCTCCATGTCATCACAAATGGTATTTCCTTTCTTTTTTTTTCTTAAAACAATAGCCATGTGAAGTGGTATATCACTGTGGTTTCAACTAAATTTTCCTACAGATTAGTGGTGTTGAGCTCTTTTTCATGTCCTTTTTGATTATTTGCATGTTGGGTAATTCAGATTTTCGTTTGTTTTAGAATTGTTGCAGGTTATATATTCTGGATATAAACCAAATGTCAAATATATGATAATACTACAAATAATACATACAGAAAGACAATGTGTTTTTAATAATCTTATTGGTATTGGATTATAAGCCATCCTATTTTATTAACACACCTTATGAAGTAGTAGTTATTAGTACTGGAATATTTATAATATTAGTTGCTCGTACTGGAAAATATCTTTGGCATGTAATGCACCATAGACTCTTTTTCCTCTCATTGTTATTATTCAGATTAAAAATAAAAAAGAAGTCCTGTTACTCTCACTTTATTATCTCCACTGTGTCTAGCTTCTGGAGCCACCATCATGATTATAAAAGGCAAAGTGGCTTATTAAAAAGAATTGCACACCTTGAAATGTGAAGATCAAGGTTGAACAAAAGCATCAAACGATCAGAAACAGCCACTGTTTATTGAGTGTTGACTGTACCACAGTTGAGTAGGACTGCTTCTTGATTTATTGCTGTGCTCCACATTGTGTGATTGCATGTGAATTCTCCAGTTGGAAATATTTCCTCTTAGTTCCTTTAAAATCCATTTCACATGTCACTGCTATCATAAAACATTTCCCTATTGTCTCAACTAAATGAAAACCAGGCTCTTAACTCCACATGATCACATTTATTTTTCTTTGGATTTTTATAATGCTCTTTACAAATTGCACCTATTTATGTACTTATTTCATAATTTTCTAAGGTATTTTGGTACTCTTTGAGAACAGTGACTGCCTTGATTTTATTTCTTATACACCTAAAACAATTTGGAAGTTCTTTGACAATATCCAGAACTCAATGTGTGCTCATTGACTATATTAAATAAAACCCTTTATGATTTTCTTTTATAAACTGTATATTTTGTTTAAATAATTTTAGGAGAAGAGTATAGAAACCATGACTTTGACTGATATACAAGACAGGTGAATAGAGTCTTTTTAATGTTCTTATACATGGCTGCCTATTGAATATGTGATGGCAAGAAATTTAAGGAACTAGAGGAAGTAGGAAGAAAAATTAAATTTTGCAATTGTTCATGAAACTCTGTGGTGTCATGCCTGTTGGCTCCATGGCAAATAAGCAGAAATTAGTAGTCTTTTCTAGGTTCAGAGACCAATTTAAAATTTTAGAATTTAATGTGCTATGAGCTTTATACCTTCTAAGGTCTTTTGCATTACAATTTTGCAAATATTAATTATTCTGAACTTATTCTTGTAATTTGTATTTTTACATCTGCTATATTCTTTTGATTCATTGCTTTGATCTTATTTTAGGTTCAGCAATCAATTTGGTTGAGGTCCTGATCATTCCAGTTAATTTAGTGAACTACAAGATATAAAATTATTGTTAGTAAAATCTCCTCACATTTTCACAGTGGTAGGGGTCAGGGAGAGTTCTTACATGAAATATTTAAGAAACATCTGACTATAACCCAACCAGCATGTGGGAAAATTACATTATTTCTTAGACTATTTTAACATCAAAGGTAGCTCTGAAGTGAAGGATAGTCATTAAAAGCCGAATTACTGAAAGTATATCTGGTTAGTGCACTTAAACACATTTCAGCGGACTAAAATAATTTAAAATCTGAAGTGTGATCCAGAATCACATATGTCAATTACTATGTTGTCTGTGGTGTTAAAAATGCATGCAGCTGGAGGCTTTAATTATATGAGATTTCTCTAACTTAGAAATGCTTTGGCTTTTATTTTTTGAAAAAGTCACCTTTTCAGAAATCCAAGGGAAAACATTTGTAAAATGCATAGTGCCTTTTCCAATTACCTGTTATTGAAAGACAGAACAACACTAGAGACTTATAAAAGTGAACTGAAAATATGGGTTTTTTTTTATGAAATTTGATTAGTGTTTGCTGAAACTGATCATCTGGGAACGCGTGAATTTTTCTGTAGGATTTTTCTTCCCCACGTCCCCATCTCATTAAAACAAATCTGATCCAATATGTTTGGTTTTCCCCCACTATAATAAGCCAAATATTCTCCAGTTATATTTTTTCAAGTAAATTTTGGACCTATACTTCACGAATGTAATATTAATTTTCTTATTAATAAAAGCCAACAAAATAAGAATTAATATGACATGTTTGTATAAACATAACATGAATTTTGCAAGCAATATCATTATACATTTCATATTTGCCCCAAGATGCTTTGATTATAAAAAATATTTTTCATCATCTTGTATAAAGCTTCATGAGTTGCCTCTGAATACATGATTAACAGGTATAATATTATTGTAACTTCACTAAAACATGGACTTCTGTGGTTTGAATATATTCTCTCCAAACCTAATGTGAAGGTTTTGAAGAGGTGATTAAGACATGAGAGTGGAGTCTTCCTGAATAGAAGTAAGTGCCCTTAAAAAAGGGATTAAAGGAAGAAGTCAACCTTTTTTGCTTTTCAACCTGCTGAGGAGGTGATGTTCCTCTTTTCCTGAGGATGCAGCCATCTTGTCAGGATGTGTCATCTTGACAGCAGAGATCTGATCCTCACCAGACAACAAACCAGCCGGTGCTTTGATTTTAAGCTTCCTGGCCCCCGGTCCTATGATAAGTAGTTTCTACTCTTTATAAATTATCCATTCTATAGTATTTTGTCATAGCAGAACAAGATGGACTCATTTGAGAAATCATTAAACTGATCTTTGTGGGAGACCAAACTTACACGTGACTGAGTCACACTCCTTGGCTGGGTGCTGAGGCGTTCAGTCACAGAAATGTAGCAGAACTTTCCCCACCCTTCTTGGGTTCGAGGGTCTGTGTCTTGTGCATGGGTGAGTCTTGCTACAGCCCCATGGGTGATGCTATGCTCACCTGTTCCTTGGTAATATAACCCCTTGCCCTGTTTAGGATAGAATCTTCCATGGAAGTTGCCTTGTGTGTGTCCCCTTCTCTTACTGTGCCCTTGGGTATGGCCTACCCAGGTGTCAGTCAACCTGCTGACAGTGGACATCATGAAGATACTCAGCCCCCTGAAACCTGACCCCTTGCCTCATTTGAATAGCTTCTCCTCAAAAAAAAGGGGTCAGCATGAGCTCTATCTTCCTGCGGACCCTTAAGGTCAGAGGAGCGGTCACATTGACCCCAAAGAAAAAGGTATTTGTGTCTCTTGTGTGGCTATTTCGTGCAGCCCAGTTAGCCCAGTTTAACTGGAGTGACCCGTGAGCCTTTTAGTCATGAGAACAGAAACCCGGCAGATCTTCCCTTAACACAAAAATAAATTCAATAAAATACACTGCTTTCAGTTCTTAGAGGATAGATGATACTATAAATATTAATTTTTTTCTTTAGGTTTTAAATAAATTCAGCAAGCAGAAACTTAAAATTTCTGAAATGTGTGTATTTGTAAAATCTGTGTCACTTACAAAAGTCTATCTCCTCTAATTTTTATTTTCTGGAATTTCCTTCCCCACTCAGAATTCCCTGCACAATGCAGCCACTTTCTAAGGAAGCAGGCTGCATACTTGTGAGTATTTCACTGATTTGATAGTTCACTTTCTTACAAATGATTTTTTATCTCTAAAAATGAGCCTGCGTTGACTTTTGTTCAGAATCAAAGAGAGTGTTGGAATAAATCTCCTCTTCAAGTAGCAAGAGAAAAATCAAATGTATCTCTCATTAAATAAAAAGTCTGTGTGAGTTTTGGAACTCTTCCTATTATCTACAAGTCTTATGGGATCCAGAATGGTGGTGTAAAAGAAAAAAAAAATGACCTAATTTTCTAAAGGGGTTTTCAAATAATAGTTGTTCTGTAGAGTACCACTGAAAAGGATCCACCAAGTAGACAGGCTTTTGATATTCTTTAAGTGATAAGAGAAGCAACATTCTCTACACATCTACAAAATCTGTCTTTGGTCAACATTCTTTTTGGCTTGTTTCAAGTCTTATTTCTTTTTTCTTATAAAAATATAAAAACTTGGGAGTAGTTTTTAATTATAAATTTGGCTCACACAACATTAATTGTCCCTTTCTGTACTTAATGGTACATGCATTGCTATTTCTTCTATTGCATGCATTTTTTGGATTGCACCAAGATTCACTGAGGTCAGGAATTAAAGGCCCCATGCTTACAATGAATCTCTTCTTAGGCAGCTTTGTGATACCTGTATTTCCTACTCTCTCTACTTTTACTCCCCAAAATGTGCTTCATTTTTCTGAATAATTTTTAGGTATATAAAACTGTTCCTCTTAAGAAAAATTTAAACCAGAGTTCCAAAAGCAAACAATTTATTTATCTTTCTCATTTCTCCCACCTGTACTTGAAATTGTGGTGTTAGCCACAGTAGTTTTAGTGCTCCTTCCTTAGTTCAATGATCATAGCAAAGAATGAATTGAGCGTGGTTTTGAATGGAACTGTGCCCAGAAAAGAAAAAGCAGGCCATGGGACTCTGGTCACTGTGATTACCATATCCCAAAAGCATTTTTATCATACAAATGCTCATTATGGTTATATTAATGTAAATTACAAGGTTCAAGCTTGATAGCAACCTCAAGAATATTGAAACCATAAGTGATGAAATATTTTCTGAATTACAGTATTATGGAATTTATTGTATTGGGTTTTTATTTTATAAGGAGACAAATTCTTCTATTTTTTTATTCATATCAATTAATAGTGAAATGGTATCTTGGAACTTATATATCTTCTGCTTATATGACTAAAACTAAATCAATTGAATTATGTTCCAAGAATATTTACACATTTGTGACCTGGCTAGAGTATTCTTCAATTGTATCCTAATATTCTAATATTTTTCTGCTACAGTAGGTTGTGTATTTTAAAAACAGAATTAAACATAATAAGGAGATTATATTAAGAAGTCCACAAAATGTCAATAATAAAGAAAAGCATTGCTTTACTACTCTCTTCTCAAATATTAATTTATATATAGATCAATTTAAGTCATAGTCATATTGTCTGTCCAGGTACATAACACCTGATAAGGCATTCTGTAATATGAAGCTGTCAGGGCTTAAGGACAGAAGACTCCTCTGTATTTGTCAATCAGCTATTGATTGGTTGTTTTAAAGGAATGCATTTAAACTAGTGGAGATCAGATTACTCATGTATATAAAATGAGGACAATATTATTACTTTCTGTGTCTTGCATAGCTATAGTTAGATAATATTTATAAAATATTGTAGAAAGACACAGTATTTGAAATAGAATATTGTTTAACATCAAATTATCTAGGATGATTATTAGCATTATTTCCTGAGCAGGAATATAGCACTTGAATGTTATTATATATACTACTGTGTTTAAGATTCTTAAATTTTGATTCCCTAATCAAAATGTCAAAAGTACCTGCATGTACAATCCTTAAGAGAACAATTTTTTTTCCAATATCCAATTGTAGAAAAGTGATATAGCATTGTTCGCACATTTTAGAATCATATACCCCTGACCAAATAATTAAGATAATCTCAAAAAACAAATTTAAGATAATCTCAAAAAACAAATTTATCTGTTTTCTTTAAAGCTATTATAGAACTTTTATAGAACTGTGTATCCATCCAATCCTGGGCAAATGTATCTGTTTTATTATCAGTTGCTTATATTTTAATGACACATAACCTATGAAACTTGTGTTCATCAAAACATTTTCAGTTCTAACTTTTCATATCTGAGAGGTATGTTTTTTAAACACAATTCTGGTCCTCTGGTATGATTTTCTACCATTTACTGATTTCAATACAAGTAGTATCTCTTTGAACTGATAAAAATTTCATGCATTTTAATGAATTCTACTGAACATATTAGGCCTTTACCCCTAGGTTTAGAAAGAACATGCATCTGAAATGAATATTTCTTCCCAGTAAATCTGGGCTCTACTGATGCAATGCCACCTGCCTAAATTTATATGTACAATTTTGTATTATGTCATAATAGGGCTTGTTTTGCAATTGGCTTGTATTCATCCAGATTGTAATTTCCTTATATAATAATTTGCAAATGGACATATAGATGCTTCTTGACCTAGGAAAACATTGTCCTAAAAGTGTCTTTAATACAAGTTGCCTACCAAACATCATAGCATAGCAACATTAGTTATTTACCCTTCTGATTATGTGGATGATTAGGAGTTTCAGTTTGTCACTGTTGCCCATCATTAAAAGTATCATATAACATCTTACTAAACCAAGAAAAGGTCAAAATTCAAATTATTGTTTCTATTGAATGCATATCACATTTTTGTATCATTGTAAAGTTAAAAATAAAAAGTCAATCCATTATAATTCAATGACTATAAAAACAGAAACAACATACACATATATACATGTATACTTTGCTTACATACTTATGTATTCTTTAGGAATTTTCAGGTATAGCTACTTTTTTCTTATAAATATTTTAAATAGCCATTTGTTAAAATCATTGAGGCATCTATTTAATTCATGCAGCTGGTGACCAACCAACATTTTTGACAGACCTTACATATGCTTTTTTTTCTGTGTGAAGGAACATGATTCAGTTATTAGTGCTTTCAAGCACACATTCACCAAAAAATCCTTAAAACAGTTATTGATGCAAGTCATAGAACTACACAGTACAGTTTCATAGGTGATACTCTAAATCAGTATTTTTCAGAAGTATGAATACGTATAATTATTGTGTGACATTATATCCTATTCCGAAGACTATAAAAAAGTAGAGTGCTTGCATCAGAAAATGTGATACATATGAACATGGAGAATACTTTCTAATATCTTGATCCTCTCTGAAATGCTCTGTAAACTGTAACTATGCTGAGAATATTCATAGTCATAAATAGCATTACATGACAATCCCATGAAGCAATAGATTCAAATATATCCTTGATACATCCTGTGTATTAAGGTTTAAGAAAAACAGACAAAGAAGATCTATAAAGTTCAGACAAAAACTATGGTTAGTCCATAAGTAAAAAGAGCCATGGACAAGATATAATCCAAGGCCACACCTCCAATAACCTTCTTCCACCAGCCTTGTCACATCTGCTTACAGTCATCACCCACTAGTCTATTCAAATTATTAACCCATTAAATGGATTAATTCACTGATGAGTTTATGCTTTTCATAATCTAAATATTTCCAGAAATTCCTGCCACATCAAAAGAGGTGGTGGCAGTGCCCCCACTGACCTACCACCTCCAGCTGTGCCCCATCTTTCTTTAGTTACCACCCAGTACAATCATCCTTTCAAATTAGTAACCCATCAACTGAATTAACTGACTGATATTCCAATTACAGTCTAATTATTTTCACCTCTGAACATTCCTGCATTGTCTATCATATGAGCTTATTTGACACCTCATATCCAAACAATTACAACTGTCCTTTCTTTCTCTTTCTTTTCTTTTTCTTTCTTTCCTTCCTTCCTTCCTACTTTCCTTCCTTCCTTCCTTCCTTCCTTCCTTCCTTCCTTCCTTCCTTCCTTCCTTCCTTCCTTCTGTCCTTCCTTCCTTCCTAGGTTATTAAAAACTAAGTTCTGGTTGCTGGATGTGCCCATTGCTACTGATATGTCTTTATTTTAGGCTCACTCAGCTAAATAAGCAAAGAAATTCATGTGTTTATACTAAACTATGTATTTGTCTGTAAAGTACTTCAACATGTAACCATCTGTATTAGTTTATAAGTTCTTGTGTATTCAAATTAATACCACTATCACATGGACAGTTCTAATATCCTCACCTTGCTTCATGATAAATTCACACTCCAACAGTGTATAAGAATCCTGGATCCCACCATTTGCTGTCAGTTCACTTAATTGACCTATTCTAGTACAAATAAGGAGGATGATCAGAATTTCTAAAACTGTATCCTCATGGAAAGTAACTTCATCTACTAGGGTACAAGTTTATGTTCAATTCCTTATTCTCTATGAATTTTACTCAATTATAGAGTTATTTATATCAGTATTTCCTGATCCTCAAACCTTCTCATTGAGGGTGCTTTATACATTTGCAACATAGTTGATTATCATGTTACCTCTGTATTTCTCCTGGAATTTTCTGTCCTAAATGATTTTTGCATATAATAATGTTCACTCTGTGTATGTAAAGTTTCATGGATTTTGACACAGGCAAAATGCCACATATTCACCATTATAGTATCATCAAGAATAGTTTTACCTGCCTGAAGATATCCTGTGCAACTCCAAACCTTCAGGACTCCTGGAAACCACTGATCTTTTTACTATTTATATAGTTTGCTTATTCCCTAGTATAATATAATTGGAATGATGTAATATTTGTCTTTTTTCCAGCCAGGTACTTTAACTTACATCCATTTGAGAATTTATCCTTATCTTTTTGTATCTTTTTAAAACAATATTTTATTGTAGATGAACACAAAATTTATTTATTTATTTTATCTGGTGCTAAGGATCAAATCTAGGACCTCACACATGCTAGGCAAGTGCTCTACTGCTAAGCTACAACCACAGTGCCATCTTTTTGTACTTTGATAACTCATTGTCTTTTAATATTGATGTTCTTGGGCAGAAGAAGAACAGTTCATTTATTTATGCATATACCTATTGGATATTTTATTTGCTTCCAAGTTTTAGATAATTACTAACAAATAAGTTACAAACACATATAGGCTCTTGTTTGGATCCTGTTTAACAATTAGGAAAATACCATCCCTCTCTAAGGATAATAACTTGTCTCCCTGGCTCTTCTCTCTTTCTCTCTGCTTCTAGGATGCCAGGAGCTAAGAAGTTTTCCTCCAGTATACTCTCTGCCAAAATATTGTCACTCAACTTAGGCCCAGAACAATGGAGTGGGCCGATCCTTGACTGAGCCTCTGAAACCTTGAGCCAGAATAAACTATTCCCCTCCAAATTGTCTTGTTGAGTTTTTGGTCATACAAGGACAAGCTGACTAACAAAATGACCCATGACACCAAGGAGAAATGGCAGATTATAGGACTGGGATAGTAAATTTCAAGGATGTATGTGAAGGATGTTATAGTTCCAGAAAGTAAGAAATTGTTAAATATACAGAAACATACTCAACCTAATTGGGTTATGGAAAAGGTGTATAGAATCAACTAAAAGATTTCAATGTCTAAAGGCCAATGCTAGAAAAATTCAAAGAGTAAAGTAATTGAAATAATACAGGGTTATAACCCCAAATATATTTTAAAAGTCCATATATCCATACAAGTTTTAAGTAAATGAATAAATCTGGGAGAAGTTAAAAATTTCCCATGCAGAAGAATAATTTAAATATCTTATATGCATATTCTATCCTCAAAGAGATGGAGTACAACTCCCCATTCCTTCAGTGTGGGTTGCACATAGTAACATCCTTCCAAAAAATCCAGTATAGAAATAGGATTATATAAAAATAACCTTATGGTGGAGAAATAAGATAAATGCTTCTCAGCCAGGTGATAAATGACAATATTACCAGTCATAAATCATGTCGCCTCTTTGTACCCTTGATGTGATGCAACAAAAGTAGTACTTTACTTCGAAGACCTTCCTCCCCCAAACCCATAACCTCAATCCAATCATGAGCAAAACAAATTCCAGTAGAGGGGTGTCCTACAAAATACTTGACCATTACTCCTCATGGAGTCACAGTCAAGAAAATAAGGAAAGTGTGAAAAATTGTCATAGCCAACAGGAGGCCCAGGAAAGAAAGATGATTCATTTAATGTGGTATCCTGTTTGAGATCTTGACACAGAAAATATATTATGAAAAAAACTAGCAAAGTATGAAATAAGTCTGAACTCAATAATTTATTGATATTCATTCACTATAACAAATATACCACACTAATATAAGATAATACTATTAGGAGCAATTGAGTGCATGGTATATAAGAACTCTGAACTATTTTGTCAATTTTTTTATAAACATAAAACTGTTCTAAAAAATAAAGTTCACTTATAATTGGTAGGTAGAAGATAAAGGTCATTCTGAGTCAAAAATAATGCTGTTTTTGAAACTAATATTTTCTAGATTGCTTAGTAATGTTAATTAAAAGATAATAATGAATAATTGTTTACCCTGTGAAATCTGTAGTTCTAGCCCTGAGCGGACTACCTACCAAATCAATAATTTTTCTTGAGTTCATACTTGTAGAACCTATGTATATGTTTTCTTCTAGAGTCTCCCATTAAACATAGTAGTACAATTTTGGGAAGAGAAGTGGTTAAGCAAAACTGACTTGAGAGACTACCAGCTAAACATTCAGGACCTTGTGGAGATGGGTGTGGCTTTGTAGGACATAGCTATAATGAAGTAGAATAGATATTAATTTGCTATACTGCTTGTAATCACACAGGAAACATTATTTTATTTTTTAATCCTTAGTGCAATATTCCATACAAATTTTGATAGGGTGGTTATTAAACACAAATATTTGATCTTAATAAATGTATGTTGAGTTCATATTCTTTGCTGAATCTCCTGACAATATATGCTCCACAACTAGTAATTAATTATACTGTAGTAGTGAATTTTACCTGCTGTAATAATAGGGAAATTTAAGTGAATTAAGTTTTGCTATATTTATTATAATAACAATGAATCACAACAGGAAAATGTCTAAGAACAAGTGAGGGGAAAACAACACATTGGTGACAAGGTGATAATCTACACTGAAATGTGATGTGTGAGTAAGCCTTCAGAAAGTTTAGAAGGGGAATATGGCTTTCTCATGGAAACAATAGCATGAGATAAATATCAGGGTTATAAAGGTGCATATTGATCTGGACAAAAGTGGTTGGAGAACAGAGTTCAGGAAAAGATAGTGAGAAATGAAGTTTAGAACTGAGACAAACTACCTCTGAAATTTGGAAGCAAGTTTTATAAGCTATAACCATCGTGAATTCATAAAAATGTTTTGATCTGATTTGGGCTTTTGAAAAATATCTCTCACTTTTTCTGACTCTAAGAAACCTATTTATTTTTTTCTAAATTAAGAATAATGAGACACATCTGATTGAAATTTCATGCACATAATGTAAAATAAACATGAAATCTATTGTGCTTTTTAAAAAATGTATTGTCTCTCCATGGAATGAAGTAATATCGATATTATTAATATAGAAGTCATGAAAATAGAAAAACCACTTCTTCTTGAGTGGTCAAAACTTCCAGTATTGTTAAACTTAATTATGATTTGTGTGAATTATACTTTATAATTACTAGGGCAAGTGCAGTATTAATATGAATTTAAAATAGTAAGAGTAAGATTAAAGGCATATAATTTAGCTCAAATGTGACATTTTGACAACCTGTAAAAATTGCTAGAAATAAATGGTTCTTCATATTGAGAAATATAATAAGGATTGGTTGATTATTTAACAATTTAGAGAATTTACATTAGAGTTACAGTCACGTGGAAACTGTGCTCTTGGTAACTGGTTATTCGTGTAGTTATGTTACTGACTAGAAAAATTAAGGGTAAAAAGCTCCTTTATTCTCCTCTTATGGTAGCTTGCTCTGCTGTGGTGGCTGTGAAGCCTGATATCATATAAACTGATAGGAATAATCTAGGTTTCCTGGGATTCCCAGGCCATTCAGTCATGCTGTTAGTATTTGCTACATACTTCTAAAATCCTGATGATTCTTTTTGAGGTTATAATCCTAGAGTTCTTATTCATTCCTATGTTTGATTTAAAAAATATTTTAAAAAGATATATATATATATATATATATATATATATATATATATATATATATATATATATATAATATTCTGATGCCGTAAGTCATATAACCACATGTTTTAGACTTGGATATAAGAGGGATATAAGAGTTAAAAATATATGATTTTTAGGAAAATATTTCCAGTCCAGCTGTATTCCATTGCTCTCTGTGGAATAGCACATTTGAAGCACTTATTTTCAAAGTTAAATAAAGAACATCATGTTCACCTAGTGTCTAAATGAGCTTTCATCTCATAAAATCGGAATGACCCTGATTTCGATGGATGCCTTAACATTTCTAAGGGAGTAAGATGAGCCTTAATTTTCATAGAAAACAGGAAGCATGTTTGGTTTTTTATTTTTGGCAAGATACAGTTGATCGATATAAAGAGGAAAAAGTTATAAACCAATTTATATAATGTGTCTAAGGAAATAATATATCCACACTGTGATGTTTTCAAGATGATCCTGGTTAATTAAAAGAACAACCATGACAACAAAACCCAAAGACTATAAGCTTATCTTAATCCTCCAAATTGTAAAAAATGTAATTAAATATCTAACCAGGTTTTCTGTTTTGTTAGTATGGCTGTCTCTTTGATATAATTGTTATTGAAATGTATGAAAAAAAACAAATTCTTAAGCACATTTAAGATGGTCAGGATGATTCATAAAGTATACAAATGTATTCTAAACATGTAATAACTCTGCACTGTTATATTATAAAACATAATTACTTATTCAAGCAAACCAGAGGAAACAGGCATCTCCAAGGAGAAGACACGACAATACTATTACTTTTGTTCATGGTTTATAAATAGTCTGATGCACTGTTTTGGAAATCATATATTTTGTTTCTTTTATGATGTCACAATCATATTTCCTTTAAAGTTTTATTTCTATAAATTTATAGAATTTAATCCACATCTTTATATATATATATATATCTTTATATATATATATATACACATCCACATCTTTATATATATATATATATATATATATATATATATATATATATATATATATATATATAAATATATGTGCATATTTGAGTGTATTCATACATATATATGTGTTTAATACCAGTATCTAATTTTTCTTAGGCTCTCACCATAATATGAAAATATATGCTTTATTAAAAGCTTAAATATACACTAAATAGTAGGAAATACATATTATATATAAAATATGTACTATAATATATAATGTATATTGATAGAGTATATAACATTATAATGTATTTTTTAGGTGTCATAAATCAACATAACATATAATTGAAAAAACTAGAAAGTCTGTTTGGTTTAGATAATCTTTATACTATTGTTTAGGTGAAATTCCCTATTGTGGTAAAGAGTTAATTTGCAATATCTAATACATAGATAATATGATATGAATATAAACTATAAAATCAATAGAAATGTATTCTGTATGTGAATGTCAAAAGATATATGAAAAAGTGATCAGCCTCATAAATAGATGGTAGAATGTTTTTTATCAGAGATGATTGAGAAAATGTTGGTTAAAGGACACAAAATTTAGGAGAAATAAATTCAAGAGATCTATTGTACAATTTGATGGTTACAATGAATAACTGTTTTATACACCTAAAAATTGCTAAGAGGGTAGGTTTAATTGTTCTCAGCCTAAGAGTATATAAGTTAATATATATTATTTGGTTTGGTTTAGTCATTCTACAACATTTTATATCATATTATATCCCATAGGTATAAACAATTTTTGTCAATTAAACAAATTAGTTAAAATATATGGAAAAATAGGCAAATTGAAAATTTAAAATTTGTATTTAAAGATTGGCAGACACATGAATGTTTATATTTTAAGGTGAGACAATAATGCAAGATTTGTATTTGCATTTGTTTTATGAACATTTTATCACAAATTTTGAATTTGCTGAATACAAAGAGAAAACATCAGTTTTTTAAAGCTATTGCCTTCAAATATAATGCTTTGCATATCCTGTCCCTGACCCACTTAGAAATCTCAATAGTTCCTGGATTTCCAGACACTTTTAGTCATGAGAAGCTTTTCACTGAAAGTGATAACAATTGAAGTATCAAAATTGAATGAAAAATTTCAATATCCAATTTAAAATTTCAATATTGTATCATATTATCACATTTTCCCTTCAGCTCAGGGTCCTTCTCAAGGTATGGTCCATTCTTTACACTCTTCTTCCTCCTTCAAGTCAAACTGGTAGAGATCTCAGAACAGATAGCAGGTAAGTGAAAATAGAAGAAAAGTACCAGAGTGCTTTATAACTGGAGCTATTATGATGCTGCTATCAATAACTACTTTGAAGCAAATATTCACATGATACATCTCCCAGTGGGTTCTTTTCTGTTAATTAACCTACTTTTTGTTTAAATCTAAGTAATCTAGCAGAAGTTGAGGCATACTCCTATGTAAAGGTACTCAGGTTTCACACAAGAAGAAGCCTAGCAGTCTTCTTTTACATGAAGCTTATATTGTCCTCTTTTAAAACTTTATTTTTCTTCTCATTTGGCTTATTTGAATTCATTTTCTTCTTTTAAATATTCATTCTGTTTTCCTGTTTGTAAATCCCATTATCAAGTCTCCTTCTTTATCATTTATGTATTTTTTGGTACAAGAGATTGAACCCAGGGATGCTTAACAACAACATCTTCTGCCCTTTTTATTTTGAGACAAGTTCTTCCTAAGTTGCTTAGGTGCTTGCTAAGTTGCTGAGGCTGGCTTTGAACTTGTGATCCTCCTGCCTTAGCTTGCTGAGCTGCTGGGGATTACAGTCATTAACCACCATGCCTGGCCTCATTTATTCTTTTTTACTATAGGTGAGTAAATTTTAGTAAAGGTGAAGGGAAAAAAACAATAATCAGCTTATTCTTTTAACTTTTCTTAGATTGTGTTACAGTAAGTCAGACATGTCAATTCCCTACAAGATTTAAGTTGTTGCAAAATTGTCTAAAATGAAAAAAAAAAACATGATATTGTTAAATTTTTACTAATTGGAGGCAAATTGAAAGTATTTAAAGTCTCTTGAACATATTTATGTTTGAATTCAAATGAGCATACTTTCATATCACCTCAAACACTGTTCCTCCTATGAGTATTAGTATAATTTGAAAAAAAGCAACTTTTGTCATGTTTATAAATTTCAATTTAATTTAGTAGAGATTGGCAGCACTATAATAGTAAAACATTGCAACTTCTTTTTTCACAAATCACCAAAAAAGGAGTTTAGTGCAGAAAAACACTTTTCACAAAGCCTTGAATAAAAGTAATTTTTCAAAAGATCAGGAGGGGCTTCATTAGGGAAAATGAACAATTGTAAATCAAAGGAAATTAATTCTCTTAACAATAGGCTTACTTCATGAGCTGAGTTTCTGAATTGCACATAAAAGCATTTTTTAATCTGCATACAAAATATTGGGTGATTATTAATTGTTGGATAAACATAAAGTTATAGTGAAATCATTTTCTGTATTGTGCAGTCAGATATTTGATACAGCCCATAGCACTTTAAAAATAAAAGACATAAATAGGTTAAAAGAAATCATGTAAAGTTTATTTGCTATGGAAATATTGGGTGCAAGAAAGCTGATGTGTGAATTGCCATCAGATGATGATCACTTCAGGAAAAATAATATCAGAATGATAACAATTGAACATTTGAAATTATTTGTAACTAGACAGAAATTGTACCACCAACAGTCAAAAACAAAACCATAAAGTTGAAAAGTTCATAAACAACTTAATTATAAATTAATATTTAACATAATTATGTACAATAATTTATTTAAAAACTTTGTACTCGGAACACTGAATATAGATCTTTAATGTGATACACTCTATAGGCAAAAACTTCTACAAAAATCTTGTATTTTATGCAGTTTACTTTTGTTTAGTGTTATTTGTTTAATTATTTTGTGTGAACTCTAGTGTAAAACAAATGAGCATCTTGACCTCCTTCTTACCTCATGTTCTCACTTTGTAGAAAACCCAATAACTATACAGGATGAGAAAGGTCCAATACTTTTTTTGCCCTGTTTCAAAATAGTTGTAAGTATGAATCATATTTTGAATAGAAAGTATTGACTAATTTTGCATAACAATGAGGAACTTATTATCCAAGTTACTATTATCTAAGTTTTGTAAATAACATTTTCTTCTGTAGGTTATCATTGTTACTTAGAAAATGAATATCTCTAGGAGTACAAGAGAGAAATTCTTAGGTGACTTAATTCAACAGTGCTCAAACATGAAAGAGAGTGTGTCAAAGCACAGGAGCCAGATAGAAGGTGTTCTTATCCCATTGTGAACAATTGGAGTATGAGAAAGGTTTTAAAGTATTAGATTATCACCCATTGGATTAAAAATATAATTTGTGAGTCCACAATAGCACTCACTGAAAAAGGAAGAGATAAAAAAGTAGAAAGTTCTCTTTGTACACAAATACAATGGCTAATAAATGTGGAAACAATAGTGGAATTAGCAAATCCAGGGTTCTCTGAGAGAAAACATTGAGGAAAAGGATCTTCATAACATCTCAGAGCATCTCCCACAGACTAATTAAAGTGGATTCATTCATGAATTTAATATAATGATAAATAACTGACACTAGTTATTACCTGATGTGATGCAATAAGAAGGGCCCTGCACACCTATATAAAATTGCTCAAAGTGTTTACCTGAATGTAATTATGTGAAAAAAATTATAAATATCCAGATTGTGTGGTAAACTAGAGGGAAACTGTAGAACTTTATAACTGGCTTTGATTCTTTGAAACTAATAATAACCTTACAATGTCATGATCTTTTGAAAGAATCAGGGCACAGTGTGAGTTTAAAAAGACTTAAGATACCCTAACATAGTTGCATGACCCTTAATTGAAACTGAATGGGAAATTAAAAACCCATGCAGGACATTTATACAAACCATAGGGAAATTTGGAGGTAGACATATATTTGCTATTTGAATAAAATGATGTCTGTGTCTTTTATAATAGTTGTGAGAGCAATATTTTGGATTTGGGAAGATAAGTATATTAAAGCCTAGTTCTGATGGATTAGTAATTCTTCAGTTTTGAATCACTCAGTGAAAACATTGCACAGTGGAAAGAATAAAACATAAAATATTATAAGCTGGTGAATCTTTTTAGATTTAGAATGATTTATAGTTATTCTGGTATTTTATTCAAATTTCATGTCTTTTTCTCATTGAAAAGTCTGTACATTTTTTCATCCCAAGAAAAATTACATTAAAATCCAATTAAAAATCAGGTTTCAAAATATATCATAATCTTCTAAAATTATAATACAATAAATTTTTAATTCAAACTTTCTATTTCTATCATTTATAATTAAGAAAAGGAAGAAGACTGTTTTTTTAGAAATGTTCATTTTTTAAAATAGAAAGTGTGGAGAAAAATATACTTAACATTATATTGATCATTTTGTAACATGTCCCCAGGGAAATAGCAATATGAGTTATATAGAGTTGCACTATTAAAGTTTATCTTTGAACTAACTGTAAGTTGGATGTATTTTAACACAGTTACAAAAAAGAATTATACATTTTAGTGTACACTTTGTAGTTACTGTTTTGCAGTAAGAACTGTTTAAATTTATTATTAAAATTTAGTTTTCTTTTCCTGTGCTCTTAAAAACACAAGACTTTGCTTTTTATTGGCTTATTTATTTTTCTTTTCTGACCATGTTGCTATGTTATGCTTAATGCTTAGGTATTATTAAGTATGTATGAATTTTAGTTTTGTTCTTGTTAATTGTACATTGACAAATTATATTTGATTATATTCATGGGCTACAAAGTGGTAATATAAGATATACATGCTATGTAGAATGATTAAAATCAAGCCAGTTATCTATCACCTCAACTATTTATCAGTTTTTTGGTTAAGCACATTTGAACTTTTCACTTAGTAATACTGAAAAATACAATGTACTATCCTTGAATATATTCACCATTGTGGAATCCCATGTTACATGGTGAATAATCTTTTAAATGTAGCTTCAGATTTGATTTATTAGCATTTTGGTTGTGATTTTTGCGTGTATGTTCATCAAAGATATTGGCCTATAGCTTTATTTTTTATCTTTCTTAATTGTATCCTTACATAGTTTTAGTATTAGGATAGTGCTTTCTCATGGAATGAGTTTGGAAGAATTCCTTTCTCTTCAGTTTTTTTTTTTTTTTTTGGCAGTGGGGGGTGGATAGTTTAAGAAGCATTAGTATCAATTCTTGAGTAGATGTTTGGTAGAACCCTATAGTAAAACTGTCTGCACTTTTCTTTGATGGAAGCCTTTTTAGTACTTTTCAATGTCTTAACACATATTGATCTGTTTGGTTTTTCTATTTTATTCATTATCCTAAGTTAATAAGGTATGTGTATCCAGGAGTTTAACCATTTCTTCCTGGCTATCAACTTTGTTCTTGCATAGTAGTTCATAATAAACACTAATGAGCCTTTGTATTTCTGTGGTGTTCATTGTTATGCCTCTTTTTTTTTCATCTTTGATTTTATTTATTTTGTCTTTCTCTTTGGCTTAGTCTAGGTAAGTATTTGGAAGATGACTTATTTTTATATATTTTATTTTTTGTTATTTTTAGTTTCACATAACAGTAGAGTACATTTTGACATATTTATAAAAACCTGGAGTACATCTTGTTTTAATTAGGATCCCAGTCTTGTGGTTGTTTGTAATTTGGAGATTCACTGTGGTGTATAAATATATGCACATAGGAAAGATAAGTCAGATTCAGTTCACTGTATTTCCTATTCTGTTCCCTCTCACTTTCCTTTATTCCCCTTTATCTAATTAACCAACATTTTCCCCTACCTGCCCCTGCCCCTTGTTGTGTATTAGCATTCACATATCAGAAAGAACATTCAACCTTTGTTTTTCTGGGATTGGTTTAATTTGCTTAGCATAATACTCGCAAGATCCATCCATTCACAGTCAAAGGTCATGAAGTCATTCCTTTAATGGCTGAATTATATTCAGTGTGTGTGTGTGTGTGTGTGTGTGTGTGTGTGTGTGTGTGTATCTCACAGTTTCTTTATCCAGTCATCTTTGAGAAGCACCTTGGTTGGTGCTATAGATAAGCTATTTTGAAATGAGCTGCTATCAACATTGATGTGGCTGCATCATGGTGATTTTAAGCCCTTTGGGTAAATACTGAGGAGTGGGATAACTGGGTCAAATGGTAGTTCCATTTCATCTTCTGAGGAATCTCCATACTGCTTTCCAGAGTGGTTGTACCAATTTGCAGTCCCACCAGCAATGTATAAGTGTACCCTTTTCCCCACATTCCTTACCAACATTTATTGTTACTTGAATTCTTGATTGTTGCCATTTTGACTGGAATGAGATGAAATGTTAGTGTACTTATGATTTGCATTTCTCTAATTGCTGTGGATGTTAAACATGTTTTCATATATTTGTTGACTGATTGTATTTCTTCTTTTGTGAGGTGTTACTTTGCCCAATTACTGATTGATTTTGTGTGTGTGTGTGTGTGTGTGTGTGTGTGTGTGTTAATTTTTTTGAGTCTTTTTTATATCTTGGAGATTAATGCTCTATCCCAGGTACAGGTGGCAATAATTTTCTCCCATTTTGTATGCTGACTATTTATTTTGCTATGAAAAAACTTTAGTTTGATATCATCCCATTTGTTGATTCTTGAATGTACTTCTTCCACTTTAGGAAACTTGTTTAGGAAGTCATTTCCTAAACCAACATGATGGAGTGTTGGGCCTACATTTTCTTCTAGTAGGTGTAGAATTTCTCATCTAATGCCTGCATCTTTGATCCACTTTCAGTTGAGTTTTATGCAGGGTGGGATATAGGGGTTCAACTTCATTTTGTTACATATAGATTTCCAGTATTCCCAGGACCATTTGTTGAAGAGGCTTTTCTCCAATGAGTTTTTTTTGGTGCCTTTGTATAGTATGATATAATTGTATTTATGTGGGTTTTTGTTTGTGTTTTCTATTCTGTTCCATTGGTCTTCATATCTGTTTTGGTGCCAATACCATACTTTTTTGGTTACTATAGTGCTATAGTATAATTTAGCCTTGGGTGTTTTGATGCCTCCTGCTTCACTTTTCTCGTTAAGGATTGCTTTGACTATTCTGGGCCTCTTGTATTTCAAAATAAACTTCACAATTGTGTTTTCTATGTCTATGAAGAATGCCATTGGAATTTTAATAGTAAATACATTAAATATGTATAAGGCTTTTGGTATTATGGCCATTTTAATAGTATTAATTCTGCTTATCCTAGAACATGGGAGATCTTTACATCTTCTAACGTCTTCAATTTCTTTCTTTAGTATTCTGTACTTTTCATTGTGGAGGTCTTTCACCTCTTTTGTTAGATTGATTCCCAGGTTTTATTTGATTGTTTGTTTTTGAGGCTATTATGAATATGACAGTTTTTCTAATTTTTCTTTTAACGTATTCATCATTGGTGTATATGAACACAATTGATTCATGGGTGTTAATTGTATATCCTGCTACTTTGATGAATTCCTTTATGAGTTCTAGAAATTTTGTGGTGGAATTTTTAGGTCTTCTAAATATAGGATCATGCTATTATCAAATGGGGAGAGTTTGAACTCTTATTTTCCTATTTTTTATCCCTTTTAGTTATTTTGCCTAATTGCTCTGGCTGGAGTCTCAAGGACAATGTTGAACAGAAGTGGTGAAAGAGGACCTCCCTCCCTTATTCAGTTTTTAGAGTTTTAATTTTCCTCCACTTAGAATGATGTTGGTCTTGGGTTTAACACATATAGCTTTTATAATATTGATGAATATTCCTACTATCCCTAGATTTTTTAGTGTTTTGAACATAAATGGATGCTATATTTCATTAAATGCCTTTTCTGCACATATATTGAGGTAATCATGAAATTCTTGTCTCTTTGTCTATTGATGTGCTGGATTGCATTTATTGATTTCTATATGTTGGATCAACCTTGCATCCTGGAATGGACCCCACTTGCTTATGGTGCACTATCTTTTTAATGTGTTTTTATGTGAATATACATGATTTTATCAAGAATTTTTGTATCTACATTCATCAGGGATATTGGCCTGAAGGTTTCTTTCCTTGAAATGTCTTTGGTTTTGATATCAGGGTGATACCACCTTCAGAGAATGAATTTGGGAAGCTTTCTTTCTTTTCTGTTTCATGGAATAACTTGAGGAGTGTTGGTGTAAATTCATCTTTGAAGGTCTGCTACAACTCAGCTGAGAATCTCTCTGGAACTTGGCTTCTCTTTGATTGCAGACTTGTAATGTATCTTCAGTTTCATTGCTTGAACCTGAGCTCTTTAAATTTTCTATGTTCTCCTTGTTCAATTTGCATAGGTCATATGTTTGGAGAAATTTGCCATGCCTTCCATATGTTCTATTTTACTGGAGTCTAAGTTTTCAAAATATTTCTGATTATCCTTTCTCTTTCTGTAGTTCCCATGCTGATATTTCCTTTTCATCACAAATTTTAGAAATCTGACTCTTTCCCTCTTTCTCTCGGTTAGCATGGCTAATCTTTTATCAATTTTATTTATTTATTTATTTGCAAAGAACCAACTTTTTGTTGTCTTTTTTCATTTTTAAAAAATTTTATTGATTTTTACTCTAATTTTAATTTTTTCCTGTCTTCTACTGCTTTTAGTATTGATTTGTTCTTCTTTTTGTAGGGCCTTGAGATAAAATGTTAGGTTATTTATTTGGTGACTTTCTGTTCTATTAAAGAATGAGCTCAGGCTATCAACAAAATTTCCTCTTAGAACTGCCTGCCTAGTGGCCCAGAGACGTTTATATATTTTGTTGCTATTTTCATTAACCTCCAAGATTATTTTTTTTCATTCACTCCTGTTTTCTTCTGCTATCCATTTATTATTCAGTAGCATATTATTTAGTGTCCAGGTGTTACATTAGCTTCTATTTCTTATTGTTATCATTTATTTCTAATTTTATTCCAGTTTGATCTGATAAAATACAAGGTTTTATTTCTATGGTTTGTATTTGGAAATTATACCTGTGATTGCTTAAAATAAGTGATTATAAATTAAATGATGTTGAGAATAAGCTTCTTATTTCTGTTAATGTTTATTGATCTGAGAGCACATATGTATACTTGGTGAAAAATTACTAAATTGAATTCACCCAAAATTTGTGGAGCATTTTGTAGATGTAATGTAGTTCAATACAATTTTACTTAGGGGAAAAAAAACAATTTCTTCAGTATTTTAAGTTTGTATAGACAAGGTATAAGCAAAGATATTACTATGTGATTTGAAAAATTACAAAGTATAGAATATACTTTTTGTTCATTGTAACAATTAGTCAAGAATGGAATTAAATTAGTATAATAGCTTATAAATGCTTTTGGTTATCTTTGAGATACAAGGATGGTCAACATATGCAAATCAACTAATTAATAGAATGAAAGTCAAAACCATTTGTTCACCTCATTAGATGCACAAACTAATTGATGAAATGTAAAATACTTTCATGATTAAAACTTTCCATAAGTTAGGTATATAAATGTACCCTAAAGCAGGAAAGTTCCTATATAACAAATCAACACTTAGTGTTATCCTCAATGATGAAAAGTTGAAAGGGTTTCCTCTAAAATAAGAAATAAGACAAAGTCTCAGAGGAAAAGCTATTTAATTCAAATATCCTTATTTTCTAAAGTCATCTATATATTCAATGATTTTTCTATCAAAATTCCAATGAAATTCCTCATAGAAATAGAAAACAAATCCTAAAATTTGTATGGGACCACAAGAGCACAAATCAGGAGGCATTATACTACCTGACTTCAAATTGTAATAGAAAATTGTAGTAATAAAACAGGATGGCATTCTATACTACTTCTTAGTACCCATGAACATATTTCTATTGGTATATACTGAGGTATATAATTGCTCAATTAAAAAGTATTGGAAGATTAAACTCCAGAAAATGTTTTCTTACAGCTTCTACAATAGTTTTAACAATTTACAGTCCTCTCATCAGTGTGGAAGTTTTGGCTTTTTCTGTTTTTGTTGTCTTTCTATTTTAGCTGGAATGGTGAAAACATAGTGATATTGATTTTTAGTATAAATTTCCATTTTCCAATAAAATGGAGTTGAGGCTATTTTATATTCTTAATGCAATCTGTTTTGTATTTTAAGTTTTTCATGTCATAAAAGGTTTTGCTTTTTTATTTATGAAAAGGGGTAGAAAAGGGGTTGGTGATATAGCTCAGTTGGCAGAATGATTGCCTCACATGAACAAGGCCCTGGGTTCAATCCCTAGTACCACTGAAAAGAAAAAAAAGTGGTATAAAAATCCTTTGTCTTTGCCCCTTAAACTTTCCCTGAATCTTACAGAGCCTCCAGTAAGGCTTGTAACCCTTTACTGAAAAGTGAAAATAAAAACTTGTGTTTTCTTAAAAAATATATATAATATTGCATAGCACTTTTACATATATTTTTGTTGGCCATTCATGTGTATGCTCTCAAGAAATCACTATCTGGTCTTTCAGTTTTGTTTTGTTTTTTTTTTAACAGAAGATACATTCCAACTGGCAAGTAGCTTCTTTATTAGCCTATTTTTGACTATTTTAAGGTACACAGCAAACTTGAGTTGAAACTGCAGAAAGTTCCCCAATCTTCCCTGCCTCCCGGCAAAACAAACTCCCCACCATCAGTACCTGGCACTGTTATGGTATATTTGGGCTGGGGATGCAGCTCCATTGTAGAGTACTGACTTGCCTAGCATATGTGAGGCCTAAGTTAATCCCCAACACCAAGCACACAATACAATTAGAATGTGTATTCATTATAATCCATGAACATAAATTGACATTATCATTATCACCTACCGTCTGTGGTTTCATTAAGGTTCACTCTTGAAAAGTTTTGAAAGTGGTATATTGGTATGCATTCAACATTAGAAATAACAGAGCTGTGTCAATGACACCAAAATTCTCTGTGTGCTGCCCATTCATTCCTTTGTTCCCCCCTAAGCCCTGGGCACCAATTATATTGTTAAAGTCAAACAATTATATTGTTTGGTCTTTTCCAAAATGTCATTTGTTGAAATCATACTATGTGAAGTTTCTCAGAGGGGCTCTGTCATTAATAATATACATTTAAGAATCCTCCATGTAATTTTGTGGTTTGATTGCTCATTTATTTTTAATACTAAATATCCCTTTGGATATATCACAATTTACCACTCACCTATTGAAGGGCATCTTGATTGCTTCCAAGTTTTGGCTATATGAATAAAACTGCTATAAATAACCTAGTCCACATTTTTTTTTTTTGGCATAGATCTAAGTGTCCAACTCTTTGAATAAATACCAAGGAGCACGATTGCTGAATCATATTGTAAAGAAAATGTCTAATTTGGTCAAAAACACTTACACTGTCTTCTAAAGTACATGTACCATGGTACATTCTCACCATAGATCAATGAGTATCTGGTTGCTGCATTTTCTCAGTGCCATTTGCTCAGCATTTTTTAGAATTTCACCATTTCACTAGGTATGTGGTGGTAACTCCTTTTTGTTTTAATTTGCAATTCCCCAATGACATATGATATTGAACATCTTTTTGCGTACTTATTTGCCATCTGTGAAACTTTTTTGGCCAGCTATCTGCCTATGCACTTTGCTCATTTTTAATTGGATTGTTTGTTGTCTTTTTTTGTTGTTGTTGAGTTTAAAGAGTTCTCATTTTTAGGAAAACAGTCTTCTATTAGATGTGAATTTTGAAAATATTTTCTCCCAATCTGTAGTTCATTTTTGAATTCTCTTGACAACATCTTCCACATAGAGGCAGTGTTTTAATCTTCATGGATTCCAGTTCATCATTTCTTTCCTTAATAGACTCTACCTTTGCTGTTGTATATAAAGGTAATTATACTCAATAGTATCTGATTTTCTTCCTTATACTCTAGAAGCTTCAAAGTTTTGCAATTTGCCCCTAGTTTTGTTATCCATTTTCTATTGTTTTTGTAAAGTGTTGTAGGTCTGTGTTTATTTTTTCCTCCATATGTGGATGTTCAGTACCATTTGTTGAAGAGACTATCTGTTCTCCATTAAAATGTGGTTGCTTCTTTGTTAAAGGTCATCTGCTGAAAATGTCAGTAAATATGTATTTTATTTCCAGATTCTCTGTTCTGATCCATTGACCTATTTGTCTCTTCTTTTACCAATACCATATTGTCTTGATGACTGTCATTTTATAGTAAGTTTTGAAGCTAAGTAGTGTTGTTTTTTTCCTTCAATATTGTATTGGCTATTATGGAATATTTATTTCTCTTTAGAATCAGTTGCAGATATCCACAAATTTTTCAGTATTTTTATTGATATTGTATTGAATCTCTAAATCAAATTGAGAACTGACATCTTCATAATACTGATTGTTCTTACCAGTGAAAATGGATTTTCTTTATTTATTTAGTCCTTGTTTGATTTACTTAATCAAGTTTCAGTTATTCATTTGGCTCTTTAGTTTCTTTGATATCAGGTATTAAGATGCCTCCAACATTGCTTTTTGCTCATGATTGCTTTGGTTACTTGAATTGTTTTGTGCTTCCCTATGAATTTTATGATTGTCTTTTTTTTTCTATTTCTATTTTTTGTTTATAATTTTATTACACATTTTCTATTTGGCATAATTTTATTATCATTTCCCCCCACTTTTTAAAATGTCTTTTCCTTATTAATAAATATTTTTAGTTGTTTTATATTTCTATTTTATAGTGTGGCATTCTTTTATTTTAAATAATTTTAATTATTAGTCTGTAAATAATTATATATCAAATCATCAACACTCAATACCTGCTTTAATGCTTTTCTCTTCTACATAACTATGGACATGCACTTTATCTCCAAATGCATTTTAAATTCTAAAGACTGTTTGCTTTTGAGTAGATAGCTAGGTTTGTAAATGTATATAAATACTATCTCTTTGATATTTACAATTTTCTTTTACAGTTTTTCTGACTAATTTTAAATAAATTGATCTTTATTACCTTAAATTTAATACTAAAATTTAGCAAACTACCTGAGTTTCTCTTTAAGTATAAATATTTTCTATTTAATCTAAAAATATGTTTCATAAATTATCCAAAATTATGCAGATATATGTGTAATTTCATACTTTTAAGCTAATATCATGGAAGAAACCAAATTCAAATTTCCAAATTTTCAACCAAGTCCGAATAAGTATCAAATGTGCTAAAAGAATAAGAGTTCAGAATATCCCACCTAGATTCTTGTAAGAAAGCATAAATGTTCTTAGGGTTAAGAAGAATTAGTAATAGCGCCTAGAGGAAAATTTAAAAATAAATGAGATACTTGTCAAATGAAACAAAAACCCTAAGTTAAAAAATATTTTAAATGATAGATTGAAAGTTGTTCTAGATGTGAAATTGAAATCTTAGCTCTGAGAATTAAGATTTCTCTTCCACAACATTTTACTTGTAAACACCAGATGTTCACAGATTTGAGGTTAAATACAGTTCTGAGTAAATATGTTTTAAGAAGTTGGATAAGAGATTCTCCCTTATAGCCATTGGAAGAAACCAACCAGCTGATACCTTGATCTTAGTTTTCAAACTTTCAATAATTAGAGACACTTAATTTCTGTTATTTATGTACCTTGATAACTCCCATTTGTGATTTCTTGCTATGGCAGCCCAAGAAACTAATCCAAAGAGGAAGGAGAAAATGGGGCAGAAAAAAAATATTTAGAATTGTAATGATCTAATTGCTTTTCAAATAATTAGGTGGAAAAAATTAGAATTTTTAAAGATAGTAATGAGGATAAATTAACTTTTATGATTTAAATTTTCTGTATTTTATAAAATAATAGAGGACAAACTCAAAATTGACTATGTAGTCTCTGAACCACTAAAAATTATCATAAAAATAAGTTTAGATAAACATTGCAATATTTCAATAAGTCAGGAATCATCAGACAGTTATAAAGAAGAGGCACAGAGACAACAAATAATGAAATATTAAACTAACATTCAATCATACCAAATCATGATACTCTCTCTAATAAAAAGACATTGATTATTATAATGAAAAATACATACCTTAAGTACAATGATAAACAGTTTGAAGACAAATGACTGGCAAATACATACTATAAAAACTGTATGTAGGCAAGGTACCATGGCTTTTGTTAATTTAGTAATACCAGAAAAGTAGAGTTCAGTACAAAATATTTATTAACATAAGAAGAGTAGAATATTTTCTAATGATATAATTTATACCTCATCCTGAAACTAACACTTATAAATTTATATTGAGCTTCAAAATATAATTAGAAAACTTGACATAATTAAAGAACAAATTATAGCAGCCCACAATAACAGTTCACATATTTAAGAACTCCTAATCCAGCCATAGATAAAATATCTAGATAAAAAAATCAGTAATCTTATAAAAGAGCAGAACAAATCTATGTTAACCATTTGTCATATTTGATATTTATGGAGACTCTGTCAACAGGAACACATTCTTTTTAAGTACATATGAAATATTCACCTGGAAAGATCACATGCTGGAACATAAATTATCACCAAATCACATTAAAATTCTCATAATTAAAAATAACAAGATGAACATAACAAAAAGATTCCAAATACTTTGAAATTAAACCAAAGTAATTACCAAATAATCCATAGGTCATGAATGAAAATTTGCTTTTCAAATAATTAGGTGGAAGAACAACCCAGCAGGAGGCTGTGATCTCAGCTCTGGAGGCTGAGACAGGAGATTTGCAAGTTCAAAGCAGCCTCAGCAAAAGTGAGGTGCTAAGCAACTCAGTGAGATCTTCTCAAAATAAAATACAAAATAGGCTGGGGATGTGGTTCAGTGGTCAAGTTCCCCTGAGTTCAATTGCTGATACCTTAAAAAAAAAAAAAAAAGAGCAAATGAAAACATTCTGAACTAAATGGAAATGTCAATATGTCAATATAGCATATCAAGATGCATGGAAGATGTATGATGTCAATAAAATTAAAGTTTGGTACTTGTTTTTTAATGACCTTTTGGAAAAGTAAAATAATCAGAAGACTAGGCTTCAACCTTCACACTTAAAACTTTTTAACTGACATATGAAAATTGTATACATATGTAGGGTGTGATATTTCAATACATGTACATGTTGTACATTATGCAAATCAGGCTAAGCATAACCAAATCCTCAAAAGTATCTCTATAATAAATATCACCAATCCATTTTTGAACTTTTAAAAAAAATACACAGTATATTATCATTTTCTATAACCACCCTACTATGTGACAGAATACCAGAACTTATTTCTCCTAAGTTTAACTTAGTAACCAGCCTTCAAACATTTTATACTATAGTTTATTATAATATAGCATAGTACAACAATTAAAGTATAATGAAACATAATATGGTAAAAGCAGAATTGTTCTCAGGACCTTTCCTGTCTGGTCACTATGAGATAATAGGTTTCCTTCTAGTATGTTAATACAAGCCCAAAGCAACAGAGGTTGCTGGTCTGAAACTTTTCATTATCCATAATCCATTATCCATTATCCATGTTCTGAAACTTTTCATTATCCATAAGATAAAATACATGCTTTTTTGGTTAAGTTAAATTTCTCAATTATTTTGTTATAGTAATGTAAACTGACCAACATACACTCTGTGCTTCAGTTTTCTCATCTTATGAAATAAAGTAAAAATATAATCTATAGACAAGATTTTTTTGTGTGATAATTTAGAACATTTCCTCACATAAGGCACTTAAAACATGTGGTGTAGTTTAAGTACACAGTAAACAGTTATTGAAGTCATCTGTGCAATACATATACCTTAAAGAACTGGCTAATAATAATAGGCAGTACAGGAAGGACACAGGCATTTAACTGACTTAAATGAATTTGATATTAATGTAGACTACTGATATAGCTAATTCAGGTCAACAAAAATATTTTTTTCTTCCAGAATTATTACTCAATAACTAAGGAATCCCATTATGTGGATACAAATTTTTTTTCATGACCTTGGTTGAATCTCTCTTGTAAAGTTTCTGAATACATTAAAAACCAATAATATATTTAGAAAAAAAAATTGGGAACATAAAATTTAGGAATAAAAGGAAGTGTCCAAATAATTGAGTATGTTTGTATTTTATGTGAACATTAATCTTAGCATTTCTATGAATTAATTTGTCCATAAACAAATATACTACCTAGCAAATAAGCCTTTAACATTTACTGAGAATTATTAAAAACATATATAATGATAATCCATTGTGAGTACTTAACAATGATAGTATGCTGTGACCTGCGCAGCCTTCAGTTCAGGTTCCTGGACCAGTCAGTGAGAGGATGGAGAAAAGACAAACAGACACACGAATAGAGAAAAAGCTGGGTCTCTGTGATTATCTACTCCATGGTAGGGAGGTAGTGACCAAGAGCAAGCTTGGCACATTTATTACATAGACTTAACATCAAAAAGTTTTATTGTGAAAAATTTTCTTCAACATAATGAGAACAGATGGCTGGCACAGGACCTCCTTTTGAACAGAGCATCACAATACCAACTAGGAAGTCTCAAATCAAGACCTTCACACTGAGAATTCCCAAGACAGGCATTGCCTCTGTCACAGTTAAAACCCATAATTCATTCATGGGTCCCAACAATGTTAAACATGGAACTTGTG